>NW_027175943.1:6963473-7498473 GCF_023055335.1 Clinocottus analis
CCACAGTATGATTCCTGTCACCTTTAATGTCAGCATGCACGCAGTTTGCAAAACAATTAAATACATACATACACACACAAAAAAAAAATATATATATATATATATATAGAATATATATATATATATTCTATATATATATATATATATATATATATATATATATATATATATTCTATATATATATATATATATATATTCTATATATATATATATATATATATATATATATATATATATATATATATATATATATATATATATCCTTGACATCATTAGCGTGTTGATCTTATCTACTTCTGTATCATTAGTTTGCCTGTGGTAATGTATTCGATAAGTGATGCAGATGAGCAGATGACAGTTACACGGCTGTTTCTGCTTTGAATAAGATGAGGGTTGTGCATCCATTGAGACCCTAACCTTTGCTTGAGTACCTGCCAATTGGCCTCTCTAAGATAAGTGCCCTCCTTGACATCATTTATTAATTCAGGCCATATGTCAAAAATAAATAAATCTGCATATTTGAGAAAAATCTCTGAGTGACCTTCTGTTATTTTATTCTGCTATGTGTCGTAAGCCCCGTTTCAACATCTGCCATCTAAAGAGTCTCAGAACAACCCTGGAAAAGCCTGCAAAATGTGTACTGAATGTGATTTTATGTGGTGAATCACATCAGTCAAAAACATAAAATCTAACTGCTGACATCTTAAAAAAGTCAAAGAGTCCTTTAAGAGGTTATTTATATCAATAACCAGGATAAATTGTATTGTATGACCAACTTTCATGAAACATCCCATTCATCAGCCCTTGTTTATTAGTGCCTTACATTGAAAATCAATGTGTATTTCAACTGAAGTGTCGTTGGACTTCAAAGAAAACATGGATTGATGAAATAACCTTGTCTTGTCTGAATTTTAGAAATGCAAAAGGAATAATTTAGATCGCCTGCAGGCCATGAGTTTCTGATTCATGTCTGAGTTACAAGAAGAGTATTAACCAACAGTCACTCAGCTTTATGATCCAATAGAAGTCTGGATGTAAAATACTGTGTGAGTCACAGGAAAAACATTAGACTGTGTACTGTTTCTGTCGCATGTTCACTGCACTACCTTGTGTGTGTGGATGCTAAATATACCAACGTAACAACCAGAGTCTTCTTCACCTCCCAAAAGTCAACACAGGTGTCTTTCAATAAGTAGATGAGCATGAGTGTGTGTGGTAGCCCCTGCCATCAGTGTATGATGGGTGTTGACATGCAGTGTACAAGCGCTTTGATTGGTTGAAAGCAGAGAGCCACCTTAAAGCAGAAATAACCCAGAGTGCATTTCACTGGCGTTTCTGACCGTGAGGAGGCCGTGACCTGGGTGTGTTTTCCTTGCATTTAAATACGTATAACACTAATAATACCATAATACTGATAACAGTACCACCAGCAAAATATAGTACCTCTGCAAATTGAACCCATGCTCTACTTTCTAACCACTGTGGTTGTGTCAGAGCACGCGACTTATAGACCCACTTGTAAGTTATCATCGTTAAGTGTATTTTACTGATGTTTCTTACTTCAAAGTACAGATTCAGAGATGATTCGAGAACTTTCTTTCTGAAGTAAAATCTAGCAGTGAAATAGTACAAAGCGTACAAAAAAGACTGAAAAGAAAAACAAGGGCAATGAGGTCAGTACGAACACTTTCCTGTCCTGTTTGTATGTACATATCCGCTCTCTATGTGTGCATGCTTGTATCTGAAGGTTTTCAATCCCACGCTTAGTGTACCTCCTCCAGCGTGGTGTCAGAGATGCCGTAGCTGGTCAGGCCGAGGTCAGCCATGGCCACGTCAAGCCCTTGGAACAGCAGAGCAAAGGTCCCATCTCTGGCGCCACCATAAGGCAATATGTATGTGATCTCCTGACCGATGCTCTCCAAGAAGACCGCCTCAGGGACATGGCACCGCACAGTTTGATCCAGAGCTGTCAAATCGGCTGGAAAATGACACACACACACACACAAATAAATACTTCTATCCCTCCTTTCATCCTTTTGAATTAAGTTGTTTGTTAGATTTATATAACTGAGGGTTCAAGAGCCACCACCACGATTGGCTGCAAAAGAATACAGTAACAGCACATTTCTAAACCCAATGTTGATGAAAAATGTGTAAAAATAGGAACCAAAAATATTTTCATGTTTAAAAAACGCTGTGGACTATTTGGAGATCAAAACATACCTGATGCTGTGACCTTTAAACATACTGAAACAGATTAGTGGACATAATTCTCTTGTCTCATCCATTCTGCAGCTGGGTCTTAGTGAGAATCAATCAGGACAGTGTTGCAGAACGCATCGCATCCATTATCGACCCAGAACCTCTCATACATAATTACTGCAGCTTAACAACCAACGGCTTGGTGCTTTATGAAGAAGTAAATGGATCTGCCTCACACATCGGACTGAATTATTTTTGAAAATGAGCGTGTGTTTCTGTCTGTGTTACCGGTGTGTGCTGTAATAAAGAGAAATGTGCTGTCACTTGGAGAAATATGATTATTTTTTATGACTTTTTCTATCTTATATTTAACCACCTTGTGTGTAATCATTGTGAAGGTATGAGCATTGATTTTCCATCTATAATAAACTGGAGCCGACATAAGATTTTTACATTTGTACTTTTGTTTACTTGATCAACGCTGCAGATGGTAAAAACAAATCAAAAACCGCTGCGCCACATGTTTTAAGTTGGTCTATATTTGTTCTGCGTCTGAGGTGTCACTGCATTGGATTAGTCTTACATGAGTCATTCCAGAAAAACTGACTTCAGATCTGATCATTACCAAACACACTCAACTGTAAGGTCAATGCATATTTGGCTGATAACTTGTTAGAGGATTTTGGCTGGTAACTGTTTTGAAACAATATGCAAATCCACAACAGTTATAGTTAAATTTACCCTCCAACATTACTGTAGAACACAGGACAAATTAATTGGGTTTAAAACGTTCAATAAGATGTTTTTTCCCAGGCCTCTTTAGGGCAGTAAACAAGTTATAAACACAACCTCGACATATCATCTTTTTTTGGATAAAATGTCTAACTTGTAAAAATAAAAATAAAAATAGTTGCTTCTTTATACATCCAGCAGAAACATCATCACCCATTTTGAGTCGTGTCTCTGGCCACCTGATGAGTCCACTGTTCACGGCTCTGCTTTTGCTCTCCACCAATTACCTCGGTTAATATCTGGCTCTTCAGCTCCAAAATGCTTTTGATCAAGAACATCATTCGATTGCAGGGCGTTTGTCATACTTTCAGAATATTATAGTTAATGTCCATCATTTTCAATGTTGTCTCCTTTTTTTCTACACTCACAAAGCTCTTCCAACTCTTTCTCTATCACTAAAACCACTGCTTTCACATTTGTACCGACCATTTAACACAAATCGCACTCTCCCAGTAGAAATAACATTAGAACAACATCTCAAGGCCGCAGCGTGTTTCCTACTCCTGTGGTGTCTGTTGCTTTCATATCGAAAAGGTATAAAAGAAACCTTTAAGCACATTGGATCTTCAGATCACACAGGTTGTATGGTTATTGTTTACAAATATTTGAACACTTCCAAGACTCCTATGAGGCATTAAAGAAGGCTGCCAACTGTATAACATGTTGATGAAGTGTAGAAGTACCGGTAAGGTTAGGGGCTAATCCTAAAATACGACTGGCGCGAGATAAAGTTTCTACCTGAGGGATCAGAGCTATCCCAGCTCTGGCTGCCGATGCCATCATCCGGGCTGCTGTTCCTCGAAGGGCGGTCTTCCTCCTGTTAATCAGAATTGGATTAGAAGAGACTTATCATGCATTGCCGCTTAGAATGATAAACAGGGCCTCCGTGACGACTCCTTTCTTACATTAATGTAATAATGGATGCCATTCATGAGTTTCTGTTTAATTGCCCTAAAAAAACACTGTCTGCATGAGCCATTGTGATCAACCGGTAATGCAACACTCTGTTCAGTCTAAGACAACACACCCAAAGGAAAATTACATTTTAATTCCAACAAAGGTTGAATAAACCTCACTGTGAGAACTTTATGACATCCATTAAATGGAGTTTAATCACACTAAATGAGAGCGGGACAATCAAACTTTGTCCAGCTCTGTTTCAGAGTTATATTGGCTGTGTAATTGCAAAATCTTCCACTGGATTACAAAACCGTCATCTAGAAAATGGGGGCTTCTGTTCTACCTTGTCCACAAGGTGTTTGTATGTTTATTTATTTATTTCAAACAAATGACTCTGCTCACCTCAAAGAGACTGCAGACTAATGGTAATTGCTCGAGCCCTGCTGGCATCAGTGCATCTTGTTCATTTGCTTCTATTGATTAAAACTAAGTGTGCGAGGCACCATTGGCGAGAAAATGCGAAAATCACCCCTCTCCCCGGTGACAATTAGTATCATCCAGCACGTAGGCGTTTGCCAATTCTCATGCTGGGAGAGACTAAACACAGATCATTACAGGGGGAGGGCGGCGAGGGAGAAAGAGAGCACTCAGGAACGTCAAGAGAGGAAGCCATGTTCAAAAACAGACTCGAGATGGGTCACTGTTGTGTCAATGGGGCTTACAGCTGAAGTTCTCTTCTTGAATGATCCATTTCTAATTACAGCAGTTTTATGTAAAGTTATTTCAATGGGGATAAAACTAATGGTGTGGTCAGGCAATGGTCCCAATCTCTAAATTTGTGGAAATAATGACATTCCACACAGCGAATGTGTCTGTCGACAGCCATGTGCACAGAATAAGGTTTTTTGACTTTGAGGAATATTGTTTTTTCTTTTTTTTCTTCTTTTTTCTTTTGGTCCTGAAATTATTAGTAACCGGTAACTCCACAAGGCTTTCTGTTCGTACCTCTTGGGCCTCACGGCGTATGATACCATTTCGCTGAGATGTCATCTTCTCGGTCCCATCTCGGACCAGAGTGAGGTAGTAGCCGCTGCCAAAACGTTTCTTTAGGAAGAGGGAGGAGCCACAGCAACGCATCTTGCCTTGAGAGATGATGGCAATGCGATCACCTAAGATGTCGGCCTCATCCATGTGATGTGTCGACAAAATGATGGTGCGACCTGAAGAGAGACAGAGAGAGAGACTTAATGCGGTGTCTGGAGTAGCATCTGCGTGTGTGCTGTCAGTCGTGGCCATGAAATAAAGTATAAAAACACTGGATTGCAATTATAAAATAATTGAGGCACAACCTGGTAATTAAAAAGAAATAGCACTTCTGAAGCATTTTTCTCTTTCGAAATTGTTTGTTTTGACAACTGTGGTTATGAATAGGAAGCCTGACACAGAAAGATGTTCCAGATCAAAAGTCTTCAAAATCAAGTCAATATCACATTCTGTCTCTGTGTGGTAGTCACTTATCTCCTTATTGCCAATTCCACAGTGCTTTTTACCCAACAAAGGAAACTCCAGAGGAGTGCGTGGGCATGATTCTGGGACTAAATTACAATTATGATAAAGGCCACCCTAAGCCTACTTTACAGGCCACATATTAGTTCAGCTTTCTCTCGTTTTGCAAGTCTTTTGATTCAAGAGGCATCAAACTGAGCACAATTGCAATGACAAATACAGCATGTATCGCAAGGGCATTCACAGGTGTTCAAATCTGTTCACATAACGCTGTACCACATGCCACATATTAATTATCGCCTACCCCAGAAATCTGAAAAAAACAGCACTAGATCTGTAATGAAGTCACAGCATGGTCATGTCTCTGCAGTCGGCATGAAAGCTGTATCAAGGGGCACTGGGTAACTTTTGATCCAGTTAATTTTAAAGCAGAACACATTTAACCTGATGCCTTTAACATTAAGTGACAAAGACAGGAATATGCTTAGAAGTCAGTAACTGTGAAAAGAGTGTGAACATTTTTTACAGCTAACAAGGGACAAAAGAGTCAACAAATGCTAATTACAGATGATTTGTTTTTCCCGTGCTCGTGGAATGGTTGTGTAGATGGTAATGTCGGCTCATTAGACGGTTACTGGGTGCCCCACTTTGGTCAAAGTATCCCAACGACTGAATGGATTGCGATGCACTTTAAGAGAGATAACCATGGTGCCCAGAGGATGTCTTTACTGATCTCCTGACTTTCCCTGTCACAACACAATGTCTGTAGTTGTAATCATTATTGTCCCAATTAAGTATCATAAACTCGATCAATTACTCACTCTGTGTTTCCTCTAATATGTGAAGAAAAGTTAAAAACTGCATTTCACAACAGCAAAACTATGCAACTCATGCAGTACAATCCATGTCTCATGTCGTATGCTAACTACTCCTCAATGTACTTTTTAATTCATCCAGTCTTTTCTTCGTCTTATGATTCTCTATTCACAATGGAGACATGCGAGACAATCCAAACTCAGTAATTGATGTCTAAATTTATGTTTTAGGGGTGAAGTATTACTAATTAGTATTACTTATCAGGTCAAAATTTTAATTTGGCCAATAATTCAATTGCAAAACTAATGTCATTCCCATTGGCCTGCTGCACTGTGCCGTGTTAAAATGCTATATTAAGATGGTGAACCATACTGACCATTAACACATTGCTTCTTTATGTGCTCAGTGGAAGTAAAGTGGGGAATCTACAGCCCTCGTTTTGTAAAACAGATATTTTCCAAAGATTATTAGAAGCTAATATAAGACTTTAACATGCTTGCGTTAGCATTTAGCTCAACGCACTCCTGTGCCCAAAAATAGCCTCACAGTGTTGTTAGCAAGGCTGCAGACTCTTTTCAAGACTTTAAAAGGCAAGTTTCAGATCACATCAAGTCCCTTCAGAGATTCCAGGTTGTGTCGTCTCAATCATATCGACTTTAAAACATGGCAAGGAGATCTCAGTACGTAAGTGATTGAATGGAGTTTTCATTCCGTATTCATAGAATTTTGTGTTTTTTGCAAAAGGTCAGGTGTTCTGCTTGGCTCCTTTTTTTTGCATAGAGCTGGTTCAATCAGGTCACCTTATCCCAGGGACAAGGACACACTTAGAGGTCATTAACTGCAGCCCAATGCAGCCCTTTTGCTTCGCCAACTATTTCCTCCTCCTATCTGCCACCTCCCACACTTTTTGTGCCCTGCCACCAGCTGAGCTGCTAAATCCATCCCTTCTCTGTTAAGTATTGCTGCTTTATGCTATGCCAAGCAAGTCTGGATCCCTTTAAATACAAACTCCAACAAAATGCCCAAGTTGAATGAATGCCCAGCACCCAGTCAATTTAACATATGTGGGGGAAAAGCTATGCTTATGAAGGGGGTAGATGGAGGATATTGCTTGATGTTTAGTTTGACTGCGCCAGCTCATTTTGTATGGGATGCTCAAACTTACAGATTATCTTCCTGGGGATTTGTTGTGCTTTACAAAGGGAAAAAAAAACAAATTGCACTGCATCATCCGCGAGTTGGGAGTAAAATAAATGTGTTTGGACTGCAGATGGCCCACAAAGGTATATGCTGATTTATAGTGTGTTGTGGTGCATTACGGCACAAAGTGATATATCAAATGGAGTTCCTTGTTCAGGTAAATTGGTGGTACTCGCGCTACGTACAGCAAAGTAAGGCTGGGAATCTTGTTTCTATTATTTAGCTTCCTTCCCTCTAAATCAAGTTGATAGAAATGGATTTCACAGTGGGTAAGTAAGCCTGGACAGATATTATGTACATCGGCAGTAAGATGAATTACGGGACAAAACTGTATTAACTGCTATTTGTAGCAATCACCCATCCATCCATCCATCCATCCATCCATCAGCTATATCTACGAATCCTTTAAAAGGGAAGCAGGGGCTGGAGCCATCCCAGCTTGCATTGAGAGGTGAGGAACATCCTGTCCACTCAAGCTCACATTTGCACCCATAGGCAATTGAAAGTTGCCTATTAATTTAACCTTTATGAAACCTAGACTGTGGGAGGAAACCGGACCAAAACCCACGCAGGTGTGGGGAAGGCCATAGCCAGCAGGTTTAAATCCAGCAATCAATTTAGGTCAATATATTTTGAAATGACCTTGACGCCATATGCAGCCTGCCCACAGAGTTAATAGATACAGTGGGCCTGTTGTTTTGATGAAATATAGGACCAAATATATATTTTGTTCCACGTAACAACTGAAACTCAGACATTGTGGTTATTGCAAGGAATCTCTAACTATTTACTGAATGTTACACAGGTGCTCTGTGTGAGTGTTGTGTTAAATGTTATATGATGTTTATAGCCCACTACAGTCTTCCCCTCCACCCCTCTACAACATCTTTTATTGAAAATGTTCGACATTATACATTTTTCAGAAATGTTTTATTTTTTCTGTCATGAAAACAATTTCAATAAGATCACATTGGAAGAAGATTTGTACTGGAACATTGGCTTGAATCCTACATTCATTTGTTTTTCAGGGAAGAATTTATTATGCATGGTATTTCAACTTTTCATGTAAATCTAAAAATGCATGCAATTGCAATCAGAGTCTATAATAAATAGACTTGCTGCAAACTATTTTAAGTTTGAGCGCTCCGAAAATATAAACTGTTTCCCACATTTCTTTGCACCCTTTGTTTCTCACAAACTGAATCACCTTCCTACATGTGTCAGGTCTAATTTCAGCCTGAATTCAGCATTCATGTGAATTTAGGCTGAAATTAGACGTAGGATTTAATATGCTCAAAGCTGTAATATACTGTGATATTTTGGAGGAGCTGTTTTATGTCATTTACCTGCATTTACGCTATTATTTACGCTTTACTTCAGGGGCGCTAGTGTTTTTACTTCCAGTGATTACATGGCTGTCGATACAAGCTGATAAAATGAGAAAATCTGAATCTAAGTGGGAGACATCCTTAGATAATAAGTTTCATTAGCTATGTGATCTGGAATATTTTATTATGTGTATAATATGCAACACTGTAAAATAAAATGTGTTATTTATGACACAGTAAAGAGCTCTGAAAGGCACCTGAATAGTCTTGTAAATTGGTAAAGTTATCAATTACAATCAATATAACAGGTGATATAAAATGATGCTGTCCCAGCTAAAACACACAAGCTGAATGTAAAAATAATCTATGATATAAATAGCATCCTCAAGGCCCATTCCATAACATAATAAATGGGGTAATTTAAAAGTAATCGACTTCCAGTAGTGGATCATAATTAAAGACTTTTAATCTCCACTTTCTACGGTAATTTCCTCATGTCACATGACAAAAGAAATGCAACGATCTAATGAATAATGAAATACCAACAGGCCACCACGTTATGCATACATAATGAATATTTCCTCATTACTACAATATATATTTAGCATACTTCCCTAATATTAAACATCTTAAATGTACATTGAGGATCAAATTCAACCTATCAGCCCATGTTCCTTATGCCCATGTACCTTTGTACTTTGAATAAGCCCCAACTGAATTTAATCAAAACAATACCCACTTGGGGCAATCCAGTCAACCGTTCTGTGTGAAAAACCTCCACACTTAATTAGCTATGAAAAACCGCAATATTAAGTCCAATTTCAGCCTTCAGTTTTTTCAAACAAATAGACAGCCTGCAGCCTTTTTTCCTTAATGACAAACCTTAGTAATACTGTCGCGCAAATAAGACTGGAGAGGCACAAAACATGAGTCATTCAAGCAGCCAGAATGTGGGTGTTCTCATTATAATGGAGTTATCTTCGCCTCCCAATTGGAGTGAAAGGACTTGATAAGAGAGAGAAGCTAATGACACAGTGAGGGCGTAATGTCACTCAATGCACATTAAACATTTAGACATCTGTCGAGAGTTATGTCTTACTATAACGTCCATGTCCTGCTTAAAGCCACGAGCAACCACACAGTATATAAGGCCAGCGAGTGACAAGCAGACAGATAGAGCAGACAATTAGGGACTCCGTTAAATAGCAATGTCAATTAAAGCGTCTTGGATTCACTTGTCTTCACTTCCATTTCAATCTGTTCCAGTACAAATTATAATTTCTCTCCACCCACAGAGTGTCACAGAGGGCAAGGCAAAAAAAAAATAAAAAGAGTGTGCTTACAACTCGAGATGGTTCATTACCTTAACAGTTTTTGTATTGGGTATATTGAGGCATTACAGTTAAAAGTCTACCTTGAACTCAGTTTTGAAAAGTTTCTCAGCTTGAAACCGATCAAACATGCACTTTGTGCATTCAAGCCAATTCTACAAACATGGAAGATTTCAAAGCCTTCAGTGGAGCCTTGGTTCTTTCCACCGTGTTCATACCTTGTTTGTATTTCAACAACAGTTCCCAGATACCCCTGCGGGCATAAGGGTCCACTCCTGCTGTGGGTTCATCCAAGATGACGACTTTTGAGCCGCCGACAAACGCTATAGCCACGGACAGCTTCCTCTGCATCCCACCTAGAACACAGAACAATCTCCATCAGAAACAGCATCCGAGTCATATATTTTGTCTTGGACAGGTGCTTTTATGACAAAAAGAAAAGTTAAAAACTACAACTGACATGTAATAGATACTCATCTTTGTCCTGGGTGTTCTGCCTGTTATCAGTGAAAAATCCTACACAACCATCCATCAACATTAGGTTTTAGATGTAGAATGGACTCAAAATTGAGAACTGTTTATTGAATAAATGTGTCAAGATGTCCCTCTCCTGGTTTTTATTGTCTTTTACATGATGGAGTAAAATGATTGATAGCAGAGACCTTCCTTTGGGTTATTCCAGTCTCCACTCATACCCAGCTCTTCAAAATGCATCCAATGTAGTGCTAATGTAGTGGAAATGTCAGCATAGATCAACCTTGAAAGTCATATTTCAGTGATTTTGCACACAAGCAATCCGTGACTGGGGACAATTTATCAAGCAGGACTTGCTCATGCCCCCCAGACAATGTATTATAACCTGTGACACACAGGGACAGTGCATGTGTACGTTTAGACAGCTGCCTGCACGTTTCACTGGGCAGCTTTATCCTGAATAGAAAGGATAATCTACAGATGATATTCCTTCCATGGGGAAATGAATGCACTGAGCACAGAAACTGATAAACACATACAAAAATGAATTTACATTTCTGCATAATTTCAATCAGACACTCTAACACACACATCCCATACGTATCATACGCGGCAGATTCAGACACACCTGACAAGTTCTTAGCAAGATCCTTCCGCTTATGTGGTAAACCGACATCCTGAATCATCTGGTCCATCTCAATCTTCACCTCGTCGCGGCTGAGTCCTTTCAACCGGGCGTAGAAGTAGATATGCTCCTCCACTGTCAGCCTGCAAAGGTGAAAATAATATCGCAACGGCCATTTGATTGACATGTGAGGCCGAACGAGCGACGAAGGAGGGCCATCACCTGTCACTAATTCATATGCAAGTATCTGAAATATCGAAAATGTCATATTTATGCATTTTGCAAGATGATCCTGCTCCCTTCTAAATGCACTTTTGTGAAGGGACGTAAAGAAAAATCCTGAGTTTCATCATAACGGTTTTAGAATATGTCTGTCTCTATGTTTGCATGAATATTTTAACCCATACTTAGTGTCGATCATTTGACTGTCTGGTATTAATATTAATGAAAGTGATTTGCAGGTGCTTAGCCATAATTATGATGTAGGACTTGAGTCGAAATGCAGGTAACTAGTTTTTGGAAGAAAGAAATAGAGGGGACTCTAAAGGTGAAATAAAAAAAAAAAACTGAATAATCGTTTGGAATAATTTCATTAAGAGAAATTTTGGGAGAAAAAGGGAGCAAGATAATGATGTGTTGATGTGAAAAATAAGCCAAGACTGAGACCTCATTATGCATATTATCAAATTACATTATAATGATCTTTTTTTTCACTTTCTCCTTTTTTTTTAAAATACACCAGAAGCAAAACATAATTATACTAATAATCAGTGGAGAACAGGAATGGTTTGAAATTCACTCACTCATTGAATAAGACATTGTGCTGTGGGCACATTCCCAAGTACTTCCGGATGCTGTCCATGTCAGTGAGGATGTCATACCCGTTGATGAAAGCTGTTCCTGACGTAGGAGGGAACAGTCCTGTCAGAATGGACCTACAAACAAACAAGACACAGAAATCCTGATTATAGAGCCAAATTCAACGTTCATAAAACAGGAAAAAAGATTTTCAATGAAGAAGAAACTGCAAAAAAAAAGATCTAACTGTAATTATCCATATCATATCTATTAACTTGTCATTGCCACCTCATTAATTATGTATTAATTAGGGACTAACCTGGGCAGAACATTTCCATCAATAGTTGACAAAACAACATTTAATATTGAGTGTTTTGGTTACAGATAGTGGGATGCTATGTGGGATGTGACTACATTCCTGCATAGAAAAAAACTAAAAGCTACAAGATGTTGGATTGTTTTTCGTGCCTCTACTCAATTGTAACACGGCATGCCACAGACACGTGCTGTGGAAATGCATCCACACAGAACGTCGGTGTTTGACAGAGTCCTCTCTCTGTCCTCTCGGTTATTGTGCTTTGTTATGTTTCGTTACAGTAGCTCAGAGCGGATGTCTTCCCTTCGGCCCTTAGTCTTGCATCACTTGCTCACTCTCTCACTCGGTCTTTCTGGGCCACTGGGTTTCAGTTATTTGCTGTCACCCTAAAGGCCTTCCAACCTTTCCGAAAAAAAAATGTAAACAGCAATTAGATAAGTTCCGCTATCAAAACAACAGCTGACTGTGTGTGATAAATGTCCTCTCAGAAGATGTCACTCTTTGAAAGCACGGGCCACCGCATTAATGCAGCTCCAGTAGTCGGCATTGTTGGATTAGTTGCACCCTGTGAAAATACATGATCATTGAGCCAAGCGGCAGAGCATGAGAGAAATAGATAATGGAACTCACATTGTGGTCGTTTTTCCGGCTCCATTGTGGCCAAGAAAAGATGTGATCTGATTTTCGTAGAAGTCCATACTCAGTCTGTCAACAGCGAGCTTCTTTCCGGTCTTGTATATCTTAACGAGATTGCGGACTGAGACCCCTGCTTTCATATCGGGTGATGGTTTCTCCAGATAATCTTAAGAAACACAATGCATGCATTCATGAACACACAGAATTTTGTTTTTATTCCCTCAATTCGGTGCACATTCGTCTCTTCCTTTTCTCTCCATTTCCATCTTGTTTTTATATTGCCGATCATTTGTAAAGCACTTTGAATTGCATTTGGTTTGTTTAAAAGGTGCTTTATAAATAAAACATGATTGTACGATTGACATAAAAAAAAACAAGCTTAACAACGGGCTAAAAGTAATCGATTAAAGATATAAATGATCCAAATGTACAAAAATAAATAAAAAGGTAGCTCTTCGACCAGGAAATCAAGGAAGAACAAGATAAATACTTAATTAGAAACTTGTATTGATGCTGGAAAGTATGTACCCACTGGAAAAAAACAATATTTTCTTCTATGTTATTATTCCTTTAATTCTTCTTGTCAAAAATACAGATTGGTAGGAAGAAACACTGCTGAGGACTAAAAGACAAAAATAGCTCGCCTGAATGTTAATTGGAAACATTTTTTTTAACAAGTTCCAGACTTGAAACTCACCTACGTTCTTCACCTTCACAAGGTGTGAAACTCCATTAGCACCCAAAGTGAAGAATAAGGTGCTAATGTTTGTTTGCGATCCCGATTAACTTCCACTTGTTATTAAGACTACGTTCCCTTCAGTACACGGCTGAGCGATTGAGAATGTGACACTTACAGAATTATTGCGTTGGTTACACTACAGTTACTCAAGGCGAGTACTAAAAAGGATATGGCAATTTACCGTTATATTCAGTGGAGTTCTTCAGCACGTCGGGGTCATTGTCAACCGCTGAGGCTTTCTCACACCAGTAGGCTGCAGTGAATGGGAAGTACCACGGCTTGGGGATTCCATATTGGCCTGGCATCAAACGGAGAGAACATTACAGCAGCTTGGCTTGAGGGAATATGGCACTTTACAGTGTATGTTTCCTCCTGACAGCAGAGCACAAATCCTATCTTCTTTTAATTAGAGTCGATGACAAAAGCATTAAATCTAGCCTGTCAAGAGGGCTGCGTTGGCTATCGAGTTAGGTCGGGCTAGGACAGAGGATCTGCAAGAAGAGTAAAGTCGATAGTGAACAAATAACAATGAATACCTGGAAAGACATTCTCAATGTACCAGGTGAGCACCCAGTAAAAGACAGCGTCAAAGAGCATCATGATGATGGACACGATGAAGGTGTATTGGTCTCCCTCTTCCGGACTCTTGTTAATGTTGTACCAGTGAATGCCGATGCCTTGCTCCTCGAACTTGGCAAAGTTCTCACAGCCATAGCCAAAGGCCACACATGACAACAAACTCTGGGAAGGAAAGATGTTCAAGGTTATCACACAAACAGTTAAAGCAATAGTTTGCTTTCCTGATTCAAGTTTGACGATAAGATTGACACCACGTTCTTGTCTGTACGACAAATATGAAGTTGGAGCTGCTAGTTAGCCACAGCTAGCCTAACTCCAACTTCCGGGAGTCGCTGCACTACTGACAACTTCTCACAGCCAATAAATGGTTAATCACAAAAACCCCTATGTAACAGTGAAATGCCATTTTTACACATCAGTTGTTGAACGGTTTCAACAAAAAAACAACAAAGAGTGCTCTCTGTTTCCCGTCTTTATGCAAAGCTAAGCTTTGAAGCTTCTGGCTAGCCACATATTTAACTAACGTGAGAATGGTGTCCATCTGCTCATCAAATTCTTGGTAGGAAAGGAGATCTGTGTACTCCCAAAGTGTCTTTCAAAATCTATGAAGTACGGCCTCAAAGAATATTTCATTAAATATTTCAAGTGATGACTTTGTATTACCACCCAAGGTCACAATCAACTGATCAATAAACTACTGCTGCAGAGAGAGGGAGACGATCCACACAGGCATCAGCTGGTTTAATTGCCGTGTTGCCTTTCTGAAAATCTCCCAAGACTTCATTTTAGACATGAACAAAGATGGAGACTAAAATGTTTGTGCTGAAACAAATATTCATTGGAGATTTCTTACAGAAGAAAATTGCAAATGACGCTTTGCCCGTGAGACATCATTGACCATGGCCTATCGCTCTGCATTGCCATGTTGCCTGCCAGCTGTTTTCTTACGCCTCATTTGCTTGCAGCATTTTCACTCCGGTAGATGTAGCATTTGCTGAAGCTACAGACAAACAATCATGGATACTTGGTCTACTCGTCGTTACATTTCCAGGCAGAGAATCCGGAAAGCCCTGCAGTGACACCAAACCTCTGGCCTGGCTTCTAACATTGCTTGCAACTTCCTGTGTTGTCCTCCACTGACCATCTCCTGACAAGCAATCAACAGTGAGTCAGTAGATGAGGGGTGACAGCAGGGCGAGTGGGCACCCATCCTTGACCTCAGTATGAACGGCTGACAAAACCACAGGAGCCACTTATTTGGCATTTGAGAAAAAGGCTTGAGTTGGGAGGCAGACAAATAAGGCCCCTCTATTGAACACATGTCAACACTGCAAATTCAACCACCATTCTACCGGCTGCAGACAAAGAGCTTTGTTAAGAGGAAGTGTGATCAGCGTTGCAGCTCTTTCTAGGAAGTCATTTTCCAGGACAATTTGTCTGAAAAATCTGTCTGAAAAAGTTTTCTTTCATGAAAAACTGCATTAGTCAGTTCTTTATCCTCCATGGAAATAGCAGATTACCAAGTCTGTCTGTGTGTTTGTAAGAATGAATTATGTAAAAGGCAAAAGCTGGTCTATAGACTAAAAATTGGCTTAAATTTTGATAAGCAGCTAATTGTTTATAATTTTTAAAAGGAGAAATATCAGAGATTTCCTTGTTTTAGCTTGTCAAATTTGAGGATGGATATCTCTGGTGTTTTGGCCTGTTGGTCAGACAAATCAAGCTATTTTGCAAACATTATCTTGAGCTTTCCAGGATTGTACACACATTTTTCACAATTTGATGACATTAAACAGACCAAACAAGTCATCAATTAATTAAGAGAATAATCGGCGTGGCACTGTAAGAGCAGGTGTGTCAAGGCTGATACCACTACAAAGTGGCCAGCTCCATTGCAGCTGGGGGTGTTGCTGCATGTCATTCCCCTTCCTCTCTGCCTCTGTACAGTCTACTGTTGATTAAATGGAGTATGCATTTACACTCTACTGTATATTAAAATGTCAGCAAAGTCATAAAAGGTTTGAACAAAAACCATATGCTTAAGTGAACTTCTAGTTATTGCAAAAGCAGAGATCAATTAATTGATTTCGGCAAGAGAAAACCTGACAAGTTCTAAATGATTTTTCTCACGATTTGTCCAGGACTCAAAGAATAATTAAAAATATTTTGGGTTTTCAGAAACTCTGGGCTCTACTTCATTAAAAACGGGAGGCACAATCAAAGTAGATAGGTTAGATAGGTTGTTGGATAGTAATTATGTCCTGTCTTTGAGGCCCTCTGATAAACTGTGATACTCACACAGCCGCGATCAAAACCTGTTCATATAAATTCAGGTGATCTTTTGAAATTATGTTCAGAATAAAGACTTCACTATCAAGGACAATGTGCAAGAGAATTTGTCTGCCTTGGTACGACGTAGCTTCATCCGAGTTAGGAGAGAGAAAAACCTCTGTGAGCACACGAACACACACATCTCACACAGTGTAAGGAAAAGCTGGATAGCGGTTTTGTCAGAGGAACATTGCTCATGCTAATTAGAGGACTAGAGGGCTATCCATCTCGTCGGAGCGGAGGAGAACAATCTCAGCGCAGGGGGAGGACCTAGCAATAACACTTTGTGTAGAGATTAAATAAGGTTTGCAGTGATTTATATGTAAAATGCCTACCTAACCTGCCCGAGTCTGCTAAAGAAAATGGATTGGAAAGTTTTTTTAAGGAAAAGAATGACACAACTCTAAAAGGACTTATTCAAAGACAAGCAATTTCAGCATGGTATGTTAGCACTGCGGGCTATAACAAGTAAGGTCTACAAAGTGTCAGAAAAGGAAAGGTGAAAGCAGACGTGACTCCTGTCAGGTGCCAATGTAAGGTATTATTGACTGCCACTATTTCAATTCAATAAATAAGAAACACAAGACTGTTTGCCTTGGCCACCTGCACCTGATGCCGCATTGACGAAATTGACAAATAAGAAAACATGAGCTGATTGAAATTCTGGGGAGATCCACTTGCGCAGCAATGAAGATTCAAGATTTTGTGTGTCTTTGTCTGCACAAAGGACAGCTGGAGGACAAATGATACCGGCACCGCTATAAAGGTCAGGCAGAAAGGCTACACTGAAAGTTGAGCAATGGTGTACCATTTATCTTTATCTCTTAGAGGATAAGAGAAAATCACCAACTTCCTCACTATGTCCTTGTAGTCTCTTCGTTTATGGAAATGCTTCATGTTTCTGTCGAGTTTTTGACATAATTCTTCTGTTTTCTGCCAACATATATCAGAACAAATGAGAACCGAATGCATAATGACAGGATGGATATTTTAAACAATTCCGAAATGCTTCTGCGTTTAAACTTCACGGGAGCTTTAAATTCATCTTGCAGATGTACCTTCCATCTCATTATCAGGAGATTTGGGCAGGTAGGATGAAAGCGAATCTCTCACAGATATTATCGACAGTGAGAGTGAATTCTCTTCATTTTCTAACAACCAGCACCAATTAAATCAGTTTGGATTTGAAGGTAAAAGATAAGGAATAAATGACTTGAATTGCAAAAGTGTGAGTGAAAAAACAACCGAAGAATATACAGTAACTCGAAAGACAGTCATGTATGATAACATCTGGGGAAGATATTAAAAACCGTGTCAGAGCTAAAGGCGGACTTACCACTGCAACCTTGGCCTCAAAAGCCATGACGTCCCTCCAGGCGTAGCAAAGGAGGTGCGGCAGGTAGAGGACAAAGTAGATGAGGCCACCGCACGCCGCTGCTAAATTGGCCTTAGAGAAGAAGACGCTAATGAAGAAGCACTGAGTGATGGTGGCCAGGCAGAACACCAGCAGGAAGACAAAGATCAGCGAGGGGTCGCTGTATTGCAGCACTTTTCCATACTGCGTGGGAAGACAGGAGGACAAAAATGATATGAATCTGTCAAAAGAAGCTTCAAACATTTGAGTTGTGGTCGAGGAGGTTGTCTTACTTAACGAGGAAATACAGAGATTCAAGAAATGTGATTATTAAAGTACATTTTGACAAGACAGTGGGCAGAGTAAAAGAGTGTTTTGAAAGGGTTAAAGGTGCTCAATATGGAATTCAGACTGCAGCATATGTGCTGCCTCCACATGGCTCTCAACATGGAGACAGCTCAGGCAGCAGGGATCAGTTTATTTTCATTCTGTCATTAATCCACTATATCTTTACATTGCAAAGTGTTGTTTGCTGCAACTGTATTGTCCTGCATGTAACACATATCTGGTCTATCCATATTTCTGAGACACCTGAACATTTTGACAGTCGACTGATATTCTTTTCCATAATCTAACAAACCTATCACTCTTTTAGTCTGCCAGTTTTGAAGGAGGACCCGTCTCTGATTTTAGTGAGCTACTCCTGCATCCATCCATATTCTCACATTTCACCATAATGCTGATGTCTTTCTCCGAGCCTATTTCAAAAAGGCTCTTGAACTGTCGGGATAATGGTGCTATTGTAACGGATGCAATTATGATTAAAATCCTTACACAGGACGCTGTTACATGGAGCTGTATGAATGTTCGTTATAGAAACTCTTCTAAATTTGCACATACTAAATGAACTTTCAAGTACGACTGTGCTAACGTCAAGTACATTCATATCATTTTAGTGCTTGGGTTTCTCCTCGGTTTAACATCTTCTGTATTTTTAAACCAAAGTCTCATCACTCCAGTAGATTTGATAGGAATAACTCTCCAAAAGAAGTGTTGGGTCCTCCTTGAATCATTGTTAAATCATTGTTTTAATCATTTTGAAATCACCTTTAGTATAATGGAAAGCAGGAGAGCGCTCAAGGCCAGCGGCAGCAGACTGGACACTGCCCAGCTCAGCCAATAGATGGCACTTCTGAGGCCCATGATCCTCACGGTCTCCTTCAGCCTCGCTTCCTTCTCTGTGACGATGCCCTTAATGATCATGGCCACTGAGTATATCCAGGCTAAAGTCATGTATAAGGGCAGGGAGCTTGCCAGAAATCGGAGGAACCTGAAGGGTGGAGGAGCCAAGACCAGACAATGACCTCATTTACATCTGGTATTCACAGGTAATCTGTATTTGGACACACTATCTGGATAATGACATCCAATCGCAGAACTTAACCATCTAACTTTTCTATCTATATTAATTAATATCCAAGTTATTGTGGTTCTGCCAGCGTTGCATTCGGATCTGAATACACAAGTACAACAGCAGTCTTGTCAAACATTACAGATCATAGAAAGTCAAGTTGCTATAATAAGATCTGGTTTTCCTCTGCGATAGATGGAAGAGGAATATGTGGCTGACTTCTTAACATGTTGGGCTGATCTTTTTTTATATTCTCCAGCCTATTTGCTAGTCATCTGGCCATTTCGTCCCCATGTTCGCCAACAAGTTGCAACTCTGTCTGCTGCGTGATGCTTAGCAGGTAGCGCACAGTGACTTTTTAGAGGGACAACAGTTGCCTGCTGCTGGAGATGGCGCTGATGAAAACACAGAGGCCGTAAACCCAAAAAGAGATTAATGATGCTAAAGGACTTTGCAGAGCTGAGGGTGACCATTTTTTGCCGGTTTATCACTATAAGCATCGTCTTTCACATGCACACAGCCATTTGATCCATTGCTGATATATAAAATTACTTATTACAACTGCTTGAAGAAAGTGGCCAAACTGTGCACACCACAGTTCCACCTGGCTCAGATCATATCACGGTGCAATCCATAAGCGTTCTGATTGAAATGTGCTCTGCATGCATGTACACATTGATTATGGTGCTTCTTGTCCTTTCCAGAGGAAATACTCAGATATGGATTCCTTGTTAGTACCCGCCGTAAATAGAGACCGGCAACCGACAGACTTTTCATTATAGTGATGATTAAAAAAAAAAAAAAAACACTTGCACGTGACAGTACTGTTGAACAGTCTCACTGTGTAATGTGTTTAATACAGGTGTGACCCATTGTCAGTGGTGGAAGGAGCACTCAGAGAAAGATATAACAGTAAAAGTAATCATTTCACAATGTAAATTCATGAGTAAATTAGGAAACTTTAAATGTCTTACTGCAACGAAAATATATAAGCAAAATGTTGCAGAGGTATCAGAAGTAAAAGTATTCATTATGCCGTGAAAGTACCATTTTAATGTTGTAGCTGTTGAAGGTTTTATATACAAAAAGGTATTTTTTTATATAACAATGTATTATATTTTAAACCAGTAACTAAAGCTGACACATACTTGTTGAACTCTGAAATGAGAGGAAATATGAAGTAGCAGAAACCTTCAAACTTTAGAGCAACTGTAAATGTAATGTACAGCTACAATTATTTTCTGTATCAATAACGTCTAATCTTATGAATTTCTTTCAGTCCTGTGTGCAGAAGTGATTCCAGCTGTGAAGGTCGTTTGCATTCTTTTCTCACTGTCGGTGTTGTTGTGCAGAACAAATGAATTACATTTTAAAGATGAGAGCAAACATGACCGAGCATTTAAAAGGTATGTCTCACATTATTAACACAAGGGCATACTGTGTGTGAGGAAATGTGTATTGATCATCACTGATCAGTGTTAGCTTTCATGAAAACGACACCTCAATTCAGCTGGTTTGAGACTAGAGCCAAATGTGGAAACAGTGTGAATTCATCAGTCTGGATGCCAAATAATAAATGCATTACCTCCTCTGTAATGGAAGAGAAAACCAGTGTAAAATGATAGAGGACTCAGGTGCAGGTGACAAAAACGGTTGTTGTCAACCCGTATCCAGATACAGCCTTGTGATAATTACCATTTGATTTGCTATTATTATTAATGTGCTGGAAATGGCTGTGAAATTATCATTTAGAATGGGCCTGTGATCTGAATAAACATCATGTTTGCGGTTGCTCCTCAAAGGCACTCAACTAACTCAATTTATTGTTATTAATGTTTACAAATTGTTGATAGCTTGCAAACACATTAGGCTGATGGGAAATTACATTTCACCCAGCTGTTCAAATATCAGTTTTTATTTACCAGCCGCATTCCCCACTTAAACTGCAAAAATGGATTAGGTCGACCTAAAACAACAATTATTTTTAATTTCACAAACAACAACTACAAATGTCGTTGGAAGATGGGCTCCATCTTAAGAAGAGCAATAATAATAACAATGCTGCTCCATGGAAAGTCACATAAGGCCCGTAGGCGCTCCCTTTTGTGATGCATCTTCTCTCATCGATCCTTAAGCAGGGTCTTCCCAACAGATAAGCAAGACCAACATAATCATTGATTCAAAAGACTGATCGGTAAATAAACAACTAAAACACACACTTCCAGGAGGTAGACATTTGCTGAATACAGTACGTACTAACATTGTTTTCAAGCCTCTTTTCTGGGAATAACACAAACAGACGTTTTCCTTTGCAAACGTGTTCCTGATTGATGACGTTACAGCCATTATGATTGTACTTAGAGTGTGTTGTACATCATGAGCGTGAAGATGCAAAGACAGGCCGTGTATTGTTCTTACATATCGATCTAACCTGTGTACAGTGTTGCATTAGTTTAAAGGCTGGAGACGATTCCAATACAATAAATCTGAACACGGTGCTTTGACGAGTCCTCTGGACTTCAAATTACTTCTGAGGTGTTAACTTTTGTTTTAGTCAGCACAGGAAAAAAATAAGCAAATATTAATCTTGTTTGGCCATATTTGTCTCCCATTGGAGTTCATTTATCTTTCTTTTTCATACAAGTCAGAGCCTTGTGTATTAAAAAACTAAAACTCCAGGGCTGCCAAAGGAATGTGTGTACACCCCCTTTATTTTGAGCTCTTTGGTGCACCACGATTCCTCCCACTTAGAGTTATTAACCCACACATTTTATTTGACATAATGTAACATATGGTGGCCAAAGATAATAAATTTCTATTGCAATCATGGAAATATATCGTGGCAATCATTCACTAATTAAATTATATAGCGGCCTTCCCTATGAGGCAGAGGAAGAGGTGATACAATTACAGGAAGTACAAGAGCCAATACTGCTGCCGCGGTTATTATTCAACTAAATTCCAGTTTTGCTTGCAAGCTCAATTAATTAAAACAAGGAGGCTGATTTGAAGAATCATGGGTAGCGATTTGATTTTGTGCTCATTAATTGGTTATGATTAATAACAGCAAAAATACCAAAACACAAAGCATGACAAATACTCTTTTCATGCAAAGTATGCACAAAAATGCAGCAACATTGAGGACGCCATACTTCTCACAACACCTTTGAACACAACTTTGCCAAATCGGTGGCTTTAATTTTTACAGAATAACCACACATGCATTATATTAATATTGTATGATTTGTGTTTTGATACTTTGAAGTCTTTTTTTTTTACTGACCTTAACCATGACACTCATGAGCGCACAGGGGACCGCGAGCAGAACTATGTTCTCTGTGAACCTTGCGGACCACAGGGCGCCGTTTTGAATGCCGACAACACGCAGCACTTCCTTGAGCCGGAGTTCCTTCTCCAGCACAATGTCTTTGATGGTCATGCACACAGTGTACATGAAGGCCAGCACCAGGAACATGGGGAGGATGCCTCCAATGCTGGAGATGAAGCTGGTCGTAAGAGAAAGCAATCAGAAAGGTCAGGGCTGCACATTGAAGACAGGAGTCTGTGGAGTGTACAAGGTTGTCTATAAATAGAGTAAATACTCCCAGATGCTTGCGAGCGTGCTTTTAATCGTCTGCATGCTATGTTATGTCATGTTAGGTTATATAGATGTTTGCAGCTCAGTGAAGTGCACTTCTCTTGACCACAGGATTGTACAAAATGACATTATTTCGACACTGATGGTTGGTGATATGAGCAGCTGTAATTATAAATCGATCCATCAACAGAAAATGAAACCGCAACTATTTTGGTAACTGGCTAATTAACTGAATTAATTGTCTTTGTCTTATCTAAGTTGAATATATTTTCAATAACTGATATCAACTTTGGCTTCAGTAGAGTGTGATGAGCATGTTTGACTAATTGGAACATTTGAGAGAGAAAAAGATGAAGAGTGGATAAAGATAATGGCCTTAATGTATCGGAGAAACAGTCAGCTTCTTCCGTGCACACACTATTGTAAAGGTCGCCTTTTGCAATCTTAACCGGAACTTGCTTGCGTTACGTAAAATAAACAGGAAACTATATTGCGGATTATAAAACATTTTATCAGAGGAACAATCTCGGTTGTATTGATGGACACAAATGTCCCCGAGTCCTTTTTATTTTCACGCTGAGCTAACCTTCATAAACCTGGTGCATCAGCTCAATCCAGCCATTTAGTGCTGCACCTCATGCCAGATATGATGTATGATTTGAGGCCGTTACAATACAATAAGGCAATATTAAACTGGCTTCATAATGCCACCAAAATGCCATGTCAATATCATCTCCGGTGCCAATATAGAATAGTGCTTATTTTGCTTTATTAGACACAGAAGGTGAGATATCAAATAGATTCTGACAAAGTATAGATTTCACATATAACTTATGCTTACATTCCATAAATACTCATGATATAATGCAAGCAAAGCACTGTTCAGCACGGCTGTTCGGACGAAGCGCAAAGTGAATACGCAGTCATTTTTTAGAAGTTAATGGGGATGCAACTTTTTTTTAATACATTCATTTTAAGTTTCAGTCAAGCAAAATATTGTTTTGCACAGAGAGTTTTGTTATAAGAACTTGAATAAGAGAGAGACAGACTTATTTTCTAGGACACGTTCCCTGCCTCTGTGGGATTGATCCCTTTCAAACAAGGCCTTGATAAGCAGCAAGAAGGGATCGGTTGGGGTTTCCTAAAGTTCAGAAGACCCAGAGCAACTAAAACCAAAATTCTCGACAAGATTATATAAATCAAATTGCTTTTTTTTCACCTGGAACTATAAACTTCAAGAGCTTGACATCTATATACTTCAACAAACAAAGCTAACTTGTGTATTAGCACCTTTTCGAGGGAGGTAAGCAGTCTCAAGTTGCAAAGGCATCAAGTTGAATACTAATTCTGGTATTATCTGCCTCTGATTCCACCCGAACATCTCTGTAACAGCTGACAGCTTGTGTGAGTTAACTCCTTCTGTGACTCGTAGCACTGAAGGGGGAGAGATCAGTCATGCACACCGTGTCTGACACTGACAACCTTGCCACCAGATGCTCTTGAATTATACATTCGCTGATCGATCAAGGGTGCTTAAGTAATAGAACTCCCGGCAGGTCTGTGTTACGGGGCTCCCGTTACATTGGCAGCCTGACCTAAATTTAGGCAAGCTCGAAGACTGATTTCTCAGTAAATCGAGAGATAGTAGAGCACAACCTCCCCGGAGGTTGGTGTTCTATGCAAAGAAGAAAAAAAAGAAGCTTCCTGTCTCATTATGAGCGAATATACTGTTGAGATCCTCGGCTGGCTGGAAATGAGCAATTCATTGAAGGGAACAGACTTTATTATTCAATGTGGATTATCTCGTCGCTGGTACAAATGATTGCTTAAGGAAAAGTGTGCATGCAGTTATGGCATGAAGAGCACTCGGGGACCCATATGTCGTGTTTTTTGGGGGGTTTTGTAACAGAAAAATCTATGAAACGAACAAAGATTCTATGAGCCAACACTGAAGCAACATTTTGAGGAACAATGAGAGTTTAAAGATTATTTCATAGATTTTGGAGAAACATTAATCAAACTGAGAAAAAAAAATGGAGTTACACAGCTTTGTTTACACAAAGTTATTTCAAAGTGGGGTCAAATCTTTCTTTTTGTGTCACGTTTCATCTTGCTACCTTTAGCAGGTACAAAACATTTGATATGCATTGTATTTCTCTAATATCATCAAAATAATTAAGAGCAAAATTGTAATTGAAAAAAGAAAAAATATATATATATATATAGAGTGATGTTTGATGTGTGATCAAATGTACAAGAACTTCTTTGTGCTTCATGTGCTTGGGCATTACTATAAAAAATCCAGGTCTTGCAAAATGTCACACAGGATCAAACAAATCAATAATTATGGCACACTGCTTCTGCCCTTCCATAAAGCATGTTTAAAATACAGTATGTGGGCATCTTGACATCCAGATTGTTAAAATGAATCAAAATACAGGATATTCTTATATCTGCAATAATAGCACATGTTAAGCCTTTTTCTGGCTACAAAGGGTTCATCAACAGGTGGGGAGAGACAGGGAATGTTTTCAGCATGTCAGCGAGCAGAGGCACAAAAAAAAAAAAACACTCGCGGATTTCACTTGTGATTTGCTTCAGATGTCCTAAATATGGACATCCAGAAGTAAAGTGTTCACATCAGGTTAATCAGCTAATTCAGATGGACAAAAGCATATTGCTGTAACATCCTTAAGTTGACTAGTCTTCAGGGCCCCGTGGCCCTCTGTCACGTATCGCTGAAAGCAGTCTCAGATCTCACTTCAAGCCGGAGCACAGCCTCAGTACCAACGCGTCTGATTCAGCAGCGTGTATTGGCGCAGAGGCCGCTGATAAAGGGACAGTTTACGCGCAATCAGGCCCTGCAAGGGTCAACCTTTATCCCACACATCATCTCAGGCCCGCGCACAATGTGGCGATGAAGACAGTGGAAGTTAATACAGGTTGGTTATCTCAAGTTCCAAATGCCAACGGGGTTGGCCGTGGTTGAAGTGGCCCAGATTGCTGGTAGTGCATCAGTCGGCGAGGAGGAAATGAGGAAGGCAAAAACAGATAGTATTTCAAAGGCAGGTCTAATAATAGTACTTTTGATCTGTGGTGAGGTCAGTGCAGATAACACCGTCTTGCTCGTTGAAGTTCAGGATCAGAGAAGTAGAAATATTGTTTTTGTGAGACTGAAAGGAACCAGGAAAAGGTTTTAAAAAAGGACGGTGATGACAAAGCCTTCTCGCAGAAACTAATTGTGTCGTGGGCGACAGTATATTGAGCTTCTGGTTGAATATTTTGTGTGGTTTAAATTGTACAATTGTCAAGCCTAAATAAAAAAAGTTTACTTTCAATTACAAAACAATTCTAAACTTGTTTGTTAAAACTCATATTTTGCATTTAATAATGCTACTGTAAGAACAGACTTATTAGCCCAACAGAGTAGGTATGTTTGACTGTATAAACATGTATATTATTTATCATATTTTCCCAACTGGAGAAACTTCATATAACTCCGTGTGGCACATCTGAAAGTAACAAAATGCTTAAACAGAAAACCAGCAGACGGCAAACACGTTGCTTTGAATGCACAATGTTCTTTCCTTCCTTCTGGCTGACGACGCTACACAATTTGAGATGAAAATAATTACCACCAAGGTTCTTCCCCTTCATGCCTCTGTGTTGTAGCACATCTTTGCTTTGTGTGATTTCACTTTCAATTATTTATAAATGAAATAGCAGTTTTCAAGTGTTAATAATTTAGAGAAATGCCCAAATGGCTCGGCAGGCAAAAGAGTAAATGGAGGAGGGATTTGGGATATTGCAGGGCTTTACGGCTCCAATTTATCTTATGTAATTATTAATCCTTTGTGTTAGGAAGATGGAACTGAGGCTATGGGACCTGCATGAGCAAATAAGATGTATCAAGTCTAATTTAAGATCGTTATCACAACAATAAGATGAAAATGACGACGACCAGCAATGCTCCATATGCAGCATGCCACCGCTGAAAGGAATATAATATTAGTAAATCTGGTGTTTTATTTGTTTTTGTACTGGAATTAACAGGTACAGTAAGAAGCTGTCTTGTTCTTACTGCAGTGTGTCTATTCTTTATTGTATCGGGGGTGATTTTGCACTTTAATTCAAAATGTTAAAATGCATCTCAGATGAATAACTCCACTGGGCGCAATATTTAGTTTAACATCCTTCCAATTAGTTTCTTGTGAAACTATCCTATTGCCTGGCATGCCAAACCAAGCACATCCACTTAGGCAGTTAAAACAAATATGAAATATGTGTCTTAAATTATGTTTACTACTGCGGCTACAAAAAGAAGTGCAAACAATGTACATATAAATCAGATGGAAAACACTTAATAATGAACCAATAGAAAACCCAGATAATGAAAGACATATGCAATAATGCCGTGACATAGATTTGGGTTTTCAGAGCAGGGACTTTGTCTCGTCTCCAGGACCAACATGTGGTACAGAGTAGGGCATTAATATTTAAAACATGTAGACATTAGCTGCCCAAAAGCATCTTCGATATGAAGTTAGAATTTGTATGCTTCTTTTTGCTTAGGCTTCTTATGTTGATTCAAAAGCTCTCTCTCGGTTGCTTTATTGTAAATTTTGTGCTAGCCAAAGCATATACTATTTTAAAATGAGATACCTAATCTCTGGATCTGCGTTTTCCCACAGGGGTGAATATTTTGTGTCTACTGAAAGAGGCGTATTGTGTTGTTGGATTTAAATCTCCATGGTAATTATCTTCGCTCTTGATGGCATCATTGGGCTTTTCTTTTATTATTAGAGATCATAATGTTTTGTGGATGGGAGTAATTTCCCAGACTCTGAGGAAATCTTTGCTGTGAAAGATTAAAGAGTGATACCACATGCTATCTTTGGTGAATGATCTGACATGTTGGCAGCTAGTACTATCGATGGATACATACACAACACAGCTGGAGTCCTGCTATACATTTTTGCACATGATGGAGCTCTGAGACGTGCACTAAGGTATTCTCACTTTGTTGGGAAAGAATTGCCTCGGAAATACAAGAAAGGAAGCGACTCATGGTGGTTGGTTAAATTATTTAGCATCCATCAACTATTCACGAATTTCCTGTGGTTTTACTCAAATCAATAGTTTTGGCCCACTCATTCCCCTCTTTTTGGGCTTAACTTATTTATCCCCCCTTGTTAGGGATGTATTATTAATTAATGATTCATCCTCTAGGATGTTACATTTTCACAACAGCTTTTTCCCTGTGGTATTACGAGAGGACTTGCTTACCTTTGTCCCTTCATAGGTAATCAGCAATAGCATGAGACACTCACAGAGGTGCAACGCAGATCATAAAGAAAGGTTAAGATAGACAAATAAAAGGGAGCATCTTGAAGTTTCCACAGGGAAATCTGGACGGCCTGAGTGACTGGTAACACCATAACTCAACTACGTGGTGGCAGTGAGTGGCAACTCCCCAGGGTGAGCAAAATGTTATAGCCGTATTAACACTTTCCTCTTCAAGTAATCACAAGGTAGAACAATTGGAAAAAAGACATTTTATACTCACGCGTCGTCCACGAAGCAGGGGTATGGCATTTGCTGTGCAAAAACACCAAGTGGTTGGGTCTTTGACGTCTGTGCTCGTATAATGCCATGGTCCATCATATCCTGCAGGTAGGCGAAGCCTCCCCATATATAGCGCAGGTCGTTAAAGGAGTTGTCTCGAGCCCCGGGAGACCATAACCTTATTAAAAGCAGACACAACATGATCTGTCTTAGCAAAGGGCAAGTGAACTACAGCCGGAATGGTCAGAAAGACTGTCAAAGTTTCATGACTGTTTATAGAGGTCGTATTTTGAGACAGTAAACTTTGAAAGACAAAAGAAATATCAGATCTTCTGGTAAGCAGAAACGACAAATCTAACACGAGGGTTAAAGGAATATTTACTTGCTATGTCTCCCTCTTTTCAGTCTTTAAGCTAAGCTAAGCTAACCAGCATGCAGGAGGCTCATGTTTAGCGTCGACATATGAAGTAAGCATAATTCCCTAAGTGTTAAATTATTCCTTTCCAAAGGCAATGTTATGTCATACGTACGAGTGTCAGCAAGAACAAAAGACAGATACAGTTTTTTAAAAGGTGAATGTACTATTGTAGTAGGTTTGATAGCAATCCCTAATTTGTGAGGCTGAGTTGTGTCACATACCTCTCTTTCACCTTGTTGGTACGTTCTGCATTATCAATGTCCATGCGGATTTTGTATTTGACATATGGAGGGGGGCGGCTGGAGTTAGGCTGGAGGTTTGCAAAGACAATGGCGGCCCAGAACGTATCATTCTCCAGAAGCTCCTGTGCTCTGCTCACCAGATGGCTTTCGGTGGCGACTGCCTCAAACTTATTCAGGTCTAAACACTGTCAACAAATACAGACGTACAACAAAAGATGGCTTCTTTAAAATCATATTCTTACAGCAAACAATTCCCGTTTTATATACATCTTTAGTATCCACCAAATAGGGAAAAAACAGAGACAGGCCTGAACTCAATGACAGAATGGCAGATGGATATTTTTTTAAAGTATCACTCAGCTATTGACTAAACCGCGCTGAGTGCAGTTCCAAATTATCTGGAGCTGCCAGGGGGCGGGAAATGTTTTGGGCTTCAGCAGAGACAAGCAAATGAGATACAGCCTCGCTAGCACTCCCGGTTCTGTAGCCTTGTCCCCCTGTTTCATGAAACGATAATGAGCTCGCCATCCTGGGAGGCAGTCACACCTGACAGCTGTCCACACATCCCTGTGCTGCAATAGTTTTATCATTTCTCCCCCAGGATTCTCTAGTCTGTATTCTATATCAAGCTATGGTGGTAAACTAAATATCACAGCAACATTTGCTCAGTACACGCTAGTGAGGATACCACAGCTGTGGAATGGTTACGTGAGCCCAAAGTTTCAACCAAAGTGCTGAGTGAAATATATGGAATAAAATACTCTACAAAAACCATGGACAGGAGCTACAATGGTAACCGCTACGTCTGATGACTTATGTAAATCATAATAGATCAGATCAATTGTTGTCCTTAAATGTCTATTTAATGAATTAAATAATACATATCACTGTCTACTGCGGAAATAGCATTCTGAGACGTTCTTGTCCTTATTTAATCTTTAAATAACAGCACTAATCGCTGGGAAGACAAGCTGTACCAACCATGGTGCTTCTAAAAGAGCGAGATTGTCTGTGCATTTGGGGTTTTCTATGGTCTTTGACCACTGGACCAGCGGCCGAGGCTAATCTCTCTGATATGAACAATCTGACCTGGCTCTGGACTGAGAAACTCGCCCCACTAATAGCTCCCCAATCCCATCTTGGCCTCATTCGGAGCAACATCCAGGGCAGTGAGTTGTTGTGGTTGCATCATGTTTGTAGATACAACATATATTGAACATCTATTTTATTTACTCTAGTTGGAGAGACTACAGGAGTTATAGTAGCTCATACCATAGCTTCACTCTTATATAATTGACTAAAGCACCCTAAATGTTTATTCAATACATTAATATACTGCAATGCAACGTTCTCAACTACCGTGTCATCTGAAGCTGCTAAAGGATAATGAAGATGCCTCAATGGTACCGTTTACGACCGTTACTGCTGCCATGACCACATTCATAATCACTCGTTATGCCGTCGACACGAGTATTGCTGTTCTTATTTTTTAAATAATTATTATCCATTATTATTATTATTTCCATTAGTCATGTATTGATCCTATTACATTGTGGGGCACTCATTAATGGAGCAGGGCAGTGGCAATTTGTGTGCTATTAAAGAGATGCAGCCCGATTCTTCAGTGGCTACGCTGTTGTAGTGAGAAGTCATGCTAATTATAAAATTACCACAGATTAGTGGTTATTGATCTTGAGCTATTCATTTGAATAATTTTCTTTAATTTGATCCATAACTAAAGTTAGATAATATAATGTGTCATAGTGGCCCTAATTTGTCTTACGATATGAATGCATTTGGCTTATGGCCATTGAACATGGCCATTGCATTGCCAGGGCTGAAAGTACATACGACTCTGTATTTCCCTACAGATGTATTCACCCAGACAAGAGGACACCACAGTAAAGGTTGTCTAATAACTGTCTCTATCCTGATATCCATTTTGAGCAATGCAATTTCCATTAGGGCAGAAAATAGATTGCATTATGTTGGAATTTCATTGGCCATGTACGGCTAACCCCAAGGGCCCAACCTGCCATCTCACCTGCCTGTAGATTGATATCATGAGTGTGTGTGTGTGTGTGTGTGTGTGTGTATGTGTGTGTGTGTGTGCGTGTGTGTGTGAGGATGTGTACATGTTTTATCACACATAGAGAAATAAGGATTTTGCTTCAAACTGTGCCAGAGATCAATATATCACTGTCAAACTGTGTGTGTTCTTACTTAGAGACACCACTTTGTTTGATACAGATTCACTATAGTCATTTTTTTTATTATTATTATTATCATGGAAGCAATGTAGAGACAGATCTTACTGTGTGTTTGACAGTTCGCTAACTTAAGGATATTAAAATTTAATGAATAAAAGACTTTCAATAACACTCTTTTTAGCTTGTTCTTAAAAAAATAGTGTGTGAGATAAAAAAGCCTACATATCATCAGTAAAAGTGATTGATTTTGCTTTTAACAGCAGCAAAGCACAGACACTGCAACACAAGAGCAAAGAAACAAAACGCATTGTACTGAACAAGGACACATTGTGTCTTAGATGTTAAGCACCCTGCTTATTCAGCAGCACCCTGCTGTTCCGCCAGAGTGGTGTCACAGTCGTGAACAGAACGACTCAGGAGTTAAAAGAAAGAGCAGCAATTATGTCAAGGATACAGGACTTTTACAAAACCATGTCTTAAGTCTGGAGGTAGAAGTATGTGTGGTAATTGCAAATTGTGCACATGCCACGATTGTGAAATTACAACTGACGCTGTAAAATAAAGTTATTACGATTTAAAGTGTAAAACGCTGCTGCATGAGATTGGCATGGTTTACGTTGACTCACCTGGATCATGTATTTAGCATCCCAACAAACCAGAAACGAGAACTGATAAATTAGAATCTAAAACCATATTTTTAGCAAAGGTTTTTGTTTGAGATCATACAGAATATGTTTTCTGCCAAAACTAACCAAAGAAATCTCATACGTAATATCATTTGAATTAGTTGAATAAGACAAAAGGGAGAGGATAAAAGAAGTGAACAGTGGACGGCAGAGAAGAATTTTTTTTTTTTCCAATTTCCTCACCAGTGAGAATTATTATAGCTTATCACATCTTAAATGTCAGAGTACAGAATATTATTTTAAATCAAATCTCTGTACTGTAGAGGTCACACAACCCTCCACTGCACGAGGGTCGTGAGGTGATAAGCATTTCATAAAAGCACAGACAAAAGAATTACATACACCGAGGAAGTTGGAGAGAAGCTTCAGGATTTCGGAAGTGGCGTTGTAAGCATTTCGCCAGTCGTAGGGCGGCATGCCGGGTGGACGATCCTCTGGTGGCCCGTTGTACAGGAAGTTAGCCAGCAGATCGCCTGACAACCTCGTGCTGTTGAGACGCTGGTTGAGGACAGCAGCCATCACTGGATTTGCCAGCAAAGCCTGATTTCAAAGGCGGGAGATGGATTTAATTAGTTACTCTGTCTCCTAGTGAGGGGGTTAGAATACATGTGTAATAAATGCAATGCAATCTGAGGACCAAAGCATGTTAGACCACAGCTAATTATTATCTATAAAAAGAATGGGAGGTCAAAGTTGTGCATTGGTGGCAGTGACATTCATTCTTCTGTAGCATTAATTAGGAGCGTCGGATAGTTGTACTTTAAGCTCTGGAATACACGTCAACTCTTGTCGTGGCCAAGAAGTGCATATATATATATATATATATATATATATATATATATATATTTATATATATATATATATATATATATATATATATATATATAAGGACCAGAGTGTACAAATAAACACAAAGTAAGACTGTAGACACAAACACAGGATCAAACAAACTCAATTCAAGAAAGAGATGCACGTAAACGCTAAGCGCCCCGCCACACAATTCCCCGCAGTAACATGATAACAAAACATGTCTGTGAAACACTCATCTCAGGTCATGGATCAAGCTGTAATTGCTCTAATCGTGTAGGGAATTAATAAAAAGTGATATCCTGACATGGGAGCCACTGTAACCTTGTACTTAAACTTACACAGTATACACAAACATATGAATACGTATGTCCATTTTTGTTGCAAGAATTAAATGGTTCTCAGCTCTTTAAAACAATAGCTTTAACATAATTAGATATTTTTACTCCCACATGTTTATTTTAATGTGTTACCCGCGATTTAGTAGCCACACAAATGTATTTCCATCACTCCCACCCAGTGTTCATAGTTCAAGGCTGCTATGAGAATAATGCCCAATTAGTTATATGACACTGTTCCTGTAATGACAGTGTTACTACATACGCTAAGATTAAACAGAACAGTGATAATTTACCTGTCATGTCCACTGAGAAGGAACCTCACCCCACCAAGATAACACGTTACTTAAACTACACAACCATTTATTATTTCAGGGGCGATAAAAAAATCCCCTTCCCCCTTGAAGACCAAGCGTTCCAGTTGTTAATTGTGTATGGTTCACACCACCATGTGGACTCTGACTTTTTGAGAGGAAAGGGCGCCGATGTCAGCAGAGAATTGAGCCTCTAAAGTGTGAAATTTCTGAGTTGAGATTCAGATATATTCCGGCCAGTGTGCTCAGTGGCATTTCAATGTCAACACTCTGATGATATTCTGGTTAACCTTAAGACAAAGTGTCGAATTAAGTAATCTCAATGCTGCAAGTGACCTTTAAAAAAAAAATCAACACATCCATCTTAGTGGATGCTACATTAAGGACACGACCCATCAAACATGTGAGTATTCTGTAAGTTATCCTGAAATTGCAGGAGCAGAGGCCCGTTGGCAAATTGACTGTGACTGTTAGACAGGCTCAGGATTTGAACTCTTCATCCGCCTAAGACTGCATTTGGCATAGATTTCTGTGGCATTTGGGTCAATGAGTTGGAGATATGCCAGTCAACCTTGTTGGTCATGTGTCAAATGTTTGTCATGGGAGGATTTTCTCAAGAGGAATGTCTTTTCTTGCTTTTTTTAAATGGTCAGATGATCCTTATAGCAATTGTTAAAATGTTAGCATAGCTGACAAGTTACATGATTGAGCAGATGTCAAGACCTGTGGACTAACATGCATGTGACCCGTGTACATTTATCAAATAACCTTTTTTTTTTTCGTATGGAATTATCTATTGATAACAGCCTGACTCTTTACTGTTCCCTTTCTTTACGTGGTGTCACAGCTGTATTCAGTACACAATGTGCTGCTGCTGCCTCACATTAAAAGTATTAATGCAGGGTATTTCTTACTGCGGTTAGCCAAACTACAATCACCAAAAATAATCAATCACCTTTAAATACAATATGTACAGGGGGTGGTGGAACAAGGAGGACCAGCCACAGTGAGCTGTCAGATAAAGAGTTGTGTTCTTAAACTTCTCAGAAAAGTAAACCCACTTTACTGTCTCCTGCTGTTGTGTGGAAAACTACTTGCGTCAGGAGCAGCATGAAACCATATTGCTGTTGCTTATGGCCTGATGGAAAAAGGCAGATTATTGACGTCTTTATTAAAACAAAGTCAGTCTGTTTGGCTGCACTGTAATTCAGGGAACTGCGGAATTGAACGGCGCTTGCTGTTCCCATAGTAACAATGTGCGCCACTAACTCAACCAGGAATTAAATCATAAGGATGTCAGCTCTAACCTGTAAACACTATGCAAAGCCATTATGTCAAACATATTTTCAAACGTAAACTTGTTTAGATCTTATACGGCATGTCCTACACCCAAGAACTTCTATCTGAAATGTAGTTATGCTGGTGATGGTAATTGATCCATCAACGTAAAACGTGTCTGCGACCTTGAAGAACCTCTGAAGATGACAGACCTCCGACGCCACAAGCTTCGTGGCGAGATGTGGCGAGAGAGAGAGAGAGAGAGAGAGAGAGAGAGAGAGAGAGAGAGATTCGGGCTGGGAGAAGATGAAGACAAAGGAGGATTGCCGGCCCATTTGTGTAAAGGTTAGGGCTAGGGTAATGAATACCCTGGCTATATGGAGCTCCCAATGTCTGCTTCCCTCCAGCTGCCTATAAGCTCATTTGGAGTGACACTGGAGTAATGTCAGTGTCAAAGAAATACGGGGAGAGGCAAAGAGAGAGCGAGAGAAGGAGAGAGGAAGGGAGCGAGAGAGAGAGAGAGAGAAGTGGTGGCGAAGAGTCCATGTCCTCTACTTCTATAGATAATCCTTTCTGCCAGGATGAAAATTATCCTGCACTTATCCATAATTACTTTCCTCCTCCGGTTTCCATATCTAACAGAAGGTGCAACAAATTGATACACACAACATGTTTCACCTGCAGAATGTGTGTGTGTGTATATATATATATATATATATATATATATATATATATATATATATATATATATATATATATACACATATACACACACACCTAGAAACACACCTTTAAAAGTTGTTGCATTTTCTTCAGCACGAACACACAGGGAAGGAGGTTGTGCTACAACTAACCCAGCTAAGAAGATGCGATGTGCCTGTTACGCTATCTGCGCCATCTCTTTTACACGGGTGCTGTTGCTGCATATTGCGATGTGATCGGTTAGAGACATAAAGACAAGCCAGAGGGTGTTTCTCCTGTGTAGCCGAATAATAATGTGTGGTGTTGGGCAGATCTAGCTATGCATGACGAGGCAACCAGAGACTCCAGGAGATCGCTGCGCCCGACCATGAAATAGTCCAGCACCTCACCCTCCATAAAACCACATATTGTTGCTTTTACACTTATGAATACAACTGTCTGATGAATCTGTGACAGATAATTATTGAGCTTTAGAGGTTACTGGCAGGCTACTAGCTGTTTGCCACTGCTAATGCTAGCTGTAGCTTCATCGTGTCATCAATGTTACAAGAGAAACGAGAAACTAAACCTTTCTGCACACAAAAGAAAATCACAGAAACAATGTGGGCTCAGTGATTCAAGTCATTTTGTTGTATTGTTGTTGTCTTACCCGTAATGTGTTGACTTGGCGGCTATTTTGAAGAAAATCCCAGACACGTGGCCCGAGTTCCTCCCACAAATCAGTGAGTTCTTTAAGCATAGCCAGGGCATGGAAGGTGCTATTTGCCTAAAAGAAAATTGAAAAGCAATAATTGATCATTTTTACAACAATAGCGATCCTCTAAATTTCACTGTTAGCCCATCCAAACATGAAAGTTCTCCACATCTGCACATTTCAGCTAATCCCCGGAGAACTCATCACATTGTAACACCGCCACCCCCCATGGTGAAGAATGTAAATGGGGTTATTTACCCCTGAACATTGACTTGTAAACAATCTGACTATGTGTGGTGTGAAAGGGCCCCCCACGCCAGCACCGGACCACTTGCTGTGAAGTCGGCAAATTGTGCTGGTACTCATTATGTATTCTCAATGCAAAATCCTCACAGGCTGCCTGTTGTTTGTTTTGCTCATGCAGTTATCAGAATGATGCTAATATCTTCGAGAAATGTCATGTCATGGAAATGCATTACATTCGCCGTGTTCTCTGAACAGGCCTCCTGACTCATTATTGTATTATATTTATTTTCCTTCCCCAGGTGGTAACTGTGTGACAGACAGTGTTGTTTATTTCACCACTGGAGGCTTCTCCACACGTTTTACTAATACCTGCAATTGGCCTGATCCTGTGGACAGAAGATAATCAACTGTACAAACAAAACAAAAAATAATTGTTTCACTTTCACTAACCTTGCTCATATCACACACTGATACGAGCAACGCGTTCATCTACTTTTCAAGTGCTTGAAAAGTCTGTGTGCATGTACACAAGTTACATTTTTCTTACCTCTTTCACCATGAGGCGAACAGCAGGTGTATCAGGTGTGTAGAGGACTTTCCCTTGCAGTAACTGCTTGAATGTGTTCCAAATGTATCGCAGGCCAGGTGTACCCTCCAGGGTGTCGACAAGAGTCTGACAAAAAGCATCTACAGAAGAGAAGAATAGAGGGGAGGAGACGGGCAAAGTCAAGCCAAGACCGAGAAAACATCTCTAAATTTCTGAGTCCTGTGTACAAACTGTACGTATTGTCTTTCTTGGGACAGGATGGAAGAAGAGAAACAAGCTGTTTGATCCGGAAGAATTCATAGAATGTGCAGCTCCCAAGAAGCAAACAAGATAAATATTGTATATGAGCTTGAAATTCATCTTCCAAAGCAGAGACAGCAAATATGAACAAAGAAGATGAAATTAAGCATACATCTTGCCCATTTAATATTTGTAACTAAACCAAGCACCATTTTAAAAGTAATTGAACACGACACAAACATTCTCAACCCCCTTTTTCTTCTACATGCAATAAAACCTTTGTGACTGTTAAATGCTTGTTCTGGTCTCACTGCTGCACCCTTATACTTTCTTGTACGTCTAGAAATTATCTTTGCCTTCTGGGTGTTAATGTTTCACTTGTTGTTTGTATGCCGACTTGTTATTATTCCCTTTATAGTACTTTAGATGTTTTTAAATAGCTATATAAATTAAGATTAATTTCCTCTCTCTAATTAGGGAGGGATAGGGGTTTTGGGACAAACGGGGGCTCGAACAAGTTTGGAAAAGTTCTTGGTGGCGGCTCTGATACTGCCATTTAACACATGCAAATCCCTCCAAAATAAACAAAATAATTACCCTATTACGTGTCAATTTAATCATGTATCATGTCAATTGATAAGCTATCACGAAATGGATATTGAGTCAGATACTGGTACTCAATTACACATCGGGGACAGTGCAGCAAAGTGGATGTATTTACAAAAAAGTTTGGACAGAATACTTAAAAAACACACACACACACACACACACACACACACACACACACACACACACACTGAGGCAAACACAAGCCAAGAGGTAAGACCTGAGTACATAACGAAATGCTTCTCTGGAGAAGAGGGAAAAAGTCAATATGCTCAGCAGCAGTACGATCATTACTAATTTAACTTATCTGCCAACGTGAATATTGTCAGTTTGGGAGAGTGCTGAACGGGTTACATGAGGACCTGTACTGCAAATAAGGTAGCCTGGAGTACTTGTGCTTTCTTACTGAAAATATGTGATTCTCGCAGTGCTGTAGTTCATCAGACAACTAATCAATTTTGTGTGTCCTCTGCCAGTCAATATGACCGTCTGTCTGCTTTTTTGATCTGTTGCTAACTGTCCCTTTTGTTCAGATCCCTGTCATTACATCAGCGCTTACCCCCGTCTCGCTTCTGGTTTTCCCCATGTCAAGACCGCAACCTCAATCATTCCTTTCTTTTCATCTCACCAGGGTGACCATTTCGGCCATCAGAGAGATTTTAGCGGCCATTTTCAGTGCAATTAAATGTTAGCCTTTCTGTCTCCTGGCCATCTTTACCTGGTGCTCCTGGGAGGTCTGTGTGCGGGCAGATAATGGCCACCCCTTAGTCTGAGTCGGGCCAGCTGTTCCCTCTACAGACTGCACAGATGCTACTTCTTGCAATCATAACACTTGAGAGAATAAAAATTGCTTGATACTGCTCAGTGGCTCTGTGGTTAGGGATCTCTTGTGAGTCCAAATTGTAGGATTTTTGGTGTTAACTTTAATTAATTCCACATAATCTTATATTATGCATGTGAATACCACTAACACAAAGGGGCATAAAGTGCTAATGATATTGAACAAACAAAAATGACTGATTAAGGTACTGAGAGACAATGAACATGAGCGAGCAGAGTAGATGAATCATCTCAAAGCAGCAGTTCTTATTGTGGAGATCTGGACTTGCTATCTGGTGCCAATCTGAGGGATCACAAAATGATTAAAGACATGTACATATTTATGGTAAACAATTACATCTATCTTTTACAGCTTCTCTTTAGGCCTCTCGCAGAATATTGCTAGCTAGCAAACATAGATGGGTGTAGGATAAGTGGGGATGTGGCGGGGAAATGTTCAGATAATTAACGCCTGTAGTATGTGTCATTTCACGCAATATAGACTCTTCAATCGTGACCAATAAAGCTGCATTTTCTCCAGCTCAGTTTATATTGCACTATATATTATAGTGTTTCCAACAGGATTTTGTGTGACAGAGGTGGGTGAAACGACTTTTCAATTCATCAATCTGGTGCACTTTGAGAGAGAAAATTAAGAGGCTCGACCTGTGAATAACTGTGTGCTCTTGTAAACAGGTTTGTGCTCGAGTTAACAATTTAATCACAAACATATTGGTTGAATAGATATGTAATGTGATGACACCGGAAAAAAAAGAAGTCACAACCACAAAGCATGGTAAACAAGACAGAGTCTGTGTTGTTAGACTGGCCGGGTGGGTTACCGACACAGCAGTGCGGTGAAGAGAGCTAAAAAGAATTTACACAGCAAAGTTGTATGATCCAAAAGTGGGGATCCACTTACGGAGACATCTAGAGTGTGCAGTCGAGCACACTGCATATTAGATTCCAACTCATTGTAAACTTTTGCAGCCAATATACCAATGAAAAGAAAGGAAGTGAACTCTATTCCACACACAACAAATAAAGCTGAATATGGTACACCACTGCAATAGCGAGTCACTTCAATGGCTGTTTCATCATCAGATCTAAAAGAAAGTCCTGGACATTAATATGCAACAAAGCATCCTTATGATCTGCAGCCACTTATCTATTAATCATTTAATCTTTTTTTTTTAGCACATTCAGTTCATAATGCATGTCTGCAACACACCTCCTCTGTGTATACAGTATGTACTACTTTGTTTTAGGAATATGTTTTCTTATAATATCTTATTACGAGAGTGATTATGAGAATGGACAGCGATGCAAATTCACCTTCAACATAATAGTCTGGCCAAAACGCAAAGAATAAAGAATTCTCGTCAACAGTGGAGCATGAATGTCGATGGCATTGGCCAATATTTGTATCAGAAAGACATATCAGTTTTTGATACTGTGTCTGCTAAAGGGAGTATCAGATTACAGAGGTTAGCCATTCTCCAGAGCTGTGTCATTCTTTTTGACAACAGAAACAGCGGTAGAAGAGAATCTGTTCTTTACACCAGGTTGAGCCACAGTCAAATAATTGCTTGGCGCCTCAAGTCAGCCGCTCAAGTTACCTGGCAAATTCAATCAATTTCAGTTGCACCCTAGAGATGGGCTAGAGATGCCGGCGCACACACGTCTTGCACATGCATCGCATGTGCAGACAGGGATGTGCGCAAACCTACACACCTAAAAGGATGTTACTCTGGGTTCACAATGCTCATATTTCTGACATTTCATGTGATACTCAGGCAGGCATACACACATATACACCAAATGCGTCAGTCTCAAGTGAACTAACCATGCATTAATTGAGGAGCACTTGTTTTTTACAAGCAGTACAAATCAAGTACGATCTTGCAACATTTCAACTGAAAGTCAAATAAGCTTGAATAAATGTCATTGAAGTCACTCTCTCACAAGAGACAGAGAGAAGCCGCTTTGACATTCAGTCATATAAAACGAGCTTTTCTCACTCCACGCAAGACAAAAATTCTGCCTTTACCGGTCCCAGTATATATTAAAAGGGATGTGCTTAAAACGAGTAATAAAGGTTTCCAATTTCTAGTCATTCAAAGGAACCCCTATTGCAAATACTCAGAGGATGACAATATGAGTCGGGGAATATCCCACCAGTGAAAATTGGACAATGCAAAATGAAAGACTAGAGTGACAGATCAACAGAAGATGTGTTCATTTGAAAGGTTGATGTGTGTTGTGGGTATACAATACATTACAATCAAGACCTCTATATTGAGCAAAGTTAAAGTTTCACTTTGAAAACAGTATCAAGTCCAATCGCTAGTTTTACAGCTACGGCTATAATGCTTTAACTAAGTACCAAATACCAAATACCAAAAACAACCTCTAAAATGAGCTGAATGTATAAGAAACTCCAACTACATTCGCAAATCATCATTTAACTAATATCTCCAACAAATGCATATATGTAAGTGTTTACCATTGCAGAGCCGTGCAACCACTTCTTATTTGTGTTCATCTGTTAAGCAAAATAAAAAAATGGTAATAATGTAAAATTACTGTTGTGGAAGAACAGACACCTCCTTAACAATTCCATATAATGACTCAGACGTTTTCCTTTGCCGTCAACGATTAATTGGGAAGGGAACACTGCCTAGTCATTAACAAAACCTCTGTGTTGGCCTTTATTGTTGCTATTCTGCTATTCCTTTGAGTGTACTTTTACATGTATAAAGGAGTTGTAATTGGCCATTATGCCGACGCGCTGCATATTCCAGATTCATTTAACTGTACATGGACCAGCAGAATGAAATGCCACGGCAAATCCAAAACAGCCATTAGCATGCTAACAGAGATGTTAGTGCTTATTTTGTACGGATGAAACAATGTTTTTGCTAATTTGCAATGGCACAAGCATGCAATTCTACTCTGCAGTGTAACTTTATTCCCATGAAATAAGGGCGTCTTATTAAAATCTAATTGTGTGCCGTTGTCTCCAAAGAACAGGCATTTAATGAAACAGGAATGCTTGGTCTCTAATGAGCTAGAACCTGCAAGAAGTTACTCTGAAGATCTAATTCTCATGAATTTCATGCAACAAACACAGTTCAGTGATCTCTAAAGCTGTCTGTACAACGGTTGTGCTACTCTTATTTACTTGTTTTACTATTTATGACAGCGCTACAAACTACAAATTCTAATATTTTTGGTGAGACTGTGATCATTTGACAGCAACAACACGGATTAAACAATCATTCCGATTTGTGTAAATATAAGGACAATGTTTCTATTAAACTGTATACTTGATCAATATATGTCTTTATGAGTTTGTTCTATTATATTATACATATCTTTGTTGAAATTTCAATGCACTCTTTTTTGTTAAGGAAATGCATTCATGAAACTAATTTTAAAATCTAATATGTTACTGATGTAACCATTATGTTTACATGAGATTATTAACTTGGGATTTACTTAGGAAGTAGTGATGCACTTAAAGCAAACAAGAATGATTATCTCTATGTGGAAAAAGTTACCCTCTTTTTAATGATTAAAAATAGAATCAGGTGCACTTAAACAGGTGCAAATGGTAAAACAGTTTGTTAGTCTTAAAAGGTCCGCCCATACATCACAATCAGACACATGGCCATGATTCTTTTTTACATTTCCAGGTGTGTGTGATAATCTTACAGAAAGTCCCAAAGATGGAATACAAACAGTTTTACTGTACCAACAGTATCTCAAATTTGATCTCCGTGGTAGCTAAGGAAGGTCTGCCAGACAACAGCTGGGTAAAGAACAACACTTCAAAAAGATCCTCATGATACTCATGTGTGAAGCATCATACAGATGTTCAGGGATGCCTTACTGCCTCAGAACCTGAGCTGAAGGTGTCACATGCATTACTTGAGCGCTTTTTTGTTCTGATTAAAAAACACATTTCATGTTGTGAGGCAATTGTGGGAAACACCTTTTCTAATTAGGAGTTGGCATGTCAGACTTTTACCATCAGTTTACACTCCAAGAAACTTGGTCAATAAGTAACCTTTGATCTGTAACAGAACTGAGCCACAACATAACACATCTTTTGATGATGCACCTTCCGCCAGGACAAATTCCTCGTTTGTAATAATTTACGTGGCAATAATACGTTTCTGATTCAGATTCTATATGTGTGTACAATGTGCTTTTTTCCTTTCATACCAAGTCTTTAACCACTGATTTAAGAATCAGAAAAAAACACTTTGATGCAGTAATGCGAGCAAAGTGTGATCTGGGTTAGATCAAAGCGTGATTCATATCAGTACTTGACTTTATCTGCCATCCACAAATGCTTGTAGAATATATCTTCCCTCTTTCATTAATTGAATCCTTTCTGCCCTGGGAACGCTCATTCACGACTTCACTGAAGGTGGGTGGCGCGGCCTGGATTTTCAAAGCATTGTGAATATATCACAGATTCTTCAAATGTGGCTCCCAGATTTACACCTTTCATAGGGAGCACCAGGCTGCTGCAAGGCACACAACTGTGGCTGGCTAAAGCTCTGGAGGATGTTACCAGGTTTTTATACACTGCTATAATTAGCAGTATAGGAGACAACAACATCATGGGGATATACTGGGTCCTGCAATATGGTTTGCATACCCATACCAAAAACAGAATATCTCCTCAACCACAAGGGCTATTTGAATAATATCAAAAGATATAATATACAGACACCGCTTGTGAGACCAGTTAAGAGGTTCATACAGCATGTGGTAATATATGTGGTACTGGTTTATTGGTTGATGATAGAACAGAGGAAAGCAAAAAATACATATATTTATTTTCCTTTTTTTAATTATGCACATCACATTTTTTTCTACTACATAATATCATTATGAGCTAACAGTATCCCTGCAAAGTTTGACTTTGATTAAGTGAAGTTAAATATCTTTAGTAATTAATTTAGTGCAGACTTCATGAACCGTAGGTTTAGGTCTGCTGAAAGCAAAACTGACATACCTTTCTTCCAGGACCTTCGATGCCTCTGGTTCCACAACAGAGGGGCTCTGCTCAAACAGATGCACCAAAGCATACTAAGCAAGTACTGTTTAATCCATAAGTAAAATACATTTCAGTTTTTTGTTGGAAAAAAAATGCAGTGTCGTCCATTTCTTGCTGAGGCTTTGTCTGAAAGTGGTTTTGGCGCAATTGGCGGATTGCGTATGTCAGAAGCTTTCCAGGAAAGTGCGCCAATCATGTGTGGCTTCAAGCTAGGGAAATTATATTTTCATAACTTGGGGAGCTCTTTGGAGTCCTTCGAGTCATATTTATTGTGCATGTTAATATTTATGGTTCAATTGTATTATAATCATATAAGGCCTGTAAGGCAAGGCTTTGCGGTTTTGTTTTGCTATGTTACATCAGTGGCTTTCGTATCGATTCACGGGAGTACGAGGACTTGGAGAGTGAGGAATTTGATTTGGGTTTTTGGCTCTCATTGTACATACACCGGAAAACAAATACAGCTAATAAAAAAAGGGCTAAATTGTTGAATAAATGGAAAAATAAACAGCTATTGTGGACATATCAAACATATCAACAAAACAACAAGTAAACATACAATATCTATTCATGTTGTAACAATACAGGTGCCATAGTTGTGTAGAACAAACGACCAGTTGAGGTATGTCCTCTGTGAGAAGTTAGGGTTGCCATATGTTCTTATTTAGGATGTTATATATTCACGGCTTGAGACCCTGCACTACCCAGACAACCACATCAATTTCCACTTGGGATACGTTGCTCTGGACTTCCCTCTCCATTAAGAAAACATCCTTATGTCAATGTGGGGAGTGAGTGCACAGCTTTTAAATGAAATGAGGGGTAATGATTTGATTGGCTTACGATTGATGCCAGCCCCTGACACAGCCGCCAATAATGTATTCCTAATCAAACCCAATTTCCGGATCTGGCACAGGTGCCAACCGTGACACAGGTGTGTGTTTTTCAACGTAGACACTTCCTGTGCACCCTGTACAGCTGACTGCACTGTGTGCCATGCATCTCATATTTGTGTAAATGGGAACCATTGTTTTGACGTGGAACACTTGGGTTTGCACTGAATCTGTCTGAGCAGAGTACATCATCAAATACAAATACTTTTAGTCTTGTCCATAAATAACACATCTAACGACCAAAACCGCCTAAGAACTTTGATGTGGTCATAATTCATGCAATACACAAATGTATAGAAGATGAAGACAGTGTGACATCTTTGCTTTAAAAAAGGAGTTTGCTGCAGCACTTACCGGAACTGTTGCTTGTAAAGGAGAAAGACGTGTTGTTATCCATCGGTCTAGTTGAGTTTAAACTGATGGCAGGCTTCTTTCCACAAAGTAGCATATTGATACTGCCGATCATGTTCTTTTGGAAATCCAAAGAACCAGCAGCCTTAAAGATCATGGAGTTCTGCAATCTGGTCATCTGAAGACAAGAATGTAATACTTGTGAATTCTTAAAATACGGAAAAATAGCTACGTCAAAAGAGAGTAAAAATACATATTCCAGAAAGGTGTACGTAACATAGCAACACTTACCTCCTCAACTAATGGTAATGCATGTTGCGTGGTTTTCCCTATCAGTGTGAGTCTGTCTGTTCCACTGAGATCCACAGGTGAAGGTACCTGAAGTAGAGCGTGAATAGTTAGTTTTCAGAATAACACAAACATTATGCTTGCCAGTTTAAGTGTGTTTAAAGTTCCCTTTTTTTAAGCTATTTTAAAAGAATACAATGTGTACTAAAGTCATGCATAGCCATTAGCTACAGTTGATATATATTTGCATTCATTTATGTTAGATTTGATGGGATTAACGAGTGTCCACACCTGAGCACAACAATACTATCTCCATCTTGCCTTTCCACTGAAGATACTAAAGTATATGATGGCCACACACACACACACACACACACACACACACACACACACACACACACACACACACACACACACACACACACACACACACACACACACACACACAAACTGATTTCTGCATCTCAAGCTGAAAATTGTATCCTAACATCTCCATCCCTGGCACTGGTGAATACAAGCTCCACTAAAATGAAAAGTGTTACTGTGTGTTTCAGTGACATTCTGAAGGTACACAGCACGAGTCCAATTACTAGGACTAAATGGCATGCCCTTTTAACCATTGTCATTTTCATGCATCAAGTGTCAAGTAAAGGCTGCAGGAGGAGGCCTGCATTGTCTTTCAGCTAATAGAATTACAGAGCTTAGAAAGGTATGCAAGATATAAGTCCAGAACGACAAGTCTCATCAGGAGGCTGACAGAGGGACAAAGAAGGGTAACACTGCCTTTGTATTTGTTAAATAAAACTTTCACAAATAGAAGCCCATTCAACAGCCTGGCTATTGATTGAGTCTCAAGGAAATTCTTTAAGGATCACTTTTGTTGTGTGAAGAGCCGACATTAAGAAGGAAACCTAGTAAGAAAGTGCAGCACTCAGACAATTTTGAGAGAACAGAAAATTACAGATCGATGGAGGTTTGGAGCGATTAAGAGGTATAAAAAGATTTCTCAAGCTCATTTGTTAAACTCAACAGTTGAAGACATCAATGGTTTATTTTGCTAACCAGGTATGTAGAATTACTGAAAAGTAAATCAACAATGATATAACGATACAGATGTTGAATGGAACAAAAAGTTAACTCAATGCTTTGAGTTAATGAACTGCAAAGAAGATTATGCATCAAAGGCAGACTAAAAAAGACACTGACATTAAAATGACCTGAAAATCACATACATTCAACTGAAAACCAATAATGTTGTGGAACCACTGTCTAAATCCCTCTATGCCACTCACTACGATTTATTCCCTTGTGCTTTCCTTTATGTTGTTGTTGTTGCTATCACAATCACTCAGCAAGTCAAGCTTTAAGTGTGAGGGCTTGATGTTCTTTTCCATCCATTTGCTTGTGACGCTGAAGAGCCTGTCCACCATATCTTGTCTGGGCTTTCTTTTTCCTGCATCTGAAAATGCCTGTGGGCTTAAATTGTTCAAATGCTCTCTCCTACGAACTTCCTTCCTTATCACTTATTTATTGGATTTGCTGTCCCATATATTTTCTTTAAAAGATAAGCTCAAAGAAAAGTGCAGGCTTTCGTCATCCCAAAGGGAACTCAGAGATTTAAAAGAATCCAACACCACATTGGTTCTAATAAATAAATCCCACCTGATTGCATGCATTCTAGTAAAATGACTGGAAGACACATGGGTGCACATGACAATGAATTTATATGCCTCGTACCCATGGGACATAAAATGATGTCTCACTAAAAATACAATAATCAAAACTACAAGATAATGATGCAGTAATAACATGCTGCCTGTAGGTGTTGCCTTAAAGTGGGTGCAATAGCACATTTTAAGTGAAAGCTATTTCTTTAGCTCTCGAAGTCACAGAGTAAGACAAGCATAACATTTCAAACATTTTAAATTGGTGAGTCAATCGTATGTCACAGAAAATCATTGCCTTTGAAATTGATTTACTACCAGCCATGCAAGACTTATAGTTACAACAGACAATCTCCAAATACTTTTAAACAGTATTAAGCTGCTGATTCAGCACAATGTTTAGAAAACAGAATATGTTTCTCAATCACGAATGGATTTGGAAGATGTGTGGTTCATGTTTATAGTCACACACGTAGTCACTCCTGTTTCTAAAGCAAATTCATACCAAACTGGAATTAAATAACCTTTTTGAATCAAGGCATGATTCAAATCCCTGGATAAAGTTACGAGGGCTGAGGTTACAGGACTACTTGTTGCTGGTAGTTTTAACAGGCTGGTCATTTAACATCACCACATCTGGACCAATGAATGATAGAAAGCTAACAGGAGCTAACAAGTCATGTATAACGTGAGATAAACGCAGCACTCTGTTCAGGCCGCAGCTGCTAAGGACTGCAGGTATGATACAACATGACCAAAAAAAAGTGTCTAGAACAAATGTTAGAAAGTCAAGCTTTCTTTGTGGCAACTGAATTCCACCAGTAGAGCAGAACTGCAGCTACACAATACACATAATGTTGAATGCGGTAAAAGGACAAATTGGAGAATTCTCGACCATAATGTTCTGTAAATAATGTAAAAGAAGAGAACAAATAAGAAACCATTGATGAATTCAATGGGTACTAACAAAATAAGAACCAATCCAACATATATTCTTATACTGCTTCTGGCTTGGGGCCCAATGTTGGTAGGCTTTACAGGGCTGTCAGTCGGGCACAATGGAAGCTGACAGTGCATCTAAATGTAATTCTTGGGAAAAGCCTTCAGAGATGCCTGAATCGAAGATGTAGTTTCCGCACAAATGTTGACAAACACTTTCTCTTTTGAAAAAATGGAAAAACCACACAAAATAGTTTAAGTATCTTTAGTTTGACTATAAAAAAGACCTGACATTAGTGTTCACATGCATTCTCCCAAGTAATTCCTCAACTGCAACAGAGGTGGCTGAGACGCACAATAGTTTTAAATTTACATATTTAATACTACCTTCATTAGCCCAGACAGTGCAATTTGTAAGCATGCGAGATGTGGGTGACCTTGCGAAGCGGGAATTACGACTTTTCATCTGACGACAATATGGCCTGTATTACTAGTGTCCCCGTCAGGCCAATTAATGTAAACACCGCACCCAAATGTATTCACTCTCAAACTTTTGTCAAAAGGAGACTAATTGCATCCGAGTTACTATGCAAAATCCCAAGTCTAATCAACAGAAAATCGGATCAGTAGTGAGGTTTCTGTGCGGTAAGGAAGACAGCTCACCTCAGAAAGCACTTTCCTCTCGTCCAGGTTTTGCAGGAATACTCGCTGCGCATTAATCAGTTGCTGTGGATCGCGGGAGCAGCTGACATTTTGGAAAGCCTCTTTTTCAGCTTGGCTGCTAAATTGGATATACTCATCCAGATCTTTTCCTTCACATAGGATGCTCTTCAGGTTATCTGGCCCTGGGATGCTCATCACCTGAAAAAAATAGTCTGAATTGGATCCAAGTTGAGTAGCAAGAGAACTTTGCATCTTTACATTTTGTAGTTGTGTGTATACATGTGTGGCACAATGCATGAAGCAATGTTTATCTGACCTTGTGCAGGCAGTCAGTATGCCAAAACACACTTTAAAATCCGATGTGAATGAATGTTTTGATTTTAATTTAGCCCTATTTTTCGTTGCTCATCCTTGAGTAAAGACTGACATACCGCGCTGCACAAACACCCACAAGGTCACTTGAGATAACGGTAAAAATGTGACAGACACAGAAAGGACTACCTCACACACAGATGTATGTACACATATATATGTTATATTATACTGGACAGTACACAATGACGCCAAGAAAGACAGAGAATGGCTTATGAACTGCAATAGGAACTTCTATTTTCTGGGCACGTAGTACATTTTGCAACAGAGGTGCTGTAATACACAAGCCCGTATTTCTAAAATGCAGTTTCCTTTCCATCAGATTGTCCCATACTCTACACAGTAGGGCTTTTTCATCATCTTGTCATGCAGCTCAAATGCTACTTGATACATATCATGGTATCAATTGGGGAGCATTTAGAGACAATACATTGTTTTTACAGTTGCGAGTTCATTTTAATCCAAATTACCTATTGTAGACAGCTTCAAACCACCTTTTTTATCAAGCAAATGCTAGAGCTTGCTTTGATTATGACTGTCAAGACAAAGAGTCCCAGAGGCAGTTCTTGGCCATGCTATTTTACATTTTAAATGCTCAAGCACAACAGTCTTGGCACATTTGGTCTTTTGAATATTTTGGTTAACACTTAAATTCTTTTATTTACAGAAGAAGGTGGAAAATCATGTTTCAAAGCAGCTGGGATCCCTATGGGAGACTGTTTGCTGTTTCATTATACAAGCGGTGTATGGAAATGATACTCACTGGATTGAGTTTAATCTCAGCATTCATGAGGCTCTGGACCACCGTTGACGGCAGCGACAAATTCTCTTTTAGGTGAGTCGAGAAATTTTCATTGTCTCTGAGAACACTGCGTAGGATCACTGGTTGCGCTTCAACATACAGATGGAAAATCATTACTTTTGCAGAACAGCATTTTCTACACAACAATAGAATATATACTGTACCATAGTGCAGTGATGCTGACAACTGGTAAGCGATAGCAAACTTAAAGGGAAATATTTGTGCTTCCTTTTAACCCAAATCTTATTTTCATAGTTTAAGCTGTAAATCCTCCTTACTCGCCATCTGCACTGCAGATATTTTGCAGCCAACCCTGCAGTCTTTCTGTCTCTACCTCCCTTGCTTGGCTTTCCTCACGCATTTTATTTCCACACCACTGTTCACAAATATGGGTGCATGCAGAAACATGTGTGAGTCTTGTGTCATTTGCCCTAATGGACACATATGCCAACCATGGAGGAGTGCCTGCCTTGTGACTAATAGGACAGCAGCCCTTCCAGTGCAATGGAAGCCTGGTCTAACAAACACACTGGAGGATTTATTCTGTTGTTGAAAGGAAAAGGTTGAAGGAAAAGTCCATGTCTTTAAAATCACTGCATTGCAGTTGCTGAGCACATAATATCCTAAATTATCTAAACAATGGCCAATCAAGACCTTAAAGAAAAAGGAAATGATTTACTTATAATAATTGAAAATGAAGATTGCTGAATTCTTTAACACAAGTTCAAAGGATGCTTTCTAGGTAAATGTTGAAATACAATCTTCATTGATGCAAGTAGGGGTTGAGCACATGAGTTGATTGAGTGTGTGAGAGGACACTTTGTTGCTTAACGTCTACCAGATTACTCATCAGCCAAGTTCTTCTGAATAGCTGCCTACATATAGTCCGGTTTTACATAAGTTAGCTTAAAAAAACAATTGACTATTCATTGTTACCTCCCTCACAATGCCTTAACATAGCAGGGATCCCACTAAAGTATCTTCCCACACTGCACCAACTGCATCTATTCAACATGTGTTTTCTTCACTCAAGGACTCCTGCATGTGCTGTTGAGATGATGAAGGGGCGATGTAATTTAATTAGATTATCCCTTTCGCAAGTGTAATGCGTGCAGCTCATTCAATTGTCAAGATGAGGAGAGGAAGTGACTTCTACTGGGTTATTCAAGGTTCAATTAGGGTAAATGTTTTATAAAAATAGCAAATCATTCAATTTTGTCCTGAGTTAATTATGCTGTTTGATGCAACCAACTAAACACATATCATTATGCCCCTCATGACTGTGCGAGCATCAGGGGGGAAGGAGAGTGTTAGATTAGGAGGGGAAACATGCTCTGAGCTCTTCCTGAACATTGTTGCCTTTCTGATTGAAATGACCACTGAGTCTTTTAATCAATCTATGTAAAAACAAAAAAAGGACAATACAATCACCTTTGCCACTGTAGCCTTTTGATAGTACATAATTCCCCATTCTTGTTCATGACCTTTTATGCTCTTGCCTCCCGACAGTGAATTCCATTAATTATGCCCGGGCTCAGATCTTTGATGGATTTAATCTTGTATATTACAAGCCGGTGACCCCAAAATGCAAATGGCCCTCAAGCCGTTTGTTGCACAGCAGACCGCCCCCCACCCCTTGTCTCTTTGCAAATTAGGTGCCGTATGAAAATCTGAATATCATCAGGGTAAATGAGCCTAATGCAAAGCAGCAACTTATCAAGACAAACGATCTGTCAGTCTGCACAGCAAATTGCATCATAAATAATCATGCGCTATTGTTTTTGAGGGATAAAGGGGAATAACAAATCCTCCAACTTGTCATCCACATGAAGGGGATACTTTCCTTGATGGAGAGTACTTAACAAAGACATAGCAGAGTGATTGTTGCTGAGCCGTTATTGCTATACATTTTACTTTTGGAACCAGCGGCAGCAATATAACTAGTATATCAAGACACATCGATCTTTATGTTAATCTTGTTGCTTGCACACATTTGGATGATAGTGTTTGATCCTTAAAAAAAGGTCATTTCTATAGTTTGAAGGTCAGTGGATCAAGAAATGATCTTACCATCACCAAGGTTACCCTGGGACAGGACTGAATCCCATTGGTCCAGGTCCTCTGCCAGCAACTGTGCCTTGCTGAGAATAGATCTATTCACGAGGAGGGTTTGCAGCTCTATCATCATCCCGGCAATTCTAGTTTACCAGAAAGAGAAAAAAGATCACAAACTGTCTATAAATGTCACATCTTAGATAGAATCTGAAAGCATTATCAAAACATTGCAGTTTCATCCAAATGTACGCTATCTGAGGAGACAAGACAGGAAAGGGCACATTAGAGTACGTACATGGAGCTGTTGAAGTTGTTGACTTGGCCTGGCGTCTCCCCGGGCGTTGGATAGTTCAAACAGGGATTGTCGATGTTACACATCATACCTTGAAGCCAGGGAAGCACGCCAGCCGACGGCATGGCTTTATTCGGGTAGTGGCCTACAGGAATATAGATGGATACTCACAGCTGAATGTTGAAAACTTGTTGTTTGGATATATAGATGCAGTGAGGTCACAACAGAGGTTAGTACTTTTTTATGTTCTGTCTAGACTCTAGATCATTATATTTTTCATTATATTATTATGGAAACACACGTTTAGAACTGAGGACTGGTTCTGCAGCTTTAAATGACTTATGAAACAGAGTTAAACATTACAACGTGGCTTCTTCTTACATTGGCCTTTATAAAGAGGCTTATTGGTGGACCGCACCCACACCAGTATGAAGAAGAGAAACAGAGGCCATATAACTTCAACGACCAGCCGCACCTGCAAAAAAGGGGAAAATGGTCTCATTTTCATAATGTTTATGAAACTCATCTTTAGAGCATGTTTTGGCTCACAGCATTTGAATCATATTTTCATATCTGAAATGGGACATCACTGACAAAGTCAAAGCAAATCTAAAAGCAAAGGTGAATGCACTATTAATTAAAAAGAAAAAAGAAAAAGGTTGAGTCTCTGCCGTGAGACCCTGTTGATGATTGACTGAAATGACCTCACGAGGCTGTGTGTATCATGTGAGGGTGCTTACAACATGCCATAGTTCATATGTTATGCTGTTTGTCTTGCTTTTACTCTCAGCACTTAATGGATTGAGAGAGAAACCTCAGCGTGTGACTCCACAAGCCGAAGCTATCACACACTCCCTATCATCTCGTCCACACATTTAATCCTCTTCTGGATGAAGAATACAAACCACTTCCTTGCGTTAATACAACCACTTCAATACCGCCAGCAGGTAGCTGGTAGTCCATGTGACATGCCAGGCATTTTATTTCAATCTCAGGGGATGGCGGAAGAGTGAAACCAACAAAGCACACAAATGGATGACCTCAAGGCTTTACTTCTTCACTGGGTTGTTTCTCATTTTGTCCTCCTCAGTTGGCCTTGAGGGGAATTCTAGAGGCAAAGTACCAAAGCCTTAGAGTTATGATGCGCGCACACGCACACACACACACACACACACACACACACACAGGCCTCCACATTCACCATGCCAACATGCTCATTTTTTTACCATGGCTAGCTGTTACTGTGGAAACACCAAAGTAATTCACTTCCTTTAAACATGAGTCAAGGTACTGCCCACCTCTGAAAGCTGAGGGCAGAGTAACATTTGTACACTTCATATTTTTTTTCTGAAGTAATATTAAACAGCAGATGACTTTGAGTGCAGTATTACAATGCTGCAGCTCATTCTTCCTTGAGTCTTCAACCTAACACCCTTGGCCACATCCCCAGACACACCATCGCTCAACATCCCAATCCCTCCAGCCCTCACCCACAAGCCCCATCTCGCTAACCTCAACTGACCTGGTCTGCCTGCACACTTGTTTTTTTCAGCGTCTTTGGTGGAGTGACTTGCTGAGAGGAATCAACTGTAAAGCTCTGGTCAGCCAACATGTTCAGACAATGTACGTGATGACACACATTAACACAAATAATATGACAAGACATCCGTGGTGACGTTGTTGTCTTCATAATTAAACTGGAGGGCAGGCAGAGGTGAGGAATCACAAAAACACATACTGCATGTAATGCCGCAGCGACATGGCAACCTAATGTCATAAAGTGAGGTTCTTGCAGAGGGATGGGGATGAAGGGTGGGGGATAAGGTTTTCATTTGGTTTTGCATAGATATAACGTGGATCAGGTGTGTCATTTTGTCAATGAATTACAGAAAAGAAAACCGCAGAAAAGCAAAGCAAATTTCAAAGAAACTCAAAATATTTGATAAATTCTTTCCTTTAATTCCCTCCAGTCTGTGTGTCAGAGAGAGTGTCGTTCTGCTGAGAGGGGGAATTATCATAATGCATTTCAAAGAAAAGGCATGGAGAGGGAACACAGAGATCATGGGGACTTTCTCAATGTCTGGCTCCCCAGGCATTTGCCATTGGACACTAGTGTCTTTGTGAATAGATAATCTCCTCCTATGAAATTATGGGAAATACTGGACCATAAAATCAGTTTCATGCCTGTTATAAAATCTTAAAATGCTTGGTGAGGCATTCATATAATTGGTCATTAACCTCCACAAGCCCTCCAGAAGCACCACTGTCCTTGCTAACTCCCACTGGTTTTGTCTAATGCCAATATTTCATGTTGACATTGGCCAAATATCCTACATTCCACGCACAAAACCACCACTGTCCCCTGACATATTCGAGGGGGAAAGTCAGTGCATGCTTCTCCCTCATATACAAGGAAACCACCCTGTTCTTTCTGTTGGTTGATACAATTAACAAGGGAGATGTTTCACAAAATCAAAGTTAGAAAATTGCAAATGACTTTCACTTGAGTTATTTCAAGAAAGTAGTAACTTTGATGAAAGCAGTATTTTTTTTGTGAAGACGTCGTTTGTTCTACTGTGGCAACAGGCACACTGCTGTGCTCGAACCCCAAACAAAACAAGTGGGTGGATGCAACTCCTATCATCACTGCAACAATGCAAATCAAAGAGCATACCGCAGCTCTTTGTAACCGCTCTATCTTCCTCAAAATGACACGAAAGACTTACGAGATTTCATGACAACCTGTTTTGACCCTTGAAATGCAGTTGCTACACATTGTGTAACTGTTATCTTCCCCCAGCAAGTGACCTCTTGGTCCCTGTAAGGGACATCAGACGCAATAAAATACATAATATATCACTGGGTGATCATGTGTAGGCCAGTGTTTTGTGAATAAGGAAGTAACTCAGGTTACAGGAACTAGCAGGGCAAAGGGGCAATGCCTCAGAGACGTGAGCCTCAGCAGCTGTTATGCAACGTAATATCCATGTTCTGTGTATAAAGTAGTAGGAAAAAACAGCAGTTTAAAACCGTATTCCAACATGCGTATTAATCACACAAAACTAGAATGTCTCTGGTGTGTAAAAGATGAAAGCAGGTAAAATTCAGGTGAAATTGTTACTTAAGTTGCACAGGAAATGTGTAAAATGACAGCAGATGAAATTTTCTTTGGACCATTCCAGGTGTCATCTGACGAGTAAATATTAATAACGCGTCAATGTTTGGTAACATTTTTTGTGTCAACTGCATTGACGATACAACTTTGGATAGCAATGCTGGGGACAGGCGGTGGCAGTGAGTTTGTGAGAAGAGCCAGAAAGAGTATTCGTCCTTCAAACGAAGCATTTAACAATCGTCACTCCGTATCCCGTTCCATTAGGCCACAGACTGGCTCCGTTAGAACTAAAACACAGGCAATGTGACATAACGTGCACAAGAGACACATCTCCAAAAATTGAATGTGACACCCCGAATTGGTGGGCATTAAGGTAAGATTGTTCTTGTTCTCTAGTGGGAGAGTTAAAGGCAGCTTACTTCTATAGGGGACAATTTTGATCGTAAATCCCTCCTATTACCTTCTCCTCTCATGAATAACTTGGTTGCCCTTGATGACACAATCCTGGGACCGTACTCTCACTTTGCCTCCATTGCTGACCAATTTTATCAGATATACGTTGATTTGCGAAGGGGGTTGGTGAGCAGAAATGTACCTTTTGTCTCTTCCGGAGAGTGAAGTTCTTCCACAGGAGCAGAGTGAACTGCGCCAGGAGACCCATTACGGCTTATCCTGGCAATATCCTGCCAAAGCGTCGCTATGGAAACTGGCCCACTTATTAAACCCTGCAGGGAATAAAAGGCAGAGTTTGGTTTTAATACAGAGGAGCAATGCATCTTGGGGGAGTGCCACTAATCATTCACTTCCCCAGGCCTGGGGGCTTCTGGTGCAGCACCTGTTCTAAGAATTATTATCACCTAAACTCAGCGAATCTCGGGACGGGGCAATGTCTCACACGGAGCGAGCGCAGTTTGGATCTAGAGTATGAGAATCTTCTTTAAAAACCTGATGGCTGTTTTACTTAATGTAAATAATATTAGGTCAAACCTAAAATCTCTTTTCTCTTTGTCTTAAAAGGGAATAAGGCATTGTGAACTGAGTTCTTTGTCTCCTTATCAACCACCACTGTGCTACAGTGTCAATTAAACAGTCTTTTTTGGTGACCAGAGTAAAATAAAAGACAAAGCTTCATGAGCAACTGCCAACGATTGCTGTAAAATTATTTATTGCAGGTTTTACTACCCACTGAATGCTGATTACACAGACAATAAACAAATAGATCTGCTGTGTCATTTTTACACTACTACATCAAGTATGACCTTCATAAAACAAAATCTACAACTGACAGTCTCTTGTGTGACGGCAGTTCCTTCATGGGCCTGCCATGAGTTCCCATTCATTATTACAGGAATGGTAGTTATCTTTAGGTGTAATTATACAAGCGGGAGTTTTACCAATTTACAGTTGTCATTTTAAATGTGTTCCAGTAAAGTTTCCTCTGTCAGTGAAGGCTTCATCCATGGTTAGGGTTGTTTATATTGTGCAATGTATTCTAAGTTAAGTCCAGAAGCCAAATAACCTGCTACACTGTAAATAACATGCACATTTTCTAAGAAAAAAGTTAAGAGGAAAGACTTTATTGAGAACATGTTTAAATAAATACACAAAGGGGTAGTTGGATCTAATCATTTGTAAGACCAACACTTTGACACATATTTAGAATAATACATATTTGTAATATATCAAAAGATACATTTACATTTATTTTTCAAGAACATACTCATGTGATAGTTAACAGCTAAGTTCTTCTCAGTGGACGTTTTTTTTTTTTATGAAGCCAGGTTTTGACATATCTGGAGGAAACTACGTTCTCCTAAAATGCAGCTTGGGCATGGAGTAATTTGTAAAAAGATTTAAAATTAGAAACATATATATATATATATATATATATATATATATATATATATAGATATATATATATATAGATATATAGATAGATAGATAGATAGATAGATAGATAGATAGATAGATAGATAAACCTAAGGGCATCATAAAGAATGTGGTGATAGAGGTGTGTGTAATGGGACTCAATTTCAACGTAAAAAAAAATGCCAGCAATGCTTATTAAAATGTCCTAACGCCATGAAATATAGAAATAAAACTGATATTCCCAAACAAAATATATTATTTGATATATTACATAATTAACTCAAAATAGGTTTGAACTATTTAAGATCTCAATATTGAAAATGTATTTAAATTGCCAGTGGAGTGACAGTTGGATTTCAGCGCATGTGCTAAAGTATGAGCTCAACCACAAACACTTACAAATGTGAGGAGGGCTTTTAAATCATTAAAATCATTAAAGAATGTTAATTGTTTATTGTTAATATTGAATGGCCAAAGTAACACGTTGCAGAGCACTTCAACTGATGCTCTGTGGAGACTTTGAGGAATAGATTATGTGTGCAAGGTGGGTCAGGTGGGGATGGGCTTTTTAGCCCGAGGGTAGTCCTGACCAAAGTGCCACCTTTTAACGCTCCATTTCCTCTTTCTGTGCTTCCATCGTCCCTCTGTGTGTTTACATTATTTACTGCTACTTCATGGATGTTTTATTTACTGTCATGGGAAAGTTGAGGCTCCCTCACTTCCAAATGGACAAATAAGTGCTCTAATGGGCAGCGGACGCTCATGGCACTTCAATCATTTTTTTTTTACAGAATATTAGCGAGACGTAACTGGCTCATAGATTTTTCTGAAAAACATTCTTTTATCGGCAATGCCACTTTGTACTATTGAAGAAGCCAACGGCGTTGGATATCATGCTATTACATCTGTCGATTAGCCTTCAGATTGCATATTTTTTACATTGATCAGAGACTGCTGTTGGTTTAACGTTCTATCACCACATCACGTCCCCAACAGTAGGTTTTCTTTTAGAGTACGATTCACTATTTGCTCTCACCTTCATTTTATGCCTTACTTTATATATCTTTGGAAGTTGGCAGCAATTATGAGATTGTACAAGGTTAAACTGACCTGCTTCTTTACAAAGAGGCCTCGTATGCGCATGAACACTCAATCGCTTGTATAATTGAGTACCTGCTGCATTGGCTAGCACGGCTTTCAAGCCTTACCTTTTGAAACATGTAATGCGTAAGAGAAGGACAGCTCGGTACCACCTCCACTCTAAAGTCACGTCAAGCATGAAGGGTAAACAACATCTCCAAGAATATACTCCACCCATACGTCAAAAATGTGTGCGTGCTAGTTGTGTTGGTATCTGAGAAAAGAGATGCGTCTGTAAAAGATGGTGTGTGTGTGTGTGGATGGGGGCTTGAGTGTTGTGGAAAAGCTCAGCTCAAGGACTCTTTTTCAATTTCACATCTAAAGAACAGATAACAAGTAACAAGAGAGGATATGATTGTGATTTGCATTGCAGACGCGGTGTTATAAAACACAATAAACACAGTTCTCCAGAGAACAAAAACCATACACTGTGAAGAGTGTTTTCCAGATCCTCATTTTAATCTACAACTAGGAGCAAAGAGAATAATTCAAGTAATAACTTATTTTCACCACTTTTTGGACTTTCCACCAGAGTGTGGCCGTCAGACGCTGGCATCAGCTTTTCACAATATCATTAGTTCCAAAGATAGCTCCAAGAAAGGGAGAAGAGGAGAGAATGTATGGCGATACACAAAAGAAAATAAAAGTTTTTGAGAAAATATAAGTGCTGATGCCTGCCTGGTGTTTGGGGACCAGGGACCGAAAAGTGCATTATTTTAGCCCCCAGGATGATCGAAAGAGTACACATATATTCTTCATAGAGCACGAGAGCAGAGAGCGGCAGAGAATGCCTTAGACATCCGTTACAAGGGGGCAGCTATCGCCCTCTGAAGAGTATCATGAACCCTGTGCTGCTTCATTCAATCCGTCTTTTTTCTCTTTCTGACTCCCATCTCTCACACGCTGATCCAGAGCCTCGTCACAACAGGCTGTCACGCTGTACACTGCAAGAAGGTAGGGTCAAGGAGATATTTATGTTATGTGTTTAATTACAGGTAATGCACTGAGCCGACCTTCAACACTTCTCCTTTTGGATGTAATATTCAGGTTCTCGCTTTACAAGAGAGCAATTGTTTTTTTTTGCAGATTTTTTTGCTTAACATCGGCATGATCATGCTGGTTATTTAATTGCTGCATAATTTAATCACCAGCATGAACCCTGATCGTGCTGCTTTAGTTCATTGTGAAACAATAATCTGAACTGACTAAGCGTTGGAGACATTATGTGCATAACATTGTGAAAAAAATCCTTTAAACTGATAGATCTAGTTTTGGATGAGTATAAACTAGCCGTGAAACATTTTGGAAACAAGAGAAACTTCTACGACATTGTTCAATGAAATGATTAAAAAACAGCTTTCTGCAGCCATACACATGCATCTAAACTGTAGCAAAGCATCTCACTATAGCTAACTGTCAGTTAAGTTATACTCAGTATAATGTACTGCAGTACCAACGCAAGTTATATAAATGATGAGGAAGGTGATCTCTGCCAGGGATGCTGCTGCATATGAACATTCATCTGCCAACCCCCATCTGGTTGACAGGTATATTATAGAGTGTGTACTGTCCATACTTCTGTCCTCAATTCAATATTTTTGTACCAAACACTCCCTTTCAATTAAGAAGACTTGAAGCTGTGATATTGGAGTCTGTCAAAACGGTATCACCGATACTCAGTCTGTCATTACACGTAATTAGTTTGAGAGAAGTAATAGAACCAATCTCTGGTAACTGGGCTTCCTGGGGCAACCTGTCAATCACTTTTAGCAGCTAATTGCTCATTCATTAGAAACAAATAAAAATGATGAATAAAAAAATTATAGGATGAACATTAGGACATAATAAATTATTAAGACATGTCATTCAGAAATAAATTATTTTGCACACAGTAAGAAGGTACGTCATATGTTGCACTCCATATTTACGTCTTACATCAGTTCAGACTTACTGTTAATCATTAGCATTGAAGTTACTAATGCTACGTCTTTTTTTTCCCTTACTGAGCAAACAAGCTGTGAATATGAGCATGTTGGAAATTCTTCATATAGTCTACTATAACCAAACCAACAAAGAACTTAACGTCCTGCGGTCATTGTATGAAACAAAGGAAACAATTGCAATCCATTACCTTCTCAGCTTCTTTATTTCCATTTCAATTAGACCAGTGTATTAAATACTTTCAAATAAGATGAACAGTTCTGAAGGAACTCTCTCGGATTTAATTTAGAAAAGGCAAAACACAGACGAGTTTACGGACACCCAGGCCTGAGTACGAGCTAGCCTCAGGAGAAGAGAGCGAGCTACAACAACAACAGCAGAGACTTGGTTACAAAACATGTTTCCTGTTAGAGCAAACAAACTGTCAAAACCAACATACCTCCGAGCTGTTCAGCTTCCACCCGTCAGCACATCTTAGGGCCTGAAGATGGATCCGGCCGGTTTTAACTGCCGACCCTTATGAGTCACGCAAAAATACACACTTTTACCATCTCTTACCCCTATCTCTCTCTCTCTCTCTCTCTGTCTCTCTCACGCACACACTCCTTTGCCTACCTCTCATGTCTCTGTCCTCTTTTACCTAGAGTCATAAAGTATGCAAATGACCTCTGCTGAGCCTGTCGTAGCAACTGTAGCCACACTACCACAGTCCGAAAGCACACAGGTGGTGTACATTGCACAGCATGCTCCCTGAAGCGTCGCCCCGCGGCAGCACGCACATGCGTCTTGTAATCGTGTGTCTGAGTCACCTGATGAGGCGCGGACGGTGCAACAGGAGCATTGCCCTACATTCCGCTAACCTTGTTCTGCTTTCATGGGCTGTTTGAATTTGTCTTGTGGGGTCTCTCGCAGTAAACTTTCAAATGTAGTCACCTGTTGACTCAGCACAAAATATTCATGAGTTGATTAGTGTTAAAACTATTCATTTGTATTTATTTAAATAAGTGAAACTTCAGCTCAACAGGGCAGAGACATGTTGGCACCGTTGATAATTGAATGTGTCAAACAAGTGTGTGTATGTGTGTGTGTGCACACAATTAGAATAAGTTAATTTAAAGCAACAGTCATCTCATCATCGATGGATAGTCAGTAGAACCGCCCTGAGTGCCTTAAGAACTTCATTGCGTCATAAGTCAAAGCCGTGTGTGTTTGTGAGTGTTTCACAGGCTCTTTGTGTCACTAATCATCATCTGTTGAGAGAAGGAAGGTAACTCTGATTCTCTTGTTGATATCTTAAGCGTTGTTCTGTTGAACCATTATGTTGTGTTTGAGGTCCTGGAGATCCCGGGACAGCTCAAACACATATTAAGATTCTTAACAGTGGTTATAAACCTCTTAGGCCTGGAAAAAAATATGTTTATTGATAAACCATGATCAACAAGCAATGATCCAGACTGAATTTAATGTTACCTACCAGAATAAACAGTAGTTGACAATTGACTGTCAAATAACATAAAGAAAGCCAAGTTGAATAACATCCAAACAATATGTATTATTACTGATTTCCAATTGAACTGTATGTATTATGAATAACACATGCACCAATAATACATTACAACGTAACATGTTGACTTTTAGGCTGAACCTTCAGGAGTTCTCCCAAAAAACTGACAAGAAGCAGACTCATAAGCAACACTTTTGTATGGTTTGCATAATCTAATAAAGGTGTATGTAGAGGGAAAGTGAGAAGATAAAAAGCTTTGTTCAAGCTTTTGCCCATAAAAACACCTGATTTGTATGTTTGAAATGTGTAAAACGTTATATATGGAGCTGTGACCAGGTGTGTGTGTGTGTGTGCTCATGCACGCGCACACGCACGCACACACTCGTAAATATTACTTTTTTGGCACAGAGACACATCAACAGGTGGGCCTCACCCCTGTTATGCCTGTTGCATTTTTAAGTCCCACAAGGTCACAAAATATGAAAAAGTGTGTGTAATGTGTGTATAATTTATATCCTGCGGTGCTGGTGCCGCAGATACACACAGTTGCGGTGGTGTGTATAACTTCTCGCAAGTTTGAATATTTCACACAAGTGTGTGAGTGTGTGAGTCAGTCAGTCAGTCAGTCAGTCAGACAGACAGTCAGACAGACAGACAGACAGTCAGTCAGACAGACAGACAGACAGACAGACAGACAGACAGACAGACAGACAGACAGACAGACAGACAGACAGACAGACAGACAGAGAGAGAGGTGGGGGGGCAGCTTAGTGCAGTGACTGTAGGGTTTTATAGCAACTATATAATTTGGTAACAAGGGGGCTAAGATTTTATTACGCGCGAGGTAATAAAGAATAATACCAACGCTGCACAGGGAGGACATAATTATGTTGATGAGAGGGGTGTTTAGACAGGGAATAAACAAGGATGCTTCATTCTCTGGATGATATTACTGTGTTCATTATTATGTCATTCATTAAGAGGTCAATAAAAAGATAAAGCAGGGCCAGACATTTTCTGCAATTCATTAAAAATATATGAATTTAACATTTGAATTAATATATATATATATATATATATATATATATATATATATATATATATATATATATATATATATATATTATTTTCCTTTTTTGTCATGATTGTTGTCAAACACTCTCTATGCTCTTATAAACTTCATGATGAAAGTGTTTTGTCCCACACGATCACTGAAGGGTTTCTGTAAGTTCTTAAGCTGTCTGTCAAAACTCTCAATTAGTTACACACACTCACTGGTGAAACCTCAACTACCCAAAAGTAATTGCTTCGAATAATGAAGTGCTGCTCGAAGGAGCCAGCGCGATGGAGGACACCTGCTGTTCCCAGGTCAGTAAACCCTGTATTAGTCTCGCCATACTAATGGAAAAGAAGGTGCACATTTGCAACAAGACTAGCTTGTAATGTGTTTCTTGCATACCTCAAGGAACAAGTGATAATGGCAACACAACCTGAACCTGACAAGGAGAAATGAGCAAAGGGCCACAAACTGAAGAGATGGATGAGCATAAAGTAAAGAAAATACTGAGAAAGCTATGATGAAAGCAGCTATTCAGTGAAGCAAATAGTTAATTTAATAGTTTCCATGTCTGACTAGCTCAACCTCGCTGCATTATTTGCAGTCCTTGGGATGTCTCTGTGGAATGATGGGCAAATAATTTATTATTCTAAAGAGGAAGACAGAAAACTAAAATAACTTGCAAGCTCACACAACTCCAAGAGTACCTACTGCTGCTCCGACTCTACCACCCTCATTGCCATCTCACCACTCAAATCTTTATAGCGCACTAATGTTTGCTGTGATCTGCAGAAGTAAAAATATTCCTTACATAACAAACTGGTGGAAGGAGTAACAAGCTTCTTTGCAATCCTTGACGATTTTATTGCCTGCTCAGGGGAACTGAAGTACAGATAAGTTCACTGACTGACTTATTTATGTGCATCATAGTTCAAGCTAGCACGATTATTCGGTTAGACCCTTGCGCGCTTGCATTTATATAATAAAAAATTGAAAAAATACAGATTCTCAGATGAATACGCAGGCGAAGTTAGTCAATATCCCAGGCCTCCGACTGAGGGCATGCCATATCAGACATCACAGAGATCTCTTGAGAGTCTTTACTCACAAGCTAGCTAGCCAGCGAGCCGGCGTTCTCGCGCCCTCACTTATTACAATTCCCCCCTTTCGGTTGATGAGTTGAGAAGTAAACACACAGGTGCTTGTTAGCCATGTTTATCTGGACAGCTGATGGACACTGGGCAGGGATAAACATTCAGCAGCTATAGGGTCACAGTTGTTATGTCTACCTCTGAGCAGGTTTGGGTTGTCCCAGGGAAAAGAAAACCAAGAGAGTTGAGGAAAACAAATAACAGCCTTCCTCGACAGACGCTGTTGCCTCTTTCTGACTGCCGGCCACGGGTACAATTGTGTGTTTTTTTTACTTCAGCCAGAACAGCCCACACAGACCGTGCAGAGGTAGAACACTTTTTAAACTTATGTAGTCTGTTTTGACATCGCCACTGTATGGACTGCATGGGAACATGAGGAAAACAACCCCTGGAAATTTGGACCCACAATGCCATTAGATTCAAGCAGAACAATTGTTCATCTACTTCTCAGCCAATTCTATAAAACGTCAAAGATACATTTATTTGGAAGATCAGATTAACAAAAATAAAAGCCTAATATTAAGATTTCAAGTTTGTTCCAAAATGAAAAAAGGACTTCACCGCTATTTGATTGAAAGTAGAATAACCCCTGGCAGTTTGAAGTCAAGTTGCAGCTAACATCCATGTCACAGATGTGATCATTTACTGGATCATTTTATCCTATCAGACAATTCTGTTTAATTGTCATTATTAGCATATTGAGTCGTGGACAAAAATAACCTTCAACTAATTTCTAATCTGCTCATCCAAGTGTACATGTGTGCCACATTTGACGAAATTCACCCAAAGCGTTCCTGAGATATTGCGATCACAAGAGAATCGTCGACCAGAAGAGAAACTAAGTCAAAGTGCTGAAGAAACCGATACTTAAAAACAAACGTCTCTCTCTCTTTTGTCTCCTGCACACATGCTTGTCTGTGGGAGAAACCGGTAACCACAACTTGAGGTGCAGCCTCGCTTTGGCCTGACTTGAGATGATCTCAGGCTGTGAAAGACTGCTCAATTGATGTTTTTGTTCTGGTGCTCTGCTGCCTAATTTGATACGCAACATCAGCTTTTCGACGGTATCATTACTATAAATAAGTTGCATTCGGCTCAGGGCTTTACATGTTTCCATCTTTGCTGAGAAATCCAAAATGCTTACACAATCTTGCTCCACACATTATCCATTCCTCACAACTCACTGGTTTACTTCAATTTGCATTAATTTAACAAACAGCAATATCCGAGGTTATTAAGGGTAGAAGGGCTTAGTAGATAATCAAAATAATTATTACCAATATAAGTAATCTACTCAAATGTCAGTGACCACGTCAACTTCCTTGTACGGTAGAGCCGTACCAAATACCATTTTTAGGGCTTCGAAGCTTCGACGAGGACTATTTGCTGATATTAGAAGCTTTGACGCATCGCTGTTGGCCAACCGTATTAATCTCGCTCACAAATAATGCATGCATATGTGTTTTTACAGATAGAGAAAGAGAGAGGAGACAACCTCCTTATCTTCACGAGCGCCAGTCGCCTCACAGATATACAGAGCTGCTAGTAAAAGTTTTTTTCTCTTGTGGCAGATTATGTCAGAGCAAAAAACCCTCCGCTACTCCATTAAAGCTGTCTGACTTCCCTCAAACTTGTGGTCATCCTCTACCTAAATTGTTCTTTACGTTGCAATCATTGTCTAATCAGCAATGACGATATAAAACTATGGATTTTTTTTTTTTAATGATATTAATCTATTTTACACAGATGGCCTTGATTCCTAACTTGACTTCAGCAGGATGCAGCGCTGTATGTTTTAGCATACATTTTTACATTCATTAAGCACATTCCAGTTCATGTATTAGTTTAGTTATAAGCAAAAAAAGCATGCTCATTAACCTTATGATTTCATTTATTTCGTGAAAGATGAATGTTTTCCGATTCATGAATTAAGGACAGATTTTTAACCATAGGCTAATTCACTCTGGTCTGTGTTGAACACATTTTTATTAAAAAAAAAGAGTATTTGTGCCAACTACTACGATATTGTTCCAAACTTTTAACACTTCCCAAAATACATTACCCAAATGAACACATGCTGTTTTACAGTCTTCTCTTTCAAAGGGAAAAGAATGTCCGACATTTGCAACAAAGATAAAAGCAGCTCTAATGAGAATTTCTTTTTTTATCTCTATCCCTCATGGAAATATAAACGATGCCTCACCGTGGAATTGCATGCCTGTCTTATCTGTAAATACCTATATTTCAGGTTTAAAAGCTTAAACAAACAAATAAGTTAACAAGAACAGTCCCAACATATAAAACAAGGTTACATTTTCATTGAAATCCAAATGGCAAGAAATGTTTATCAGGTTTCTGAGAGTTAAGAACATTTTACAGAACAAGCTCTCATTTTAACAGGAAGAAAAACTGCATGTGTTTGCTAGTCCAAGTTCTTATTAACCAGACAGCCAGTCACCAAAATGCTAATATTAAATCACAGCATACTGTATATTGATGGTGTGCTGCGTAAATATATTTTCTCTTTTTTTTAAAAAAAGTTTTATTTAATATAAATAGACAAAGATAATAGGATGCAGATTAATACGAGTCAATTTACTTCTGTACGCTCATCTCTGGAACTTAAGTCTGATCTTGAAGCTCATCCTGTGTTTCAGAGCTTCCTCTATTAAATATGCGGTCTTGCTTATTCTCAATCTCAGGCCAGCAAGACTGCCCTCTCTTTCCATTCAGAGGCCTCGCTTGACCGAAGCACAGCTTCTTATCTGGAAGAGTCACACTGATTTTGGCATCATCTATACTGATGGGTGACCGTAGAACTCTTACACTGTCAAGAAGTTTAAGACTCTATCTGTTGGTGAGCAGCTGCAGGGTTGCCAATTGTATTTTCGAATATGCAGGGATAAAAAAAAAAAAGGAAATATGCGGAAAATATCTGCCAATATCCTCCTCGGTTCGTCACCAAAATGAAAATAGTTGAACCACCTTAAAAGCTCGCCCACTTCAAGACAAACTTCAGGGCTAAACCCGTGGCTACACGTGGCAAGCGTGCCACACGAGTTGTAGCATTTATTCCCAGAGCAATAGCGCAAAGTGTAAAGACTGCGACATTTCATGTATAATTTTACTGATAACCTCTTTTGCTCTCTCTATCTCTCACTTGTTCTCTCTCTCTCTGCAGCAACTTCGATATCTGTCGATATCCCATTCATCAACCTTCTGAAATCCCTCCATCTGCTCCACACTCAACTCAACACAGTACCTGCTCATTGCTTTATTGTTATGATCATCAATAAATATCATTAAGTCATTGATCATTATATACCAAAGCATGTAGTATAGAAAATACTAAACAGATTAAAGGACACACACACACACACACACACACACACACACACACACACACACACACACACACACACACACACACACACACACACACACACACACACACACACACACACACACACACACACACACACACACTTTTCTTGTCTGGTGCTCTTGACGTTGCAATATTGTGATTGAGATCCAAAGGTATCGCTCTTAATCGATGCAGTGTTAAGCTTTAACTTCAAGGTTTTCAATCAGACCAATACAGAATATCAATTCCCGATACATGAGGCCTCAAGAAAGACATGATTCAACACTTCTTTGCTAGACTACGGGCTTCACAAGGCTAGCATTCATTGCATGGTTGTATTGGATTGCAATATTTTGAGCAGAATGTGCCAGTTGTGTTAACACCCCAAATGTCCAGTGAACTTGCCAACATTTTGAAAGTGCTTGCATTTCTTTATAAGAGAAAAGAAAAACAACAAACTGATTGTGTATTGATTACTGCCAACTGGAACAATTAGGCATACTTGGAAGTCCTTGTGTGGATATAGGAGTGGAGATAACAGAAGCCTTTAAATGTGTTCTCACGAACCTATACATTTGAGGTGAAGGATGAGGTCAGTGGACGTTTAGCAATCTTGACCTTTATTAAAGGTATTAATGGCGTTAGGCGTGAGAGGAAACTGTCAAAGGTTTTCCACGTCAGCAAACAGAGGCTTTCTTGGGCTGGGTAAATCATTGTTTGCCCTGATTGGCCACATATCTGAGTTCTTGAAAAAGAGGCTCGGGGCATGCTTATGTCTCAAGGAGGTCCACTAGTGTTTGATTCAATTCAACCTCACCAGGATAAAAAAAATAAGTATTTGTCATATTGGCAGCTGTCACTGTCACTGAGAGAAACAACTAATACTGCACACATCAAGGGTGCACACTGAGGTATCCAAGTAAGTAATCTAATGTCAGTCTGCTATTGGTGAGGGAAACATCGAGGGTAGCAACTATATTTCTCATTCCCCCTGTTTAAGGATGGCCCATCTGTAAACTGGGGGAATGACAAATATGGTTGCTACCCTCGATGAAGATGAGACAAAGTGTAGAGGGTCTGATTATTGACAAAAACACATTTAGGTTTTCTCATGAGTCAGCATAAAAGTACTCACTCGTGGATAATTAATGAATTAAGAATGTTCTGATGATATTGAATGTATTCTAAGGGAAACATATTTTAAGGGGCTTTTTTCAATCCTGTACACAACTTTGAAATTGATATTATTTATCATACTATAAAGCCTTCAAAGTGAATTAGTGTTTTAATTTTGTGAGTAGTGCGCTATGCCCACTGTTTATGGTTCCATGTCAAAGAAAATAGCAGAGTGCTAATGGCAGGCCATGTTTCAGAGTAAGCACTCCACCAACTCAGACACAAATAGACGTGTATTAATGTCAATTAGTCAATTCAGCTGTTAACCTGCTTCTTATTGCCTTTCATCAGTGAGGTACATAAGATGGTGCTCTTCATTGATCAAATCATTTAACCTTGCATGTTTTATTTTAATGCCATTGAAGAAAAGAAAATTACCTAAAAAAATGCACGAACAGTCGACCGTAAAGGTGAAAGAAGTAGCTATCATGTTTATAACAATATTTCAATCAGCCACCAACTCGACCAAAACGAGGAACATTCTCAACTTCTCAAATGTATTTAATGAAATGATGGTGCAGTTTGTACCTGAGATAGTAATGAAAATGTATGCAACACAAAACAAGTTTAATAATAAACCAAAATGACCGGCTGGTGGCGATGCTAGAGAGGGAACTATTCCTTTTTACACTCAATTAGCTGTATTTTAATTAAAAAACAAAAAGTGCATCTTCAGGACACAATGTGTTACAACATACAACACAATTTAGCTTCTTCAGCCATTTTCAAACGGACTCAACAGCTTTCATGCACAAACAAAAAAGTCCAACAACTAAGAAGTAGTTCCAAAAAGACTCAAAGGACCTAACTTTAACTGAGAATACACACTCACTGAATCTATGACAAACACTTTATTCTGGAAAATGTCACTGTCTTGAGGAGCAGCTTTTGCACAAATTCAAAATGAATTACTGGGAGTGAGTCACTGCCCCACGTTTGAGTATCTTCTTCATAAATGAGGTCAAGGCGGTTCAGTGTGGCATCAGCAGTGAGAAGCGAATAGAAAATGGAGGGTTGGTTGGATGGATGGATATTGTTGGAGAGCGCATTTAAATACCAGTCAAATATATTTCTCAATACAGATCCGATGGATTATACACTGCATCTGTCATATTCACAAGACAGCAGTGTAATAATCTATGGCATTTAAATATACTTTTCTTGTGCATAAGAAACTTAAATGTGTTCCACAGACAACTTGAGAAGCATTATGCTATGATTAACCATTTTTAAGTTAGAGCAAAGAAGTGAGTATATCCAGAGATTAAAGACAACAGCTCAAGTTGTTGTGATGATTTTGATTTTCATGCAGGCATCTTGAGGTATTTTATTTAGCATTAATAACGGTACATATGAAAGACAATCAAAGGGAGGTATTCAGTAATCAGCATGACCTTTTTTCTTTCTTTTTACATTGTTTCTCTGCAGTGTTGAGCTTTTACTTCAAGGTTTTCAGTTTACATTCTTTGCTCCGACATGAACCCCTTTGTGTCAGACAACAAAACACAACAAAGTTGTTAAAAATGAAATGCCTGTTCAGAGCCAAGCGATGAAAGACATGATTTCGTTGTCAAGCCTTTGTGGCTGTTCAGATGACGTCATTATTTTTGGGAGGTTTACGAGACATTAATTGATTCCCAAATCTTTGAGAGATAATAATCCCCACAGTTTACATGCTCAGTACAAACAAACAAACCCACCATTTGATTGTCAGTCTAGTGACCCAAAGGTTTCTTGAAATCAAGCCAAAGACGTTTACAATAACAGGTCGAGCATGTGAGCAAATTAGGAACGAAATTACCACAAAAACTTTCTGTTTTGATGCCATAGCATGTGTCTTGGGCACCGTTACTTTTGGCAGAATGTCATCATGTTTCGACATGTTTCTTTTAGCAGTGCTGCTGTTATGGTTGGTAAAAAAAAGAAGCCTGATCTAGGACGAACATGTTATTTTGTCTGTGAATAGACATGGAATGTTTCCATACAGGAGTCCTATGTTTGAATGCCCAAAAACTGCCATCCTACACTGAAACATGAAGGAAGATTTGTTCAGGTTCCAAGAAAAGGACTCACAATATTGTTCAATAGAGCTGGAATTCAAATAAGCTGTTAACTCATCACAAAATGCAACCATCCAAGATCTTCCCCAACATATTCTTTACATAATATGGCAGGGGTAACACAAACACAGGTGTTCCAAATTGATCTCAGTGTGATGTTACAGCCTTGAGCTCTGACTGGGAATACAGGAAATTGACTTGTATCTTTTCATGCTGTATTTGAGAACAAGAGGTTGCTTTGATTCACCTCACTGCATGAGAGAAAAGAGTCAATAAAAGGTGGATAAACTGGCTGTAGGACATTTGCACGAGCAGCATCTGTCTCTTAATAAAGACCAGCACTGCAACACAGTTTGGAGCAGCATCTGCATGGGCAACGCTTTCCCTGTATCACAGTACTTCCCTAGCAATGTATTTAGTGACTTCAAAAGGTAAAGATAAGTCATTTGCTGACATGTAAATATATAATAATCTGCAATGCACCTCCACACCTCCGTACTGCATCAGTAATCAATGAAGTAACAATCAAGAAGAGGGTTTTCCAACAATTTCACTTGGGGAAAAAAGCATTTAAGTTTGCAGGATCACTCTATTCATGAAGGTGACCATATAGCCAAATGCTGAGCTATAAAATATCTTTTACAAGTAGGTAAACTACCATTAAATATTGCAAAAGGTCATCACTATTACTATCTTCCATTAGGCACTCTTACAAGGTTTCTAGAAGGTTTGACCTTAGATTCACACCTTTGAGTGCAGACGGCTCAGTGAGACCCAAATTGCCCTATGTTCAAACTCTGATTGGCATTTCAAAAAATAGTCCATCGATTTGCTCAGGGTATTCCACCCTCCATGACACTCCCTAGGCTGTTATCCCAGCAGAAAGTTGACTTGCGGCTCGGTGTAAGAGCAGGCAGCAGGCTGAAACCAACTCGTTACAACCGATGGATGAGCTGAAAAACAGCAGTAGTGGACAGATGCTGACCAAGACAAAGGTGTTTATACGCAAGTCCAAAAGGCCTTTCAAAAGAAGAAAAAAGAAATCAGGAAGTGCCAGAATGCTAAACTTACATGATGTCAAGAAATGCAGGGTGCTGAAACTTTTGAGACACCAATGATGCCCGCCTGCACATCTTCAGGAATCTCTGATAATATATCTGCTCTGGCAGTAAGGCCTTGGTATACACAAGGGATTTAAACAATGAGTAATGATGCCGTCCCATCTCCCACAGGATATGGACAACACATCTATGAATCCTGGAATCTGTCTTTTCTACCCTCAGTTTCAAGCTTAGCAATATGGTAACTCTTGTCTGCTGGCTGACTTACAAAAAAGTGTTGCAACGTGGTATTTCATTGTCATCATGCAACCATGCGCATGCTACACAATACACATTAGGGCTCTATACGACAATGCAGTCCTGCACAGCACACTGCGTCACTTTTGTGTCAGATGCCCTGTTTCTTTATTCTTGTGGCTCACTTTGAAAGCTCCACAATGGACAAGGAAAAACTAATTGGTGAGGTTGCAATGAGTTATCTTTGATACCGTCTTATTTCACTACAAAGACTAAAATAAGGAGGCAGCCGACTGGAGGGAGATCTCCAGGGACCTGACCTACTTGTTGATTATATTGTTTGTCATTTCCAGTAAATATCACATTATAAATTGTGTTTTCTGTCAAACTTTAGATGACAGTAAATACTACATATTACTAACACGTTGCTTGTCATTACAGTAGTTGAATTGTACCTGGTTCAGCTGGACCATTTCATCCCCATGAAAGTGTTTTTAGAAAACATTTTTTAAGTCACCCGAAAGTCTCACATAACAAATCTGTTTTTTAATCATATCAAGGCCAGGCCTAATACAAATAAGTATTTTTTTTTGCAGCAGTATGATTGCAAAGAGCGAAGACACCTGAATGTGACAGAGTTATAGGCACCCTGTTAAACGGCAACTCGGGGTGCTGTTAGGCATGTCAAGGGAAGTTTACCATTAATCGGTTGAGCATGTTGGTTTATAGGTTCATTTTTCTGGGGGCCCATGTTAACCAAATGGGCTGTTCTGCAGTGCTGCACCCAGTGTGTAGGTCCAGCTGGGTCACACTCAGGACAAATCAAAGTGCAGGAGAGGTAGCAGACCATCGAGTATTGAAAATGTTTCAATTTGATCGATCGTCGCACTCTGATCAAAGGCATAAAATAAAAGGAAAGCTGGTTACACAAGAAAAATGTCAACACCTCTAAATGGATGGCACTCGTAGGGCTCCAAAGCTCAAGGAGTTGAAAGACAAATTAACCGCAACTGGCATCCAAGTGCAAAGAGTATTTAATTTAATTGAAACACCAGTTTGGGAGCCATGATGGATTTTAACTGTAAAACAAAAACAAAATAATAAAATGTTTTGTATATGTCGAATGTACCCTTTTATAATTGACTAAAGTGATTGACAATTGACATTGCTGTTGCCTCTACATCTGTTTAATGTATGAGCCTCTACATGTGTCCCTGTGTGCCCTGTGGTTGCTTAAATCAAGGGCAGAACAAAGACGGGCATTGACCTGCCGTTTGAGTTTCCAGAATGCTGTGTTCAAATCCAGACCAAAATGAACCCTTCAACCACATCTCTTCACAGCAAAGCCGCTGGCCTGACAAAAATATTTAGCCCTGCCACTCTCTCGATATTGGATATGTCACCCTCCATTGCTTGTACCATGGACCAATGTCAAACTCATTTTGCCTGAGGTGATTTTTTTGTACAATGAACAGCACAATAGCTTTCTAGGAGATGATGCCATCCATGAGAAGAATCTTAAAATAAGGTAAATACATGGTTGGCTCAAAGGGTACACTCTCTGAAACTGTGTTGACATATATGTTAAGTGGCATGTTACCTGCATACAATGAAAATATATAAATTGTTTTACATACAACCAGATAGCTCTCTCTGTATTGTTGAAGTAAAGTAAATTACCTATAAAAACATAGTAGACCCACATAAGTATGTTCACTTATTGTTTCGGCTTAGACCTCTCTGTAGATCCGTGTGCATCAGGCTGGATTGACATCTTCCTCACTGTTGAATCAGGTCTACTTATACCATTAATTGATATATATATATACACACACACACAGTTTGGTGACCTGAGATAATTTCCTTCCAGCACAGCTTGACTTACATTTCACCTGAGCAGAGATATAATCAGCTAACTAGCTGAAAACACCTTTGTGGGTTTGCTTTGTGCACACCCACAAAGGTGTTTTCAATGTAACACTGTAACACGCACTGACATCTTTTCATCGTTGTACCAATGAGTAGGCCCTTAGCTAATTAGTAAAAGTATTTCCCAGTTACCCATTTTATGTTTGTGCTTCTAGTATCCTTTAATCTCTACCAGGACAAATACAAATCAAGACCCCTGAAGCCAAGCTGGTATATACAACAGACATGCAGTAGAAGGAGGAAATCGTACCACCAGTGACAACCAATTTACCCAAACAGCCACTGCAGTAGAATGTCTGCAATATGATGTGTCACCAGGGGAAGGGAACTCTACATGAAATGTCAGGGCAAACATTGCCTGTGACGGGCTGACCATTGAGGTAATCCATTACTGGGCTCTGATAATGGCAGCTTCACGATCTCCCTGCGAGTGTCCCTCAACACCTGTAGGTGTTGGGTGTGGTATGATGACTGAATGATGTGAGTGATGACTTTGAAGATGAGTGACTGTTAGCGGAGCCACGCCTGAGCTGCAGGCAGCGCACTGAGACTTAATGCTCTACCTTCAAGTATGTCTCGCAGGACCAAAAGCCAAGATCAAGCCATCTGGTTTAGTTATTGTGCCAACAGGTGTGGCATTGTTATACCGGTATATGCTGAGGGATGTGCAAATGTAGTGTAATTTAATTGTGTTACGTTAAGCCAATGTATTTTAATACAACTAAATAGACCGAGACAGTGGATTTAAATTAGATCATATAGCACCAGACCCATGTTGCTTCTCTCATCATAATTTGTTCATAAAGAGCCTCTCTGTCATTTCAACAGATAAAACAAATCAAGAACGAATTAGGAATGAAGATTTAAAACCATCAGTTACAGCGCAGCAATACCTGTGATCTTCAGACTTGGCCAGGCAAGCTTTTATTCTATAAATATATACCATACATATTATCCAGTTCCAACTGCGTTTTAGTTAAAAGTGAAATGGGATATTTATTAAAATTTGTATAACCAAATTCATGAGAGAGTGATACGTGAAGTCAACTACTATACAATATGTAATCACACACACACAACATTCTGTTGTGTGACAAATACCAGATCGAAGAAGAAGAAGAAGAAGAAGAAGAAGAAGAAGAAGAAGAAGAAGAAGCCAACAAACAAATACAATCACCAACATTATGTCCTTTGGAGTGACAAACCAGAGGAAGGAATGTGTTGCAAGTTAATGGGATTTTTCTTTTTTATTATATTTATTTGAGTTGTGTGTAAAAGCTACATTACTAAAATAAACATGGAACAAACCACTAAGCTATGAAGGGATAAAAACAGTATATACACATGTGCCACAATCAACTCAAATAAACTGAATAATTGCAGATCATTACTTGTATCTGACAGTAGCTGTATGGATGGTTGGTTACTCTGCCCCTCTGGGGGAATAAATACAATAATAATAGTATATATTACACCCAATAATATCTGATCCTACTTTTTGTTTACATGTAACATGCAATATGCATTTCTTCTCTGAGGAGCTAATTGCTCATGTTAGAAGGGCCCTATACATCTACACACAACAAGGACAAGGAAAGTCAATATCGTTTTACATATTTGTGATCTAGCACAATTGACAATTTATCCCCAAGTGTCTACAACATATTATTAAGCTAGAGTTTTTCTACCTAGTTGGAGCTTATTAGCAAGCTATTGTATATTCACATATGCCACACCATTATAAAAGGAAGTATCAATGCATGGAGAGAATACACACGTACTGAAACAAATGAATATACATTACATTTGTCTTCGCCACAGGTTTGCGGCTGGACAAAACCATCACATGGATACAATCATAGCTTCTTCAGAGCTGCCCACAGGCAGCGAGATTGGTTGCCACCCATCAATCCATTTGCTCCTCGTGTATAAACCAGTACATTTCCTTCTGCAGCGCATGTTGAGCTGTCAAGATGCTCCTGGAAGAGGGCTCTACATGGCTACAATATGGGAGGACACACACACACACACACACACACACACACACACACACACACACACACACACACAGGTGCTCCTCCCTTTCCTTTTAACAATTTCCGTTTCAACAGTTCTTTCAGGCTGTGGCTAATATCTTTGAATTTGTTTGCACATTTATGTAAGCATGCTGAAAGTCCCTTGACTGACAACCTATGTTCACAACAAAGTGGACCAAGGGAGAGGAGAGACAGTCACAGAAAGAGGCAAACGTGTTCAAGTTAAAATGCAAAGTTGCTCACCATTGTGGTTCCTGTCATCAGTATTCTGGGTCATTCCGAGATGCTCATTTAATTATTTTATTCTGACTCTCACAAGGTCTTGGGCTTTTCATATCACTGTGTGATGGAATGTACCCATTGTTCCCCCCCTTGAGATTAAACTCCATGAAATGTCAATTTGAAATAAACTGTGAAAAAAGCGATTCAAAATCCAACCCAATCACTTGGGAGGAAAGGCGGTATAGCGGTGGGCGAGACCGAGGGGAGGGAAGAAGAAAAAACTTGGGAGAGAGAGAACAGTACGAGCAAAGTGTTTGGAGGGGGGTTCAAAGATGTCTTGAGCAAGGAAAGACATAGTGCTGTAATTACATACCATGGCAAACTAGAAATGTTTGCATTAGTTGTTTTGTTTTTGTTGTGTTTTGCCTGTGTTATTTAATTGCACTGATCAGGAGGAAGACTTCTAATTTCCTTGTATTATATACGATTACAATAAAGCTTTCTATCCTGTTCTATAAAAGGGTAAAACAGATTTGGGGCTGAGCCGGCAACCAAATAATTTAATTGATCGAGGATAACAGCCATCTTGGAAGAAAAGTATTTCATTCCTGCACATTTTCTGCTACGGGAGATTGGACAAACCAGCAACCAATACATTGTAAAAGTGCCACAGGAAGCTTGGGTGAGGAAGGTTAATGAACCCACCTTTTCCATCATCCCAGTGGGCATTTTTACGGGAGAAAAATTAATTACTTGTGACAAATACATCGGTGCTTGGACTGCCATTTCTGCCAGGCGACCTGTGAACAAAAACATTTTTCCAATGCGGTTATATTAGCCATGGACTTGCCTAATCAGTGCCCGAAGCAGAAACTTGTGTCAACACACACAAAAGCGAATAACCAAAACTCCATCCCAAGACTCACTGACAAAACATGACAGCCCATGAAAAATGCAAAGTTCACAAGCTGCGACACTGATGGCATGCTGGTTCCAGAGAAAAAGCGCTGTACACGCTCTGCCATTCTGCCTGTAATCTCTGGGGGAACAGCCATGTGAAATGACAGACATTCGTCCTCCTGAGCTCACGGCTCAACCGTCTCCTGTCCCTGGCATCCTTACACAGGGAACACTGCTTTAGGATTCCTTTCTTTACGCAGTGCAGCAAGATGCTCGGAAATCATTTGTTCCCGTCTTATTTCCATGAAAATAAAATGACATGTTTTAATATCCCCCGTTAGCAGCACATTGACCCCATTAATCACAAAACGCTGTTTCCTTTCCGTAGTGGTCAGTTTGAGGAACTGTCCGTTGGCTTAATGTGTTGCAGTGCCAGTGCTTGGACCATTATTGTTAGGCTATTAAAGCATATGGAGTTTTAATAATTAAGATTATGCTGGCGTATGATTGCATTCATAGAAACCATGGAGACATGATATTACATATAAATGAAGCACTGGCTGTATGACCAAGTACATATGGAAGATAATGTTTAAAGATACACCCAATTAAATATGTATAAACTATGTGAGGAGTGCTGCCTACAAAAGGCAGTAAACTGACTCACTTTGATGATCAGCCCGCTGACTATCAATACTTGGTGCTTCAGCATATCCACATGACTCTGCTCACCTCAAATCCTTTGAGCTGGCCAGAGAGAAGTGTCCCCGAAGGAGCTCATTAATCCTCACATGTGACTCATAATTGCATGATCCTGAGAGAGAGAAACAGAAAGACAGGGATATGTATGAGCCGAGAAAGAGAAGTACAAAAAGGTGAAGAATTTAATGTGGATGTCAGATCAAAATAAAGCAGAGGAGGTAATTCAAGAAAGGCATTAGACACTACTGTCATTGAAAGCGCTGAAGTATAACCACAGCAAGACAATTAAATAGCTATAAATTTCCTCTAATGGTCGCATTTGGTGGAGGAATGATAAATTAGAATCCAATGAAGTTGTACTTATTATAGCTGGATGCTTGCCTTTTAATGTCTGTGCAGTGTCACAGTGAACTCACAGACAAATTACCCATAACACCACAGCAATGAATGAATTATGTATGATGTTATACTGGATGACGAACACCTTAAGTCCAAACTTCCCCAAGAAAAAGGAGGTAAACATGACAAATGTAACTCAAAGTTGTCTTTGGTTAAGGAAAAACAACACACCCACTCGTAACATTAATACCCAAGACAATCAGATATGAGCATAACTTATTTGTCTATTGTTTTAAGATTGCTTAGTTATAGCTATTGAACTGTCTGACTACACAATAATCAGTAAAATGGAAACTGACACCAGTGAAAACATTACATGTTCTAAACAGGGCAAATTAAAGCAGGTTTCTCTGTGCAATTTATTTTTTAGCATCATTGCAGCTTCCACACTTGAGCATAAAGCCCAAAGATATTGTTGGAATCACCATGCAATTTGGAGTGGCACAATCTACTACAATAATCATACATTTAGCAGTAGTGTTTATTGCTGTATCGAAAATAATTGCAATCTTTGATCTACTCGAAATTTTAAGGTAATGATACTATAAGACAAAAAGTCTTACCAAACTATAAAAAGCATCCATCTTTCAGTACATATGTCCAAAAAAAAGCCAACTACATTGGCATACAATCTCATTGCCAGCACATACAAACAATTAAAACAAAGTAGTTTTTATGTATAATTTGATTAAGTCACTCACTGTCTAGGTGGCCAGTTGGGAACCACACTTAATAGACAGTATTTTGTGCAGGAAAACTCCATAAGCTTTGGCATATATTGCCTTTAAAGCTATCTTAGTGGGACATGCATAATTATGGAAACACAGACACAGATGCTCTGGGTGATATGATGGCATCAGAAGGCTCACTTAATTTAATGCAGGCACATCATTTGTCCTATGGGAGCTTTATCCTAATACAGAAGCTTATTGCAGATTTAGTTAGATACTAATTTCAGTCATCAGTCACTTATAGGACTCTGCCAGAATTGCTACTGCAGGAAATGGATAGGACATTTACCAAGGTTCTGATTGTAAATTCAATTTGTTGTTAAAATGATGGAGAACATGATCTGACTGACAGGCACAACAAGACTGCATGTTTAGTTATTCTACATATACACTTGCCTTTTCCTGTTTTAAATTAGGTTTATGAAGCAAAAAGTAATTTGCACACTCATAGTTGAGCATGCAATGTGTGTATATATATATATATATATATATATATATATATATATATATATATATATATATATAAATAAATAAATAAATAAAGGTAAATGGCAACAATATTCTTATTAGTTGTAATTGTATCCCTTCAAACGGTGGATACTTCATTAAGGGACAAACCTATATATTGGATAGAAAGAAAAAGAAGCTGTATTTTCCTAGAAGATATGATAATACCTACAGAGGCTGAAGTCAACGTTCGATCTGGTGGGTCATTTGTTGCCTTAAATTGCTCCCAAGACAAGACCATTTGGTTCACTCAAGTATGATCTACTTGAAATGGTGCATTGTCGAAGGCTTGGCAGACTTGTCTTGGTTAGCCGTCCAGGGGAAGAGAATACCACAACTGTCCATGATATCAGATATAAATGAATAGATGCACTCCTGAATAGAAATCGGTCTTGATACGCTACGGGGTCATTACTTTAAGTTAGATGGAAGAAAAGGGATTTTGACAAACTCATATCTCAAGAGACAATGTAAGGTCATGGCAGTAACATGGGAAGCACCGTGTGGTGTTGGATTATAGATTATGTGCTGGAGGAGCACCGTTTGTAATTCAGAGTGATTTACAACACAACTATGTGTTGATGTCAACCAGCAGGTTGTCAGAGAAAAGTCACGCTTCCAACTGGACCAAATGTTTTACAAACAGGACGTTCGACAGGGAAAAACACAACAATAGAAAATGGAAAACTGTATGTCTGACACATTTGTGGTCTTCTTGTGTGATTGACAACATATTTACAGCACAGACTACAGTATGACATCAAACAACAAAGACATCTCTCAACACAGGATCCCAAAAGTTCACTTGCCAATAACAAATACTGATGATGCATTAAAAGGGAAGATGAAATGGAAAAAGATATACAATGAAACAGACATCGTAAGCCTTCAGCAAAAGGGGAAGGAATTTTTATCTGTGAAAATACAAACATGATGTGAAAAGTGTCACTGCCAGTGTGCATGCTGGGTTTTGAAGATTATTGATAAGCTTTCCAATCACGAAAATAGGGATGATGTGAGCGTGAATCAGGGAGGCAACCAGAAAGGCTTTGCTTGTTGAACGTAATGGCCTGGACTAAAACACAGGAATAGGCTGGGAATAAAATGTAGTTCACTGACTATCACAATTACGCTTTTAGCTCAATTTTTCATTAAAAACTCCAATTCTGTATTGGGCTCACTATTACACTGCAAATTAAGGTGTGTTACTCCTAGTTCAGCTGGAATGCAGCTTCTTCAAAAGCCATTCAAATCCAGAATGACGTCATTCAGAAATCTGGTTTTAAACTGTCAATAACTTTGCTAAGGAAACACTTTTTTCCCCGTGAAATATAGCTGTAATGTAATTCACTAACTCGCAAGATGTACCGCAATCTGCAAAGCCGCCAGAGCGAAATGTACACGCTAGCAGAGGAGCAGCAGCGGCTTTAGTGCTTTGACAGTTACCTACAAAGGATGTATTCAGGCACAGTAAGGAGTGTGGGTCATCTGCGTTCTGACAGTGTTTAGAGCTTAACACACAATCACTGTAATGCGTGTAAAACAGAAGCTTCGGGGCACAGCCATGCTCATTGATAGCACAAGCCTTTCATGTTTGATCAAAACATGCATCATTGGATTTACCTCGAGACACTGTCCTGATAAAGCTGTAGACACACGGTAGGTCCTTTCCTCTCCAGCGGTAGAACACAGAACGTGAAGGCCTGGAGCACTGCACTCTGGGACATTTCAGTAGACTCAGCTGTATTAATATCAACCATGACTGCAAACATCGTGCTCGTATGGCTTCCTAGGGAACAGAACATGTAAATTTGTAGATAGCTCTGCTTTTTCCGCCTCCCATGTATAATGTTCCTCGGTCTCTGCATTGCAGTGCATTTCCACCATTATTCAAACCAGTATTCAAGTGAGTATGCTCTGGCTTATCTTTGTCATGTATATACATTATTTTCACTATAAACAGTACAGAACTGCAGTTCCCGACACTTAATTACTTTACTAACGGCTGGCAAGTTACAAATGTATTTTATTAGCTTCCCTTCCATATACAGTATTTCATTAAGAATAACTGCCATTAAATCTGACAATTGCAGAAGCAGACCCTCAGCACGAAAAGTCAACTATATCACATCGTGGCCTTTTTCTCCCCCGCCATCTGTGCGACAGTTCAATTTCCTGTGCAAAGCTTTAATTTGGAGCATCCTCTCTCGAATGTATCTGGAGTTTAGATCTTGCAAGTTCACCCAAGCATACAGAAGAAAGGGCCACCGCGCAGATATTCATCTGCAAGGTGATTTCTTCTTTTACCCTTTGTGACGCTGCAAACCCACGGCAGAACAAGGCTTATTTGCAGGGGATCTCTGTTATCAGCATTCTCTTCAAACAGCCAGGGGGCGTTTACTTTTGTCAGCTGCTGGTCAGAGCTGAAAGAGTGATTACACAAATATCACATAACTGAAGGCCAGGAACCTGATGCAAAAACACAGTTAGTCCCATTGGAGCATTTCTTCTCACAGAAGGTGATGGCAGAGGTAGGCACTGACCATTAAAGAGAAATCGGTTTTGCAATGCTTATCAAATTAAATACTTCAACAGTATTAAGAGCCAAATATATTAAGGTAAAATATTGCATGAAAGCAATGGATCTAACAAAACTCTAGAGTATCGAACTAAGATGTCTAAAAAAATACATTGCCGTGCATCACACACATGCTCGCACACACACATAAAGCCAACTAGTGTTTTATTGATTGAGCAATGTGCTTAAATTAATTGCCTACAGTCAATCTATCAAGATAAACCATTTTCTTGCTTCATTAAAGGAAACAACAACTTCTCCCTCAGTCATTAAATGTGAGTTATTGACTCACAGTCTCATGACATTTTGATACAAAAGAAATGTCCCACAGATTGTAGATAAACTGATTGTGTTTGTTGCCCTTTGTCTTGTAAAAAAATGTCTTTATTGGACGGACTCCCATTTGGTTCAGCGGCTGAACGATTGTAAATGCATGAATTTTCAAAGAGGATGGACGAAAAAATAATATAGTGGATATCCTTTAGACCTGTAAGTAGAAGGTGAGCTACTTTCTTTCTGTGAAAAGTTCATGCAGTTTTTGTTGCACTGTGAATTCTCATTTAATTCAGATTTACAGTTCCCAAAATATATGTTTGTATGTTAACCTATAATACTGTATCCACTCCATAACTGGCAACTAGTGACATTTTGTTTTCATTAAACTAATTTGTAGACCTGACACTTGAGTGTGTTGGATCACAGTGAACACCATGTCCACTCTGCATCAAAGTTACATTACTATTACAGAGTATTGCCGTTTAATGTTGTTTCATTGGGAAAAAATGTTTTCTTAAAAAGCACCACTGCATTACTAATAAACTTTAACACAACTTTGAGACCAATAAAACCACTGCGATGGATCATTAAACTCAAGCAAGTTTCAAAACCTAAATTGATCTCTGTGGGTTACAGAATGAATGGAAATCAATGGCTGCCTTGAAGGTAAGAGAAACACAAATAATGGAAACAACAATGATATGCATGGTAAATGGGCCGCAATAATATTTAAAAGACAGGTCACTTGTAGTTTAGTTGGTTAATACATACCAGGACGCAGCATCATGGGGACTGTCTGTGCAGGTCCAGCTAAACAAGCAAAATAGAGGTAAGGCAAAGAATAAACATACATTTGCTTATTGTCTTCAAAGAAAAACCCATTGAGCATTGCTTAGGCCACACATACAAACCTTGAAAGTTGTGTTTCTAAATTGTTCAAGATCTGAATAAATTCTTCAATGGATGCTGAACATGATACTCCACAGCCGTCTCCCATCGCATAGCTGAGCACAGCGGTAGAGAGAAAGAATGTTAAATAAAAAAGATAATCGTTATCTGTCCGATTACGCATGCAGCCACTGTGTGCGCGTGTGAAACCGTGCACACAGCATGCGTGATACCATTACAAACTCATACAAATGCTACTTTTTCACCCAACGGACTAAAACATGGAACTCATATGATGAGAACTGCAAACCGACATGACGAACTGTACTTTGCCTGTTTGTAATTTCTGACTTCACATTATACTTTTTCATTTGTGTAGACTCAATAAAATTCAAAACAAACAAACCTGCCTAGAATTTACAACATTGTATTCTCCATGGGGGTTTCAGAGAGAAATTGATTGAAATTAAGCCAATTAAGGAAGTACAAGGAAAGCCAGGCAATTAGTTATTTGAATGCGTTGTTCAAAGCCTGGAATCAAACAAACTAATCATTACACAAATCCTCAGTCCTCTAAAGTGGAGCATTGCAGATTCAGACCAAAATGTCTACTTGTGTGATAGCGGCAAAGACCGAGCAATTGTACTGTGTAATAGAATGTAATTCATAAGTTGAATATAATCATGCCCTGAATATGAGAATGTGATTCCACTCATAAAAACATAATATCCGGCTATGGATTCAATGTCAACTGGTTTGACAGCAGGTTATTTAAAGTTTGTGTCAGAACATTTGATGAGGCTTGAGCCTGTGATTTCCACAGAGCATCTCTGCTTCTCCAACAGATCCAGACTCTGATGCTCAGCGACCCAATTAGAAAACATGGCACTTTACAACTCCATCATTTATATCTAACTGTGTGCCAGCATCCATGATATAACCCGTGTTGGTATTAGCATCCAGCCATATCCGGCCCCTGTGATGAAAGCAGATGTGTACACATTAGTGAGCGCATCCCTTTAGGATATCTCATTAAATTGCTCAATCACAGCAGTGTCCAATCAACAGTATCCACAGAGAATCCAGAGGAATATTTTTTTAGTATCTCAGCCTATGCTAAGTGTAGAACTTATTTTTGGCTTCACGCTCTAAATCTTTGCCTGTTGAAACAATAGAAAGCCATATCTCTGGTTTCAATAGCATATTTTTTTGAAGGAACACTGATTATAACCACGCAAGGTCAGGCGATTAATGGATTAGTGAGCTCATTAGAGCCACACGCAGTGATCTTGTGAACTAACATCAAGAAACTGTACACTTTCATCTTTCACTTTCAAACCAAACAGTAGCCACAAAGAACAACATCAGCAGTTTGGATGTGTGATGAAAAAAGAAGAGACATAGCCTGTATGTTCGAAGGTTTTAAGATGCTGGTGGTGCATCTGTGACCAGCGCCGCTACCCTGCCATGACACTATCGCCAGAGTCAATCTACAATATGCTGATTCTATCATAATAAAGAAAATTGGCTCAATCCCCGAGGAGAGGGGCCCTAATAGAAAATAATTCTGCCCTTGAAACACTCTGGGCCTGGCTTTGATTAGATGATGCTATCTTTGTTTAGACTTGAGCATCTGGGGCAGGACCATGTGTTCATATATTTAATTAAAATACCATTGCCTGCACTGACAAAGGGTACTTATCTCATCAAAGTGTTCACCCTGGATTTTTTCTCTTAATTCAAAAGATTATCTTTGTTGATTGGCCATAGAGGTGGGATGGATGGGAGCAGTGGTATGGCATCCATTGGCTTGTCAGAGTACTGGCTCATCTGCTGTCCACCTTGACTGCAAGCCAGACATCATCACTGCCAGCCACCTGGCACAGAGACAACTATTTTACCTTTAACGCCGCAATTTTATCATTCATCTAGAGGTTTGTGAGAGCATAATTACAATGTCCTTATGGTTGTCACAACCTTGCAACAACATTTGTCCTGCTGACCCACAAAACACGACCTTTGTCTGCTTCTACAACCAGCCTGAGTTACTGCTGATACACCGGCACAAATGGCCCGTTGTTTTTCATATTGTTATTTCTTAGAGGGTTGCAACTGTTTATTTTGTGATCGATCTGTCTATTATTTTCTCTTTTATTTTCAAACTTATTTGATTGATCAGTTAGTCTATAATATATATAGCCAAAGATGTATTGAAAAGTCATACTTTATTTGATCAGCAGAAAGGCAGAACATCCTCATGTTTGAGAATTATCATGTCCATAATAGTTGTCACAAGTGTTGACTCGATTCTCTGACTTTTTCAGACATTTGTACCATAACTTAAAAAGTAGCGATATGCTGTATCATTTTCCATACCACCGGGAAGTATTGAAATGACAATGAGGGATCAAAATTGTATATTGATCAAATGTTGTCGGACAGAAGAGAGCAGAAAGCTCAGCTGGTACACAGAGATGCATGTGTATCAATGCTGCAAACAATGAGTATTGGCATTGTTTCAAAATAGTCACTATTATTTTGTCTTAATTATATTTTTGACAATTACAAGACTTCTACTATCAGCAGACCAATCGATTAAATAACTGATGTTACGACTATAAGATTGACTGTGTCGTCAAACAGACATGCTCTGGCTGTTACCTGATTTAAAATAAAACATAAAGACACATGTTTTAGATGTTCAAAAGAACGGTTATGTGATTTCAGGTACTACTTGAATAAATATTTATTGAAGCAAGGACATCACAAGAAAACCTTTTTTAAATACCAACAATGTTTTCACATGAAGACGTTTGTGAGAAATGTTATTTAAATTAGAAAGACTGCCTTTTAACAACAACGTGCCATTTAAATAAAATATGTAATTTTTTCATGACAGTCATTGTAAAATGCACAGTGGGCTTCATGGTCTGTGAAAATCATATCACAGAAAACCAAAAATACCCGCGCATGCAAATAAGTATAACCCAATGTCAACATATTATTGGAAATTAGCTATGACCCAATCCAGTTTGTCAAGGTCAACATGCTGCAACATCTTAACTCCAGGCCGACTGTAAACAAGCCTCCCACTGAGATGACTTCAGAGCTTTTAGGCCTCTGAGACCAAACCAAGAATTAAGTAACATGTGAACTTCATCATGCTGCAGTAGTCTGTCTGGTTATGTATACAGTAGCACACTCCATCCTGTGACCTGCAGTAACACACACAAATTCCCTGGGTAGCCATTACTGCTTTCCGGGGTAGTATGCGCCTTCTCCTGTGGCCTGTGCACTGAAAATTATCCTCTAAATTAACTCACAGAGGATCCTTGTGAATGTCACGTAACCTGTTTGCCCGTGGCATGGGGGGCCCGTCTGCTTCTCCCAGGGGAGTAAGTGTTGTGATGCTGTCAGACTTTAAGGGGTACGAGGGGTTCGCTGCTTTTCCCCTCCGTCATAAAACAAGGCTGTGATAGGACATGATGCAGTGTATTTATGTGGGAGCAAGTGTGACAAGGGGACTGGGAGTGTGTTTAAGATACAGAGCAATGCATGAGGGGAATTGTAAAAGAATGCGTCAGAATGACATTTAGGTGATTTATGTAAACAAACCACTAGACAGGAGACAAAATAACATCTTCATGAAACTAGCTTTTCAGTGACTAACCTGTAAACTCTGAGGAAACCCAGTCAGCAGTATTTGGCAATTCTGTGGTTCTCTAAGATGAATAATTAAAGGTAAGTAAATAAATGCACCTGAAATCTCTTGTTTGAAATAAACTGTACACTCTTTGGAAATACATTGTGTGGTCTTTTAGGATCTCATCAATCATCGTAAAAAGCTGACGAGGAAAATATGTTTCCAGGTCTTTCAAACCAGAACAGGTGAGTTTGAAAGACCTGAAGACATATTTTTCTCATCAGCTTGCAGGACCTTTAAGATGATAACCCTGTCATTTATTGATATGCTTGATAATAATGTAAGTTTCTCCAAGTTCTGTGACCTTCATTCTTATTGCAGTCGAGAGCACGCTTTAATATCTCAAGTACAACCACAGCCCAAAGTCTTCAACATGTTGGGCCCTGAAGTGGCAAACATTGACCAAATCCTCCCCTCTATCTTAAATCAATGTTATCTTGGCTAAAAAAGCCAGAGAGGTATTTTCTTTTATGTGCTAAGGCTGTCAAGTTGTCCCAATACACAAAGCTGGAGATGACATTGATTCACCTTTTATTTTGGAATTCTGCCAGGCAGTCGGCCATTGATTTTTCACTAGGGGCGAGATATATAAAATGTGCCATGTTTTGTATCACATCTGAGATCCTCATATACTGTTGTTTACATGGCACGCACCTTTCTCCGGCTACTCATTCACTCATGTGTGTGCATACATGCAGACTCACGTCCTCGAACACAATATGTGAGCACATGTATGCACAGCTGCTCGCAAACGCGTGTCGACACGGATGGCAGACGACAGTTTTCCAATACGTCGTCTTTAACAGAAACAAATGGACACCTGTCCTCATCAGCACGTCCACAGTGCATAGCCTCCTGTGATAAACAGGCCTTTGCTGTGCAATTAGATGTAAGTCACATCAATGATGGTAAAATGAAGGTTCCAAACATGTTCATCAAAAAAAACTGGGAAAAACATTGGTGCCATTGGAAACATATCAGATTATATTGATTTTTCAAAGAAAAGTACAGCGGATTACGTTACCGTTCAGTCACATGAAAGATAAAATCACATACATCAGTCATTATTTTAGAGATGATGATTGATTGGAGATTGGGTAAGAGCTGGAGGTAGGATGGAGGGAAATCGCCCTTAACTGTCAGCAACAAGGACATCTGCAATCACAGTCAGGGATTGTGGAATGAAACAGCTTGTCAGAGAGCTTCCTCTGGGCCTTGACAAGTGTAGTTATTTCCATCATACGCATGGGCTCAAATGCATTTTACTTTCAACTGTGAAATAAGAACACAGAAAATATTTAAAAACGGGCGTGAGCTCCTATAATATTCACTGATTATCCCGCAGAACATCTTGAGACCAAATAATAGCACAAACTTTATATTGATAATGTCTTTGGTATCTCCTTGGAAGTGCTCGACTTCCAGACATTGAGCAGATGTCATCACTTACTTTGTGGTTAAGGAGCTGAGAAGAAAACCTTAAGTTATGAAGTCTGCCTTGCCAGCACAACGTAATATACACTTGTGCTACTCAGAGTAAACAGTGTGAATTAAAGATAGCACTGAAATTTAAAATATCTTTGTCCTTTTTATGTATTAGTAAACATCTGTACGCCATTATACGTCTGCAAAGCCAATGGGAAGTGACCTGCAGTGCTGCTTATTCACTGTGGCGTTTTGTGCCGCGCAAGCATTTTCCCTGCCAGCGACGGGGGCAGCTTATGAGCTTGCGTACCAACTTATTAATAAAGTGGATAAAGAGCCAGAGTGGCATCTTCAGCACATTTCATGAACTCGTCCCAGTTTGTAAATGCCATTCAAAATGATGCAGCAGGGACAAACAGAGCTGTCCACAGAAGCCATATCTCAAAGTGAAGATCCATGCTTAAAGGGACAGTTCATCCCAAAATAAAAAATACAGATTTGTCCTCATACATGTGGTGCAGTTTATCAGTCTTTATCTTAGTTATGGAGAGATCGGCATCTCTAGAGTAGTCTGCCTTTTCATAAATAAAATGGTACTATATTTTCACTTGGGTTAAGTATACCCCATCCCCTCAAAAAATGTCTGTCCAGAAATCATGAGGGTTGCATGGTTTCTGGAAACAGACACTGCTGTTGAGCTTTTCAAATGTATTGTGTTCTAACACGTTGAGCACCACTATCCCAGGAGCATTTAGTCCAATTTCACTGGAGAGAAGACACACATGTCTGTTGCCAAGGTCTGACACCAAAACAGATCGAGAAATAGCACCACAGGTAAATAAAAAACGTATGTGTTTTTGATTTTGGGATGATCTCGTCCCTTTAAGCATACGGGCCAATGGAAGATCCAGGCTGTAATAAGAGGAGCCAAACATCCCAGCTCATTTTTCACAATGATTCAGCCATCAATCACAGAACCAGCTATGTGAACATTGTCTGAATTCTTCCTTTTCATCCTGCAATACGTTACAACAGGATATGGTGAAAACACAATAGGCAAACATCAGAGAAAAGTACAGAAAGCGTGTGACCACTGATTAACAATAAATCTATTTGTCAATTGGAAAAGAATAGAATACTAACATGATGAATTAAAGGTGCTGTGATACATTAAATGTAATATTTAGTTTATTGTGCATATCAGGTGGGTTTGTCACTAAGTGTGTGTATTCTCTCACAATGTAAATGTAGTATTTTATCTATCTAAAACTAACTTTGTCAGTGTGTCATCTGGCGCTGTGCTCGTTGCAACGGCAACAATACAATACCATGACTTCATATTTACTTTAGCATACTTACCTCTCTCTTCCTGTCCTCTTCCAGGTTCAATGGTCTGGGTGACTTTCATGTCTCCTGCTTAGTTTATCTAAACTCATGTAAAACACACAGTATCTGTAAAGAATTCATTGGTTACACCGGCAATGATATTGAAATATTTATTACAGCTTATGAAATCACTGCTTCTATTGTAAAGCAGACCAGAGCATACAGAGCACATCCACTGTTTCTGGGCCAAAATTTATTTGGCACTAAAATGGACAGAGGGCTAATGAGGGATATTAACTGATAATTAAAAAAAATAAATTGATCGTTCCGTCATTTGGAGGTCCTTCGCTGGCATCGATATAAAAGAGTTCCAAGACCCAGACAAAACTTTTGTCATAGCTAAGTGATGAATCTTAGTCAGTAATTTATTTGTTGGCAAACAAGTTTCACTGTTACAACAAATATTAGTTATGAGGTCATTCAACTTGGAAACCGTTACAAAAAGGAATAAATAAGAAGCCATAATCATAGCCAATAATAAAAACTTATCTGTACCACTAAACTTAGTTCCATCCTCCATTTGATTACTGTTTAGTAAACAGATAAATAAATATATTTTCTCCTTGAGGAAGAAAAACAAAAAACACTTCCAGTTTTTCCCACTCCAACAGCTCTTTCTTTAATAAGTAAAACAACCATCTTTCTCTTTTGTACAAGTGCCTCGTGCTCATCAATGTTCAATTTGTTCCAGCTCTCTCTCGAAGCACAAGTAGAGATGCAGAATGCACTGTGAACCTTTCTGAGGGACATCTCATGATTAACTTGGACTTGTTCTGTCTCCTTGCCGATCTGTGAATCTGAGCTCTGCTATCTACACAGTAAAAAAAAGGGAAAACAAATCTAACTGAAACAGAAAGTAGACCTGGAAACAGAGATGAATATGTAGCACAAAAATGCCAGCACGATACGCATTTTGTTGTGATATTTTTTGTGTTATTTTGCTTGTATTTAGATGGTCAATTCTTGTGATGAAAGAGGAAAACTAAAAAAAAAAAACAGACTGGTACCAGAAAACCAGAAAGGCCAGCACAACAGAACAAAATTGCTCCTAACCACTACATTTACAGAGACAAAGGGTTTGCTCGGAACAAAAAAGAAAAAGCATACTACTGTGTGCAATGCTAGTTATCTGTACAATTACATAGAAATATCTCATAATTATCTTATTAGTTTTTTTCTCCCTCTTTTAACAACTGTTATTACAGTAAAATGAAAGAAAAAGAACAGCTATGCTTGAAAGCATACGATCAATAATTCCTTCATGTTGTTCAAAATGTGTGTTTTGTCTTTTTTTTGTCTTTTTTTCATCGAAGGGACACTTCAGCAAACAAAATGTGCTGCAACTCACCAAAGAGGAAGAAAATCTTTCAAAAAAGCAATATAGATACAGAAGTATAATAAAATAGTCCTTTTTTTTAAATTTCCCATTTATTCTGGTGAAGTCTATAGTTTAGACTTGTATAGTTTGGGGCTATGCAGTTCATTCTGACTGTCAGACTATATCTCTGAGACCTACAAATCCTGTGTGAGTAATTGTCTCTTTTCACACCGAGACAAAACACGCCAAACCACACAGGGTTGGAGGGGGGAACACAACATCAACAGATTCCCGCAATGGTTAACCAAATATAGTCACACATCAGGCCCCATACATAGCAATAATATCCTGTTCGTGGTCAGTAAAAGCGAGTAGAGTCTTTTGCTCTGCTTCAGTCTTCGGGGCACAGAATAAAAAGAAAGGCTACCACTGCCAACGACTGAAGGAACAAGGGGACACGGTGAAGAGGACTACGGTAAGAGGAGGGACACTGGAGGCTTGGGGGAGTGTTGGGCCTATAGGCTGGTAACCAGGTGCGAGGGCTCCGGCTGGGCTTCTTCTGGAGATAGATCCTCTTTGTTTGGGGGCACGATGAAGCCATCGCTGCTTCCCCGCCCTAAGTGGTAATAGGAGTGCAGCTGATGGAGGTGGTTACGTGAGCCCAAGTTGGGCATGCTCTTGTAGTAAACGTCGTCCGAACTGGCCTCTGGGCTCTTGGCGTCCCCGCTGTCCTTGGAACCGTCGGCAGGTTCTGCAGACACATGTGGCAGGCCGGGCAGCATGGGCATGCTGGTATAGAGAGAGTCTCTCTGGTGGTTGTGGCTGGGGGATGAGCCCTCGTCGTCGGTGTGCTCGTTATTAAGTAAGGGAAAGAAACTTTCACTGTTCTCCTGGGGGATCCTCCTTCGAGACGAGGAAGTGGTGGCGGACGAGAAGGGGTGGTGGGGCAGAGGAAGGGGTGGCGGCGCTGACTGGTGGAGGTGATTGTTAAGGGTGTCCACCGCCTGCAGTGATGGGAGAGGTCTTTGAGGCAACAGGGGGACATTGGACTCCTCGCGGATTAACTCCAGGCCCAGGCCTTCGTCGTGGTGTGGACCAAAGGTGGAGTGGTCGTCCAGGCTCAGCGCCACACTCATGCCCATCCCCATTCCCAAGCCCATCCCGTAGCCACTGTCTTTGCCACCGTTGCTGACATTATTGACCAACTTATTCATAAGGTTCCGGTTCTGCTCAGTTGAGCGCTCGTGGGAATTGTTGAGGTAGGAGGGGATATAATTGGAGGTGAGCTCTTTCAGGATCTTCTTTTCCAGGGTGGTCTCCTTGTGGTTATAACCCCGATCAATGATCTGGACGCAGTCACTCATGTACTCGGCGCTGGCGATGCTGTAGCTGTTGCCATGGTTACCATTCAGTGGTAGAGTATCCATGACACTTGTATCCCGGGCATTGTTCAGGATTCCCTCTGGAATGACAAACATGGATTGGGTTGGGGGGTAGAGTGGGCAAATGGGAAGGGTGAAATCTGATGGGATTTAATTGCAACAGCTAAATGTCTGATGCTTTTACAAACACAAATTACACCCATCAAATTCCGTAACCCTTTTATTCTGAAATATGTCCTGAACCCCAAGAACTCTCAAAACTGAATGTCACTCACACTTCTATAAAGTGCACTTTGTGGAAATTAAGACCCGGTATTATTTGCATTAGCAAAGGCATAAAGCACAATACAAAAATTAATATCCTGTAAATATGATCATAGACACTTACCTTGTTACAAAAACATTTTCTAAAACCCAATTTCACTTTTCATTATTCTAGAGCGGTGCTGAGAACACTGATATATGTGGGACACAGAACAACACAAAGCTCAAGCACAGCACAAACACACAAAGCTCATGCACAAAATAAATTTAAGCAAACAAAAACAAAACACATCGCATGCATTTAACACTTAAAGTGAACACAAACCACAGCAACAGCTGTAACTTTGGACCCCAGCCATATTGTCCCATTTGAGCATCGCAAACGTAACATTGTAATACTGTAATATAAATATTTCGTAATGTCTGCTTTGCCGTTGTGAACATAACTGGTCCTCTCTCTCTCGACATGAATTATTAAAACATATCAACCAAAACTGAAAGGAATGAGACTTTCTGTTCTCTCTATTTTATCAGTTTGACCAAGTATATGCCATCAGCTTCAAAGCATGATTTTTGACAATAATTCAAACTACATCATACAACGCTATCCAACCTGTCAAGCCTACAAGTTTGACCTTTTGAAAACTTGACAAGACTCATTTATGAGACCTTTAAAACATATGTTGGCTTGATCAAAGTGAATAATAAAATATAATGAAATCAATGCACGAACAAAGGCACGGGTGTTCAATATTCACTGATAAGAATACAAATAATTGTAAATTGGAAGGCCCTGTAGAGGTGCATATAAATGGTGATTTTGAATTCCACCAGAGTGTGATACCAAACGGTCCCATGGATATTCGCCTGTAAGAAGCAGCAAACGCCTGAAGTCTTTTTTTACATCAAGAAGTGCAAAGTATAATAAGCAGTGAAGTCCAGGATGTGATTTAAACTGATTTTTACAGGTCTATTTGAAATGGTGAGGGCCTTTGTCATAAAAGAATGCTATTACTTCCAAAGGGAATGACATTTTGTTTTCATTACCCCTTTGTCAGCATCGAGTGAAAAGAAAGTAAAGCCAAAGTCAATTACATTTGATAAGCAATGTTTAGTTTGACTCCCATACTTGTCTCTCTGTAGGGCTCTTTTTGGGACAGCATGAGGGGAAGGAAAGAAGAAAAGAAAACACAATAAGCATAACAGTGACAGGTAGAAGAGAAATGTGCACATACAGTATGCTGATGACGCATCAACAAAATGCTGCTGCAATGCAATCGTTTTATATTATCGTGCAAATATTGTGTACCCACAAAGAAGAACCACAAGATATCAAAGAAGAAAATATATTGAAGTAAAGACATTTTGCAATGACTTTTTGGGGGGAAACAGGGCAACGGCAGTATAGTGTCAAATACACCAGAAAAAAACGTTTGATGCATTTTTATCCTTCTAGAAATGTCTTTAACACCTATGGCAATGTAGGTGAATTATAGTGCTATATATAGTCATAGGCTTTGATGTAGTACTTGTATTGTATACATAAATTACCCCCTGAATTACCCCCTCAATTTAAAAAAATTCTCCTTGGGGATTAATAAAGTACTTTTCATTTCATTCATTCGGATCAAAGCTCTGTGAGTTTTTATCTCAGTTTTACAGACTCACAAAGTTACAGCGTTCTCATATTGACTGCCGAAAGTTGAAAGAAAATAACAGCTCTGCACACAGAAAAAACATATATTTTAATAGAGTGATCCCAGATTCAAATAATTATATGTTTAGTTTCGAGTACTCAAATCTAACAATTGGATTAATGTTACATTTAAGTACCAATATATTGACCCACACCGTCCCTAAAAAGCTAAATAACGGGTAGATCAAATTTACGTTGACTTAATAACCTTCATTTGGAATATATAAATGAGCAATTTTTACAATTAAAAATGGCCCAAAAATTCCAAAATGGAAAGGCAATTTATTCTTTGGAGTCAAAAAACAGAACCAGTTATGGCTTAAAATGGAAGGAATTATATTCATGAATACACTAAAAGAATGAAATTGATGGTAATCCTCATTTTTGCTTTTTAGACTATCCTATGAAATATAAAGTAATTCCATTTTAAATTTAAATATCAGATCTAATTATAAATTCATCACAAACAACAATGTTTGACGATCAAAAAGGAAATGCTCAAAGAAGAGAGACAAAGGACATGGCACACAAGCTGACAACATTGGAGCACATTTAAAAATAAACGCCTGGGGATGTATCTAGCTACCAATAGGCACATAATTTTCGTCATTTTCACAATGTCTATTTTGGCCAAATGTCTGTGTGTGTACTCTGTAACTGATCGACATGGCCTGACCAGAAGACTCGATACACCCCCAATGAAAAACCCCACAGCAGAACAAACCTGTAGGAGTTTTGCGACAAAGCTATAGTTTGTTCAATGCTAAGACACAACACCTAGAGCAGTGTTTTTTTTTCTAATCAAAGCCCTGTAAAAACACTCAAGGGTGAACACTGGTATTTCAGCTCAGTGCAAGTCTGTTACTTCAAACTCTCCAATCATAAAGTTGCTTTCTGTTTCTGGGCATGAACAAAGATGTGAAACCTCACAGTTTCTCCAGGACCAGACAGGAAAAAAACACTGCCCTAGTCACAATGTTAAAGAATGAAAAGAAGCTAGCACACCTTGTGTGTTGTACATGCCCAGAGGGTTGTTATAGACTGCCGATTCCCCAAGCAATGTATTATAGGGATTGTTAGTGCCATGAGGACGTAGGAGTGCATTAGGTATAAGATGGTTAGCCATAGCCCCTGGAGCAGCCAGAAAGAGACAGAGTGAGACAGAAAAAAACAGAAGAGAAGAAGAGCGTTGAGACAGAAAGAGGTAGGTGGGTAGATAAGTTGAGATTTGGACAGAGAGAAAGAGAGAGAACATACATATCAGTTGGGCAGATGCAGCTGAGCAATGACAGCCATTAACACCCAAATGATCACATGATCATTAACGTAAGGGGTTTTGCTACATGATCGTGGCAGAGCTGAACTGACATGGCTAAAGGGCTCGATGGAAAGTGTATAATTTGTATTGTTAAAGTTCTAATATGCAACAGTTTCCTAAAAACAATGCATCGACCGATACAAAAATAAACCCTCTCAATCATCCCTTCTAACCCACTTGAAGTGTGTGGCAGTGTCTGCAGCTGCAGGGTCCCTGCCCTCTGAGTTTTCTCTTTTCTTCAAATTTCGCTGATCTCAGGATGTTTCTGGGTGTCAGTAAACAACGTTTGGAGCCCACATGCGGATGTAACGCCTAGCCAATAAGCAGGGTGTGCAGCCTGTTCTCATTCCTAAATCAAACACCGCCTGATACAAAGCAATGGAAAGCGGGTTGTTATATCGCTGTGTGGTTTTATGTGCTTCTGTGTGTATGCGTATCACCTCCCAGTCTCTCTGCTGTGCGATATATTGGACTGTGTCAGAGGCCGAGTGGAGACACAGATGGACAGAGAGAGCAGACAGGCCGCAGCAAGATGAAACATGCCTCTGGCTGCATTCAATCAAAATGCTGCACCTACCCATAGCTTTGGGAGGAGGTAAGGGTGGGTTTATTTGTGCTCTCGAACGCAACCGTTCCAGAGCACAAATCAGAATGATGTTTTATTCTTCTGATTCAGAGCTTTGTTCTCACTAATGCCGTTCCCTCTCTTGATTCCCTCTCGAGCCCAGTCGACCACCAGTCACCAGTCGACCACTAAGTCACTCTCGCTCGTTCTCTAGCTGAGCCAGAGAGGAGGGGCACATTTTTAATGCTGTGTTTATAAAAAAGCAAGCGAGAACGTGCCTACATATTATACGTGTAATGCCAGCCATTAGTGTTAAGCCTGTTTCTGTGCTCCACATTCAGGCAGCATACTGGCGTTAACAGACATAAATTATAAAGAAGCATCGACATGGCCAACACAACACATACACCTTTCATTTCTACACTCAAACAAGGCACAATACAATAATCACTCAGGACACTGTTTGGTCTTTGAGGCTGAGGGAATGAAAAAAAAAAAATAGAGTGCTCTCAATTATTTTAATTGACTGTTTTCAAAACACCTTCCCTGAACAGAGATTGCAATGGTTAGCTTTAACTAAGAAACAGATTAAAGTGGATGTGATGCATTCATGAGCATGACTGAGAAAAGTAGTAACTACAACAATATTAAGCAGGAGGCAGAGTTCAAGTCTCTGAGGAAGTGCCTTCTACTTGCATTAATGCTAATGGCCAGCAGGGGGCAAAAATAATGTTTATAGAAGTCTATGACACAATGACTTCTCACTTGGTTTATTACCTCATTAAACACTGTACACATGGGTTTATGCTCTCAAACGCTGGCTTCAAGTCTGTTTCAGCGCCGCACGATGTTCATTTAGTAGATGATGACATTTTATTCAACTAAAAATGTCTTATTCAGCATTCAGTTGTACTTAGCCCCACTCTCGGATGTATGGACATGACCGCAATCAATTCTGCTGATCTCGATATTGACCATTGGTTTGTTTACATTAGATTGGAATATCAAAAATGAGAATTATATTGTTTATTTATATATAGTCCAACAAAATGACTCAACGTGACAGGCCTAGTGACATGTCCTCTCTTTAATCAAGATAGTTATTCCTTTAACCTGGCTTCCTTCACACAAACAGAGCTTCGGCTCATTTTCTATTTGTGAGACACTTGTCATCGGATACTTGTTGCTAGGATCTTGTACAATTACACATCAGTGTCACAACCACATAACATTACACCAAAGACACATTCTCAGTCTGAGACCTGTGTTTAGCTGCATATTTGAGAGCTGCAATCTTAAACATGAATATTGGGCGGATTCCCTGATGTATTGGTTTGTCTTTGCTGTTAATAGAAAACATATATTTTCAAATGTCTGAATACATTATGCTGGATATCAGATATGCCGGAAATATTCACATTCATTTCCTGTTCACAAGACCTGTCAACATGAAATTATGCTATTAATTCTAAAGCAGCAAATGCAAGACTCATGAGGACAATACATGCGTGTGCTTCCAGTACACTATGCCACATTAAGTAAATGTCTTTTATGTGAGGTATAAGTACACAGCAATTACATCCTCTGGCAGTGTGTAGTGTTCTTTTATAATGCTCCAAATCTGTCAAACAAATTAAGAAATATTTGTATATTACCTTGCGACACTTCCCATCTTTTAAAAATATCTTTATTGACATTTTAAAATAACAATAGTGCCGATGTAGAGTCTCATTTCAGCATTAATCAATATTTAGTTTTGAGTTTGGTATTTATTAGCCACATTATAATTTAGAAAAACAGAATGTTTTTTTTATCTTTTCAAAAAGTAATTTGTTGTTGCTGTTTGCCCTAATTGCAGTCTATGTCATGAATACTAGCCCCTTTTGAATTCTCCCAGTGACAGATCCCACACTTATTGTGTCTATGTTGGATAAATTGGACAATTTCCAAAGCTTCACTGATTGCACTGATTGTGTAGTGCAATAATTCCGGATAAATTGAACATGCAATGCTATCAAGATGATTGCATGCCTTTGCTCTCGTGAGGAATGCAGCAAGAGTGTCAGCTGCAATCTTGCTCTCAGGTGCCAAATGGGGGGGGGGGGGAGGGGGGATGTGGGAAATCAAAAGGACAAATGAGCAAGAAATAGTCACTCCTCAACTCATAATACCGTAATAACAACAAAGGAGCATTCATGGATAAGTGGAATTCTATTTGTATCTGTTCCTTATGATACTTGTGATGGCTGGACACCCTCTTCACTCTTGTGAGTGTTGTCTATCAAATCCAACCTGGTAAGAAGCCAATGGTATAAAATTGCATTCATAATTACTAACTCCGCCTTTCGCCTTTATGGAAGATCTCTGTAAGCTTTTCTTCAACTTTGCTACAGCCCCACCTCCTGCCCCAATTTAGCCTCCACAATGGATCAAGACTGTGTCTGTTGATGGTGCTAAGCTGAGTGTCTAATTATTGAGATCTTGACACTTCTTCCCTGTGTCGAACATTAATCCATCATTGTAACTATGCATTAGTGTCGACGCAAGCAGGCGCCCAGAGCGAATTTAGAGAGCAAGCAGTGTGGAACTGGAGCCCTCCATCAAGAGATGCGATGAGTGGGGAGAGTGTTAGGGATGGATGCCAGCCAGGGCGGTATTTGCTACTCGATGTCAGATATAGGCTGTGATCTATTTTCTCCGAAGTTAACTCTATTCACTGCATCGCTGTCAGCTATGGTAAAATACTTTTTTATTAACGTGTCTCTGAGAGGAAATTCCACTGAATTGATTTTTTGTTTGTATTTCAGCACTTTTCTTCAGAGTCAGCCCAGTTTCCATGTCAAGGTATGTGCAGTCAGAATTGCACTGCTTTACACAGCCATATTAAATGCCCCAAAACTAGAACTTTTATAAACAATTTGATTACATTACATTCACTTAGATGTGTTTTTCATTGTTTGAACTACATTAAATCGTTTTTGTAAACACCTTTAATTTACTAGAAGGTAGAAATTATTTGTTGATACTTTGAAGCAGTACGACATGAAAATCAGGATTTTATCCTTTCCTTTCTTTGCCTTGTATTCATTTCCACAATCGCTTGCATACAGGCCAAGCTATTTGAGTCATTACATTTAACTTGCTTTTATATTTGGTGATAATTAACATTTCCTCTACTTTTTCACTCAAGGTTTGTAGTTGAAAGCTTTGCTTTAAAAAAAATTTAAAAAAAAGATTTTCATAGTTTTGTGTCTTATTAAATGGAAAGTGACTGCAACTACAAAATAGGAAATCTTTTGTGAAAAACCGTGTCTTGCATTAGTAATAATCCAAGGTGAAGGCCGGTGTATTAAGAGAGATTCAAGTAAATATTTGCTGCAGGACCAAGTACCTCTGTTAAGTGATGCAGAGCTGTTGATGTCGCCGGTCATGAAAGAAGACTCTGACTGTTTTCTGACTGTGTCATTCCACATTCGACGGATGCGACTCTGCAGGGACAAACAACAAGTCAAAACATGTTAGAATTCACTCTGAACATTGTCAAAAATATAGCTAAAAAGTGACAGTCTGCTCCTGAAGGACAACTTAATTGAAAGAAAAATCAACCACATAAGCAGCATTGTAAATCTGAAAAGTGCTATTACACTTACCTACTGTTACGCACAAAGGGTAAGGTATGAAGCAAAAACTGTAAGCTTTTTAATCAAGTTTTTAAACCATAAAATATGTCAGCCGTGGGTGTAAGAAAACTCCAATTAAAGATGAGCACGAGCACTGAGATAGGTGAAGTCAATAATAAAGTCATCAGTCAAGCTCTCAGAATCAGTGTCTCAGGTTTCAAATGCTCAATCCAAAAGAGTTCATCCTGGTTAATTATGTTGGAGTCCCCATGGGCTGTTGCACCAGCTAAGAATCTGGGTATCCAAGCTATCCGAGCTAAACACTCTCGATCCTATGCCAGACGGGCTTGGCAGAGGACTTAAGAGATTTTACGATTGAAAAATGGATTGATGATGGTGAAAAGAAAATATTTAAAAAAATGTTTATAATGAAATTGCTTCTCAGTAAAAATAAATAATGCTATTTTTTGTGGTTGTCAACATTTAATTTATGTGAACAACATGGAAAATATATCATAGCACCAGGGCCCAAGAGTAAAGTCACTCAACGAGGCAATGCTTTCAACGGCTCAAACCGGATTGAGCTTAACTAAGTCATCGTCACTGCCACCATTATTATCTAAACATGGAGCAAATGTCACAGCACCATCACCCACCTCCTGAAATTCTCTATATTTGACATTCAGACCATGAGCATCTTTTTAGATATGAAAGTTGAACCATCGTCTCAAAGGACGTGAAAGAAATGCCCACGCAGATGTGTTATGATCAAAACGGCACTTCCGTGTCACCCCCAGGTGACACACAGCTCTTATAATCTAACAGGAACATATACTGACACAGACGATTTCATTAACATATTGTACGTCATCTTGTCCCCAGCAATGAAGACACAGATGGGTTGGAAATGACACCGCTGCTACTTCTTGTTTTTGGGACGGATAAAAACTTGAACCATTCGTAGCCAGCGGGTTCGAATGTACTTTGCTGATTACACATTCATTTAGATGCCTCAGAGTAAGCAATAAACAAGCACGTCTTTCTGAGTGTTTCCATTCCTGTCTTGCTCATATAAAGCGACTGAGCATAAGGGTTAAAGCCATCTTGTCAAAGCACTGTGTATAATTAAACGCTTTGATCTGTGTGCAGAACCAGCTTGTATCGTGGGTTGCTACTGCATGCTTGACTCTAAGGACTATTTATATAACGGAACACTGGAAGGCAATCACAATCTTTAGAATATTGAAATTATGTTCAATTACAGTGTATCATGGCAATTCATCCTATACATCAGGTCAATGTGGGCGGAATCCGTTAACAATTGACTCTACAAGGGGACACAATTAACATATTTTGGCAGAGAGTGTCCAATCTGCATCTGTGGGCATGGACCACCAGCCAATATACTTTAGTAAGCATTGCTGTACTAATGTGCAGCCTGCTTTAGTGGAAATTAATTGCATACGTACTATGTACTTATTTTTTTAGCTTAACAGACTCTACTATTGCCTGCAATCACTTCCGAACAAGGACATATGCTGACATCTAGCACGCATACTTAGCAATCTCTAAAATGCTTTCTCAAAGGTTTTAATAACTTGAGCTGCGGTCGGGCGACGTGCAACACATTCAAGTTTTCTTGAAATTCTGTAAGGAGGTGCACATCTCAAAGATTATTATGTAGGAATAAGTCGTCCTCACTGTGCCAATATGAATTCATATGTCCTGCGAAAGAAGATACCTTTAAATGCAGCGAATCAAGAATTAAAACAAGGAAAACAAAAAGGGGAGTATAATTTCGCCACCTGAGACCCAGTAGAGTAACGTCCTGGAGCACGAGAGGCGGTGCCTTTCCCAGAGCCGATGGAGCTGTCCACACTTTTGCCACTGCAGCAGTGAGTACGCAGGCATTTCCCATACTCCTTACGCACCTGTATGAAATACAAGCAGTTACAGTTAATGCAAACTAATCACCCGACCAAATCCAAGGGTAACAATATCATAGTTGGCGCATTTTGGAGATGCTTTTCTGGCATAATTGCTGAAGCAGGAAATTAACCTACCGATCAACTGATTTCACACGGCACATCTTAAAAATAGCCCCATACCTTTTTCTGCAGCACGCAGTGGAAGATGAAGATGAACATTCCTTGCAGGGAGTTGAAGATGGTGAACAGGTAGGCCATGACCACCGTGCTCTCGTTGACATACATCAGGCCAAAAGCCCAGGTCAGGCCCAGCAGGCATAGCAAGGCAATGGCCCCAATTACCCATGATCTGGAATAGAAACAAACAGCCATCTTGAGAACCATTTGGCAAAGTTGTTATGCTAAAAGTGATTTCAAACTGGTCTTAACTTGGGGGAAGTATAAACCGTACCAAACACAATACGTTGTGACAGATGTTTAAAGCCACCGCATAAACTACTACTAAAGTAGATATTAAATCTGTTCAAGCTATCATTTATTCTATAGTAAAAGGTGTTTCTATGAGAGGGAGAAAAGGCACAAAAATGAAGGGGAAGAAGTTTATGAGAAATGAGAATGACTTTAATCCTCATAAATAAAAAATAAAAAATAGAACCATATAACTGCTAATTCATATATACGATATCTCTACAAATAAGAGGATAACGACCACGGTATTTTCATTTGAAGACTATTTAAATGAGTAAATTAGATGTTGCATATTATATTTCCTGAGGGTTGGGAGAAGTGTCTCGTAAACTCTTAAACTAAAAGATTGAACTGAGATTAATAATAACAGAGTCTATTAAGAATGAATGGTTAACATTAATATCCGATTCTTGTCCATGTCCAACAGATTGCATGCTTCCAGTCTTCTTATGGAGTGAGTCTTTTAACAGCCACTGATGTCTTTTAACAGCCACTTGATGGAGGCAGATATGTTTTCTCTGCAGCCTCTAATTTGAGTGACACGCATTGTCAAAGCACAACAACGCACACAAATCAGATAATCTTGATCATCTAAAACAATAGCAAACCTTCCCGACGTTGTGTCAGTGGTTGGATAAATCTTGATATTCTGACACCTAGGTTAATGCCATCAAAATTTGCTAAGGCGGAGGCGTTGTCAGCCTACAGCTGCTGTGAGCAAGCAGGTGGGACATCATAATTATAATCCTGGTCATACCACTTATGGTTCAATTTCACAGCAGTGTGACCGTGAAGACTCTTAGTGTGAAAACTTTTGCATATGGTCTTGCTTACGACTAATTTATTGCATGCAATGTCTCATTCAAAACTTATTCCATTACCTACATACTATACATCATTAAGAATGGTGACTGCTAGGCATTCAATGAGTCCAGAAATATGAATTCATCTACATGGAACTTATTCCGCTGTTAATTAGGCTACATAAAAATGGATATAATTGCGATAATATAAACTGTTTAAATCATGTATATATTAATTTCACAGATGTATCGACTGCTTCCAGCTTATTATGTCAACCCTTTTTTTTTTACATTGGATGCAGATAGGGAATAAAAGCACTGACAAGTGACAAATGTGAGGTCTGTATCTACATTACAGTGCTAATATATCTAAAGACTGCACTGTGAAGATGCAGGTGCCATTTAAAACTAATCTTGCTTGTCACATCTGTAGGCTTCGTATATCTAAGACAAGAGTGCTGTGTGCACACTAATGTGGCCTTCAACGTGACTGAGCACTCCACATTAAATCCTGTTAATGACTCAGAGGCATCTCGACGGATTTGGGTGTGAATTTGATCATGTGAATGAGTAAATGAAAGATGGAATTATGGGGAAATGGTGCTTCCAATTTTGTCTTACTTGATCTCAGGTTCATAGTCCTGATAGCTGAGCGATATGACGAGAACAAAAATAACAAAAGAAAATGAGCAGAAATCAATAAATTCACATAACAAAACATGGACTGGCGAAATCAACATGTGTGGCCAAAAATATAATGTACAAATGTAGACATTAAGAAGGAAACAATACACCAAGAAGGAAGATTACTTATTGTGACAGGGGAGATTCACGCTCATTCAAGCTCAAACTCACAGCATTTACATCTAAACATCAACACCAGACATTTAATACATTTTACAAGGGGAATTTGTTTGTGATTTACAGGTGATAACCCTCATTATCCTAGTGCACTGAAGTATCTAGCTCCCCTCATAAATGCTGGCAGACTTTCACATTTAAGCAGTTATAAATGAGCCAGGTGTGCGGCAAAATAAATGATTTATGAATTCACCAGGGCAACCATTAAACATAATTTTCCCAGGGCCGTCTTAATGACCTGGTGGGAGAGGTACTTCATCAAGACGAATGCCCACGGAATGGACACAGAAACACAAGCAGTGGGCACAAAGAGAACCAAATATTGTCCTCTAACGAGTGACAGTTTTGTCCGACAAATGGTTAATGATGGAGACATGAGAGGTTATAAGAAATGCATTCGTGTGAACAGGATATGAAGCGGCTAAGACTCCTATTGCACATGGCTTATCTTCGTCTGGAGTTAGATACAAATATAGGGATGCGCTGGAGAGCTGCATGGAAGGAGCCTGAAGGCAAAACTTCAGAGACTGCATAACAGTCACTGAATAGCATAACAGCTCACTTATAAACGAAGAGGGTGTGTTTCAGTCGAGCTTCATCCTGTCATGACTGCTGCATGCCTGAAAGCTGCTAATACAACAGTAACAAATCCTCTTGGTTCATATTTTTGGCATCATTATGCTCAAAAGTGAGTAGTACTTGGTAAGGTAAATGTTATGTAATTGTATTTATGAATAACTAGAATTAAAAGTGTATTTTTATCACATTTTTGATTGCTAAATATAAAATCTAAGCAATAGAAGTACTATCACTAAGCGCTTTTCACATTTTTCACTTTTCTATTTTTTTGAATGGCTGTGCAATATATAGACATAGTATGCATAGCAGAGCACTTCTACGCTTTCGAAGCAAAAAAAAAAAAAAGAGGAGACAAGAATTCAAAAAATTTGTAATTTTGAGCAGAGAACCCCTTCAGACTGTGGCATCAAATTACCACCAATTTCCTTCAAAATGACTTCATTTGCCGAGGTGCCATTCATTGCAATGTCTCAGATCATTTATGCATGAGATTGCAATTGGTCAATTCAACCTGTTTCAAATCGGTATGAAGTCTTTTTATAGGCCATTTCTGGGAGGAAAAGAGGAAGTGCTGTGATCAACTCGACAGGGTGTTAATTATTCAACCAAAGGTATGCTTAAAATGCTAATCACCTCAAAGTGTTTAAGACATCAATAGCACAAAAGTTTTTGATGTCGGCACAGCCGTTTTGTATCTTTGAATTCATCCTCGTTAGCATATTTCAATTGAAGTTTCTTATCTGCACGGGGAGGAAGCTATGCAAGTCAAAAGTCCCACCTTTCTCTAAAAAAAAGTACAGTCCATCATATTCTAAATATACCACATTCAGAAACAAATTTGGCATGTCAAATAAGAGAGCGAAAGTCATATTGTAATCCATGAATCACAGGTCAGTGGCAGTCGCTGTCTCCATTATGGGTTAGAGGAGGGAAAAAACACATCAAACACAATATCAATTCTATTCTACATCCTCTACTGAGAAATGTTGCATCTTACCAGTGCCATTCTACAATAACACATCCATCATAATAACGGTAGCTAAAGTGAAGAGGAAAAAAAAATGGAAGATGAAAAACAGAATGATGTTACAGATAAACACAGCCTCAGATAAAAAAGGCAGGATGTGTGTGCTAATCAAAAGAAGAAAGGAGGGGAGGGAGAAAGAAATACACAGTGAAGAAGAGATGAAACATTCATATAAAAAACAAGGCAGCGTGATGAAATCTGAACAGAAAATGTGACATCAAACCATAAAGAGGACGCAAACGGCTGAAATATAACACAAAAGAAGACACATCTCATTAAGCAGAGATAGATTGACTTAATTAACCCGTAGTATCATCATCATCAAACCGCTTCACCTTGGTGACTCGAAGAAAAGCTCATTGGGAAATGCACGGCAATAACTGACTGCTACACCACGTTGGACACTAAATGTTATTTCAGCCCATGTTAAAAGCTGAAATACTTAATTTTCCATCACACTTACCTATTGCTACTTGTTTATGATGAAACAGAGCATGCCATGATGCGTTTGGCAAAGCAGTATTTTTAGTAAAGCTGTCGTCTGAATGTATTTGTCATGTGTTGAGAAATGGGCCCTGACTTAAACATTGTGTCGGATGAATGAGGGCTGACAAAAGCAGCGCTACTTCATACTATTTTCCAATGGTCATGTGAAACATTGCAGACCGCTTCGAAGTGAGCAAGTCTCGGGGGTCAAGAGGTCAGTTGATTTGTACATTATGTGAGGCCGGTGTAATAAATCATACGACGCTGAGAACTCCAGCGGTCAATATTTTACTGCAGAACAAACTACACAATGTATCTTGCGGGCCGAAGAACGTCAACATACAGAAGAACTGCCTTGGCAAATATGATCTAGAAGACTATTACAGTATTTTGGATCAGTGCTTTGCTGAATGTACCTGCTGTTCTGGTCCAGTCGGGGACTGGAGCTTCATCAAAGTTCTCTGCGAAGCAATCTTTTTCCACACCATGCCTCAGTATATAAGCTTGCGAGCCGATCAAGAAGCTGCAGGTGGTCTGCCTGCGTTTCCACCAGCGTTTGAATCACAGGAAGTGTTTAGTTCATCGAGGATGTTTGAGCTTGGGACTAAATTAGTTTGTGCATATGTGTAAACAAGCACATGTTTCTGAGACTCAGTTGGGTTTCTGATAACAGAACTGCTGCTGATCAGAATCATCAATACACGGTGAGCAGAGTACTCACAATGGTATTTAATTTAATAGGAATGGCATGGGAAAAGCCACGTGTTTCAAAAGCACAGAGCACAGCCAGATATATATTTAGATCATTGGAAGTCAAGTCGTGATGGCTGGGTCAACGATCAAGGCATCTGCTTCAAAATTTTCTGGTCATTACCTAATTGGTGTTCTTTCATTACAACAAAGTGCACACAAGTGATGCAACTTGTCTTTGTCATACGCATGAATCAAATAGGACCAAAACACATAACCTGTTATTTCACAGAATCGTATGACAAAAGAGGTGACCCTGAATGGCGTTCACCATCAGGCACAAGGGATGATGTCAAGTTTGAACAGACCTATCATTAACATTGCAGGAAAGTATTTGCAGCTGATTATAGCTTTGACAAAGCATGGGAGAAAGAGCAGAACAGGAAATGGCGAGACCTTTATCATATAGATGAGCAATAAAACAAGGATTGGGTTTCACCAGCTAAACATTAATTCTAAAATAAAAGTTTTTGGGTAAATTTCTTAGTTATCAATAACTTGTTTCCAACAAGTGATTCACTACATTTGGTTGCATCATTTCCACGCCTCAGTTCTTTAAGTCTTTAGTAATGTGTAGGTTGGTTGCTATTAAACATTTGAAGCAATAATTAGTTTAGGAGTTAGTCACCGTAGCATTGACCTTATGAAGACATGATGCAGTCAGCAACTTCAAAATAGAGCATTGTCTGTGTTTCTCAGAAGCGACACATCAAGTGAACACTGAACATGGCTAAATGTCGCCTCTCCGCTTCATGTCATCGTGAGGTAACTGTAATGTCAGTGCGGGTCTCACTTTGGCCCTACTCAGAAGCAGCACTTAAAAACCACAGTTCCACTCGGGAACATCCTGCAGTGAATTTCTCATTGAGAAACAAAGTATAGTCTGACTTTGTGCCACTTAAGCATGCTATATCATGCTTGCAAAAGATTGTTTTTATGTGTGTATCACTGTGCTGAGAGGAGCAGGGCAGACAGGGCCACAGTACTGCTGAGACACAAACTGTGATGTGATGCCACAAAGAAACAGCCACAGTGCCGGCTATAAAGTAGACTAATGTGTCCAGAGTGGCTTAAAAAAAGTGAGGGAGACAGCAAAAACAGAGCAGAGACCCTTATCCATCATAGCAAACGGGCGGCAAAACAACTTTACACCATCTGCAGAACGAGTGTGCACTGACACCAGGTAGCTGGAGCTTACACCAAAGACAATGACTGAAAATGCTGTGTCATTCGACAGGACCTTAAAACAACTTTTAAAACTGTGTTTTTTCACAGCAGCCAGATGAAACTTTTAAAAGTTTAACTCTGCCGTGTTGTTTCATCAATATAGGTGCAACTGTTCTGGAAAAATTATTTGGACTTGAAAAAATGTCCCAAATGTGTAAAGGTTGAAGGTTACTTTGTAAATATGATGGATTTACAAACCTTAATTTTAAATAGACATGTTTTGCATTTCTCATTTTACAAGGGTATATACATTGTAACTACATATTGCATCCTCAAAAAGAAACTTACATAAGCAAAATTTCAAATGAATTTCACACGTACAATAAATATATGTAAAAGTATTACAACTTTGACTTGCAAACCTGTTAATAGCAAAGAAAGTTTGAATCTCAGTTTTATGATTGTTACTGTCTCTCAAGTGTTCATATCATCTGGAAGCAGTCATGCAGAGGCAGATAAACACACACACACACACACACACACACACACACACACACACACACACAATGAATATTCATTGGCAGCATGTTGACATAAAGATAACACCAGGTCAGGTCTGTCAGATTGTCTCCTGGCCTTTTCCTGAGCGGAGACCAGTGTTCTTCAGATGATAGTGGGAATGCAAAAGAATACCTGTTTGATTTTAACACTGCTTGACACAACCTTTCAGCCTAATAGGAGGAGCTTACCTTGCAGGATCAGTCTCCCAGACCGTTGGGTTGGGTGTTCACAACCTTAAGTGCTTTTAATGAGGTTTTCAAAACAGCAAAAAAAAGGGGGTGGGCAAGAAAGTGTGAATTGCTCAGGAACATGGGCTTGAATACAGAGTAACATCCCAGTGTTTCTCATTGACCAGTGCTTTATTAAACTGAAGGAAACAGGAGGAAAAGTTGGCTCAAATTGAGTCATCCGAGATACAATTCAGCGGTCTGACTGCATTTGGTGGAAGCGAGTCACATTGAAACATTCTTTCCATCTGTAACAAATGTCATAAGGAGCGCTATTTCTGTACGACTTTAATGGATATCTGGGTGATGTGAGTGCTCTTACTTAATGTTGTCCAGGCAACCAGAGTCTGGTTTCAAGATGGCCGTGTGATGGAACATCTTGTAGAGAGCGATGCCCAGGAAGATGACATTGAGCTGAGAGAGAGAGAGAGAGAGAGAGAGAGATATTTCATGTTTTCTGTTTCAGTTTCATTCATTTTAAATCAGAGCACTTTGTAGCACAGAGCTGGGATGCTGTAGCAGGTTTCCCACTTTGCCAAACAGAGCACAAAATCCCATGAAACCTCCATGGTGGTATAACCGACTAAACAGAGAACGGTGAGACAAGACAGCTGCATGCTTGTATGAGGGAGCCTTTCCGTCTGACTTATTCAAACTTGTCTCACACTTGGCGAGCACAGGGAATAACTGCCACTGCTGCAGTTTGTTTTCTTTTCCAATGTTGTCGAGAAATAAAAAAGCGTAACACTATATATATATATATATATATATATATATATATGACGTCTATTTACATGTATATAAGTCAATGTAAACATACTAATCTGCAGTTATAATGCATTGTAATATGAAAGAAAATTAGAAAAAATCTTTGTGTACCAAATTTACTTTTCAAATAACTTTACAATCAATACATACTTTGTGTAATCTCAATGAGTTTGACTTTTGCACTTCATTTGGCAAACAAACTAATCATTCAGAAAAAAATAAAAATAACTGAACTTTTTTTTTTACTTTGCTGATGTTCACAGTTGAAATCAAGTTTATATGAGGCAAGTATTGAAAAATGCCATTTTTAACTGCCTGAAATGCATCTTTTCCCATACCCTGAACACAATCCCAGGGGACTATTGGAGCTGAGATCCAGCCTTTTTTCCAACATACATTTTTTGTTTATAAATGTAAGAGAGAAAGGAGTGAGTCATGCATGAGTCTAACAGAGAAGCATTGTGAATGATTTCACCAAACTGGAGCATGAAAGTGCATTATACATGTTGGGATTTAGCATCCAGCTGAGGAGTAAGAGTTTTGTTAAGAGTTGTTGAATTTCATATGCTGGGGACAATACAATTCACATTGTAGTTGTTGAGGATATTTACTAGATAATTTACTATATCCAATATTAATTATGACGGCTGACTGCTGTCTTGGATAATAGGGAGCACATTTCTTGTGGAACAGCAATATTTACAGCTTTGCATTAGCTTAAACAGTTAGAAGAACATCATTCTGACATCAGATTTAAAGCAGATGGATCAATAAAAGAGATATTTCATTAGAAAAGTGGGGCTGTCCTAGAAAGTAAGTATGTGTGCGTGTGTGTGTGTGTGTGTGTGTGTGTGTGTGTGTGTGTGTGTGTGTGTGTCCTCCTTGCATACAGCTTGTGTATCTGCACCCAAAGCTGTCAGTGTGCCTGTGAGGAGGAGATGGAAAAAGGTAGTGGAGTACGAGTTGGTACAGGAACAAAATCAATCATAATCGCAGTGCGGATTACTCTAACACTGCATACTGAGCAGAGTTCACTCTCTTTCTCTCCCTGCCCCCCTATCCCCCAATAATTGTCTTAGCCGGTGACTGCAGCGGGGTGACAAACTGCAATGTATTTTCTACACCCCTCATTCGTTTTTCTGGACGGCTCCGTGCCCGGCGGTGGCATATATGCTCAACAGGGCAGAGAAAAGAGGGAGGATAGGAGCCAGAAAGAGGAATCTCGGTGGACCATTTAGGCGATGACCCGCAGGCTAAGCAGGGTTAATGAGGAGAAGGGGTGGGGGGGGTAACGCTTACCATAATTATCAAGGTTGCTGGTCCTATGAAACTCCAAATGAAGTAGGTGTCCAGACGAAGCCAGCAACTGCAATGAAAGAGACAAAGTGAGAGGAAAAGGGGTTGGGGGGTACAGAGAGAGATTTGAGGTTATAGCTTCATTCTCCTGCTCGGAGGATATACATCAAGTAGGATGCTGGAGTGACATAGAGGAATAGGTCCTTTAAAACGTAGATTGCCGCAAGGGGCTTGGAGAATTATGGCCATCAGTAAGAATTTGGAGCGAAGAGGGCTTTCAGTGGCAATGACAGCAATAATGATGGGCTTTCATAACCAAACAGGTGTACTATCAAAGATAAAGAAAAAAAAACGAAGAGAGATTCAGCTAAAACTGTAAAGGCTGTACCCTAAAGGCAGGTTGGTGACCAGACTCAAGTACGATTCTGTAACAATTTGTTGGGTTAAGATAGGAAAACAACATTACAAATGATAATTTATGGAGGATTCAATTGATTCTCAATTAAATCCTATCTGTACCACTCCAAAGGAATTGGATTGACCTTGACCCTGATTGACACGGTCCCACACAGTCCTTAAGCACTCAGCAAAGTGTCTTACATGTTCATGGTAACTGTGATGACTCTCTAGGACTGCTGTAATTATATAAATAATTTAATAACACACTCTTTTGACCTCAACTCATATCATAATACAACAGATAGTCAATACTTCTGTGCAGAGTAAATTGAATACAGACCAAAAGGGCCGCTGGAAGGTGGCAGTGCCCCTTTGAAATGGAAAAAAAAATAAAAATTTGATTCATGACCTGTTTTAATTATTAATCTTTTAATCTCCGCTCCTGCAGCAGATAGCCTCCATATTTGGCCACTGGAAAATTACAGTTCATACAGGCGTGTTGTCATTCAGGCTGACAAAGTGGAAGTAAAAGAATATTAGCTGCAATTCAATAGCATTTTAATGCAAATTGAGATTATGGGTAACACGCCACTGGACTTTAGACAGTGACTGGTGTACAAAAGTGCAGAAGACAGAAACACAACAAACAAAAACATATTTTCTCCTTGAATGAATTTAGATTTCTGAAAAGTTAGTTGCTCCTTTTCCATAAAAACATTCTGAAAGCAAAAGACAATGATCCATGATATCATGGATGCTATTGTGGTCCCATTCTCTTGGAGGAAAGGCAGGTTTTGAAGCGAAATATCATAAAAACCTCATCTGCAATAGACACGTTCGTATACGTTTCACTTTTTGTCACTGAAGAACTCGCAGACAAATGAAAAAGAAGACTGTACAAAGTGGCAGGACACAAATTGACTGGTCTTTTGTTGTTCCTGGAACTTGATATGTCTCCCCCTCACTGATATCAATGGATGAGAGGAGGAAACACAGAAAAACACATATGGATGCATAAAGAAGTGAATAAGCGCAAACAAAAAGACACAACATGCACAGAACTCTGGCAGCTCATCAAAGCACATGCTCCCAACGTCGCGGTTTCAAATTATGCTGACAGTTTCTATTGTCATTTTATGCCTTCTTCTTCTTCAGATCATAGAAAGATTTAAAGACGTGGTGGGCGATGGGAGCTGCGGGCTGTTATTTTTTCTGCAATCATCTACTTCCCCTTCTTCACTTGTGTCTTGCTTTTGGAGCACATCTAGTCTCATCTACCATCCTAGTATGCTTCTTCGTGCACTATTCTATTAGCAACCAACAATAAAAAACATAAATGTGCGCCAGTCAAAACACAAGCCATGCTTGTGCCAACGATGTTCTGGCGCTCTGCAACGATCTGAGAAAAGCTGTCCTTTGAGCCATGGCAGTTTAATCTGCAAAGAAGTCTTGCAGAAGCAACAGAGATAGTCATTTCATTGGTGTGACAGTGAGCTGATGACCAAGAGAGTGAGTGAAGCGATGTGAGATAATTGAGCCAAGATGTTCACGAGCAGCCTTTTGGTTTGGTCTTAAGTCCCGAAGCACATTGTGCCTTAAACTATGATTAAAATCCAGATGAAATGAAAAATGTCTTTTTCAACCCTCGTCGGTGAAATCATGCAGATATTAAAGATCTGCATGATTTCAATGCAATGCATATGGAAATAATTAAGAGATCAATTTTTTTAATATAATAATATATCTTGTGTTCCACAAATGCCTGTCAATAGCTGATACACCAGGAGACATTCTTTAGCAATGAGCCAGCAAAAGCCAGGAAGGAAGACCAAGAAAAATGGTAAAAACTCTAAAGGAGCCACTAAATGTTCAAGGCCAGAGTGATGTAACGGACGGAGACGGGCAAAGGCATCCTTAAGCTACGAGCTTGGGTACTCGACTGTAAGAAGCCAACTTGTACTTTTAGAGAAATAATAGTTTAGATTGTTTTGTTTTGGAAATAATCAATGCAAAAAAATAAGAGGAACTTAATTCCCAAATAAATGTTCATTCATTTTAATTTCTATAACACAGTTTAAATCTACAGAAAAATATATTTCAAATGTTGTTTTGTGTTGATAAGCATACATAGTTAAAGTCATAACGAGCTAACACAGCCAATAGTTTGATGTGTGCCGACTACGACATGTCTCTAAATAATTACAAAATACAATAAGAAAAGATATTAATCGCAATACACAAAGTAAACAGTTGGCCTTGCAAATCTTTTCTAAGAATAAAAAAATATTCAACATGTTTGTTAGGCCTTAAGGATTCAATAGTTATGGTGAGAGACACTGCATGTAAACACAAGTGTACTTATTTTAACAAAACCTCCAGAGGACACATTTGACAACAGCCACCATTATTCTTCTTGCTTAATGAAACACACTGGACAGTTACACCAACTCGAATGCTGGAACAAAAAAAACATCTCTTGAATATACAGGTGGTTTGATGTATTACTTTCATTAAACTAGGGAAATTACATTGGCATCACACCCTGGTTTTGCTGACCACTAGATGCCTTCACTGGACTCGAGCTAAGTTCTTTGCTCAAAGGCACATCTCGAATAATCACTCAGAGTAATTGAATGGAGGTCCGACTACTTTCTTTGGTTCAGAGGTTCCTATTTTAACTCAGCCTTTGAACAGGTGGCTCCACAAGCTTGCCGACCTTCAGGCTGCTGCCTTTTTAATGCGCTCAGTTATTATGAGACACTGGGGCTCAGCTTTATCCCTCTACTAAACCTACGTCACTTTTGACAGCAACTTGTTGGATATTTCTGCTCAAAGTGAGACCACCAAGATAATGCTGTTATGGTCTCCAAATCAATTTGCAGCAGTATTGCATGCCCTCCCCACCTTTTGCTATTCACCACGTATAACGTCTTGTCCTTTCCCTCATCCTTCAATGGCTGAGTATAATTGTTCCACCGGTGGCAGGCTTTAATTATTCACATGATGCCAAGGCTCAGGAGGTGGCAGCTATCACCTCATCCATCACCAAGAACTATGGCTCCACCAATCTACAAATGCACTGTCTATCAGTTGCATTATGTGTAACAGTGTGTATGTGTGTGTGTGTGTGTGTGTGTGTGTGCAAACTGTGCATGCATGTGCGCCATTTTTGATACACATCTTTGAAGCAACCTGCTGATGCTGGTCTTCATTATTTTCAAATGGGTTTGAGATTAACAGAGAGGAATGGAGGCCAATCCTCTGCTTGGCATTACACTGCTTTATAGACCACTTTGTATTTCAGAGGAAAGAGCTTATGTAGCTTGTGTAGGAAATAAAAAGGCAGTCTCTGTCACTACCCATCTTTTTGTTAATCTCCTGTCTTTTTCTCTCTCATTCACTCTCCATCTCCCTGTTCATACTCACTCTGCCCCTCCTTTCCTCTTAATCTCTCCATGCCTGTGCTGTAATTTGTGCATCCTAAAATGCTGAAGACATTAACCAGAACAGCCCGCCATTCATCCAGCAATGCCAGTGCCTGAAGTGAGCATTTTTCACTGTCAAAACCATGTCAATTCAGCAGTGGGGAAATATACGCAGCTTGAATAACCGTTCGGCTTCATTAAAAGTTGATGAGCAATGGCTACTGGAGCGTCATCTGCAAGATTGTTAAAGCTCCTAAAACCAACACAAACAGTTGTCATGTTGTCTGCAGGGTTTTCTACAACTGTAGAGTACACACAGAATGGCTGTTTATTTTGCCCACTAAACCCCATCAGATCAGGGTGGCGACACAATCCCCAGATTGTAGACTGTTTTCCAAAACTGTGGATTATATATTGTCTCGTCAGGAAATTAAATATCAATGTTACAATAAAATGTGTTTGTTATTCATTTCAATTGAACAAATTTGACAAACAGTTTAGTTCAGTTACACTGGGAGACAGAATAGGTCGAGGCGACTGTACCTCAGTGGGTGGAGCTGGTTGGTTCGGGCAGGCAAAGTGGTCCAGCCCTCCTGTCCACACGCTGCTCAAGCATCCTCTGATTCATTTGCCATTGTGCTCACAGTCCCTTCACTTTGGTGTTCAAGCTATCTGATGTAACATTTTCCCCAGATCAATCAAGCTTTAACTGGAACTTATGTCTCATATTTCTAGATTTGCAGACAAACTTAAACATTTTGTACTTGAAATGATAGTATTAATGGCCAGTAGGTGTAAATCTTATACCAGACACATATTAGCCAGAAAGAACTGCATAGAACTAATTGGGTGATAAAAATCTGAGAACTTTTGGGCAACATGTCTTATGGATATTCACTGATGCTCAGTGAATGCTAGACATAAACTGATTTAATTTGAAGTAACACCAATTCTGTTCATGTCCCAACCTCCAGTCATTCCAGACTTCCGTATTTGATTTGACTGGTCCATATTGACATGATAGCGTCACGCAGTTGCTGCAAGTTTGTCAGCTGCACATCGTGATGTAAATCTCCTGTTCCACATCTAAATCCACTCTGCACATACGCTTCTGACCTCTGACATCAAAACGGCATTTTTGTCCACAGAACTGCTGCTCACTGGATATTTTCTCCTTTTCGGACCGTTCTCTGTTAACCCCAGAGATGGTTGCACGTGAAAATCCCAGTAGATCAGCAGTTTTTGATACTCAGACCAGTCCGTCACCAACAACCATGCTACGTTCAAAGTCACTTGAATCCCCTTTTTTTGCTTTTCTGATGCTCGGTTTGAACTTCAACAAGTCGTCTTCACCATGTCTAGATGCCTAAATGCATTGAGACGCTGTATGATTGGCTGATTAGCTATTTGTGTTAACAAGCATTTTAACAGGTGTGCCTAATAAAGTGTCGGTTGAGGGTATATTAGAGGTCTTAGAGAGGGTAAAGGTGTGGGATGAATGATCGACAATAGTAGCTCTTTTATAGTGGTAGCTATATCATCTCTACATTACATATTTATTTTATGCACATTTTTTGTATGTCTTATATTGCTCTTCTTTTGCCCTTGTTTCCTAACATGAGTCTTGCTTTTTAACGTTTTCATTCATTGATTGGTATAGAATTTGCAAAATAATTTAACTCGTAGCTTATTTTTTGCTGCTATTACATTATTATTGTAAGAAAACAGTTGGCTTTTATGTACTGTACACCATTGTAACCTGCTTTCAGTGATGACCTTCAAAATGAATAAAAAAGGTACCTTCATATGATGTTTTGTGTCTAACAGCTAATTTACAAATGTGAAACCGAATCCAGCTCCTCATGTACTCACACTCGGTCGGTGCCATAACTGCGGTAGTCCACTGCGGCAGAAACGGCCACAATTAGCGCAGGGACTCCATAGCCGACCAGGTAGAAGTAGCGCCGTCGCGAGTGCTCGCTCTCAAACACCTCCACCAGCATGATGTAGAGCTGCACACCCTCCAGGAACATCCACGTAAACGCTGCCAGAAAGAAGAAGTGGAGCAGGGCGGCGAAGACGGCACAAGCAATCTGGTAAAGGTTTATAGTGGCAGACACGAATGAGAGATACAGATGGAGGAGAAAAAGAGGGGAGATGTAAGCATTCACAGTTGAAAACATTTTAATCAAATCAGTTTTAATGTGTTGCTCGAGGCCATAATATGACTTGCAAAATATGTCCTCCAAGTGACTATAACTGAGCAGCATTTTCTGACCTCTGCAGATTTGTGTCTTCCCAACAATTAGCATTGCTAAGCTTTGTTTGGCTGAAGTGATTGGATGTTTGCCTGTAGTGACTGGCAGGAGACCGCTGCAGCTACTGAGCCCATGTGGTCTTGTTTGCTGTAGCTGGCATGGATGAAAGAGAGATATGAAGAAGCGAAGTCAACAGTCCAAGAGCCATTTGGAGCTTAATGCATTGACACCACGGCCAGGTGTGAGCGCATAATGCAGTTACACACTGCCTGAGCTGGTAGAGATATGTATATGCAAGAATATAATACAGCAAACTGTCAATTGTGTGTATGCACATGCTCACACTCTCTTACAATAATAAGATACAGCACTTACATGGATTGATCTAATTATTGGCACAGTTGAACATAACTAGCGTATTTTGTCACTGAAACGGATCCAATTAAATAACTAAAAGGTTGAGTGGACATTAATTGCAGTCCAGGAGAGTGATCTTAGAGCCAGGCTGTGAATCTCACCCATAAAATGTTATGGAAGGGAAAGTTGTAGGGCCAAAGCATTATCTTTAACTTCCCAGGGAAGTAGCTTTGCAGCTAAACTATGGCCTGTGAGTTTTGGTTTTGATAGTTATGCTGATATTGGCATAACACAATTGAGATGTGATTTGATAGTATGAGGCTAAAAAGTAAGGACATATTATTTCTTTCTCAATGAATTTAGTATTTCTATAATAATGCCATAATTCACCTGCATCTATAACACGCTAGTGAACTGTAGGTAATCTTGGGGTAAAATCCTATAAACAATGATTTAAAAAAAAAATCATAAATACAATTGTGAAAAAGACTTTTAGCGATAATATACATTCCAGTGTCTGACCCAATTATAAATTCACAGAAAGAGAAATAATTTCATACTGTGCACAGGCATTCATTCCAGCAAAGCTAACTGTGTACTCTGCCTCATTAGCAAGCAAAAATGGGATGATTGCGAGAAGCTGGAGGTGGAATAAAGCCCTCCGCCATTCTGTATACATGTAATGACTCCACATTTGTCTACAGTCTGAGTGTTGAGCACACACACTTGAAGATGACTGTGCAGTGACAGCATGCCTCCACCTGCCACCACAGCTGAGCTCATACAGGAAAGTAATGCCATCCAAGCTACAGTTATTATACTAGAAGATGGTTTAGTGTATTGAAGAGTTTAATCCGAATTAATCTGAAGTGTTAACAAATTGGAAAACTGCACAAGGAAGGTGGTTGGAGAGTGAACGGATGAATGTCAGTGAGTATGTGCAATAAAGAATGATCACGATATAAGGGTGTGAGTTGGCAGGTGTGTGTCTGAGTATGTCAGCGTAATTGCAAGTATATGTTTGCTTCTGAGCATTCAGGGGACCAAGAAGGAGTGTTTGTTGAATAAAGAGCATCCAATTCTTTCCTTTCAGTATTTCTTCTCAGTGAGCCTGGAAGAATCAAAAGAGTTCAGGGCCACTGGCACTCTCTGGGAAGTACCATTCACAGCGCAGCGGGACACCAAAGGTTACGTTTTCTCAAAAAAATGCTTGGCTCTTAAATCTAGAGAAGAAAAGATGGTGCACACTCCTCAGTGAAGGTTAATACAAAGCTTTTAGAGAACCCTTCTAGCAGCCTCGAGGGACCATGTATTTGAAGAAAAAGAAATGATTTTCAACAAATTTTGTGATTCAAGATTTTTTTTTCTGTGCAAGGAGCAAAGAGAGGGGCATGTCTATTTGTTTTTTCATCTAGACACTTCAATGCACCTCTTACTGACCAGATGTACCAAATACTGCTCCGGATTTTGGTACCACAATTGCTTCTCAACAGAGTAAGTTGAAGTCACCAAAAAATAATTGAAAACATGTTTGGAATCTCCAAAAGACCTTTTGGTTTTCTTCAAGCAGTGTCTTTTTTGTTGAGCCACTTGCATGACTGTATAGCTTAAAGTTCATGGAGAGATACTCCAATCTCCGCTGTGTAGCTTTTCCAGCTCCTTCAGGGCTCTTTGGTCTCTTTGCTCCCTCTGCGTAATGACCTCCTTGCCTGATCCTCGAGTATTGGTCCTTTCTTGGTATATATAAAATTCCATTTTGTATTAATGGTTTTAATGGTGCTCCGTTAGATCATGTGACTGGCCATGTTAAGCTTCTCTGCACACAGGTGGACTTTGTTTCACTAAATATGTGACTGCTGAAGATAATTGGGAGCACCAGATTAGATATTTAAGGGCTGTATAGACAATAGGGTGAACATGTATGCACATTATCAGTTTTTCATAAAGGTTTTGTTGTAATGCAACAACAACAAAAAAAAGAAATCGGGGGGAATAATTTTGCAAGGCACTGAACAGAATGGTATTATATTCCAGTTCTGACAATGCATACCTCTAAACCAGGGGTGGGCAATTATTTTTCCCATGGGGCCACATGAGGAACAGAAAATATTGTGGCGGGCCGGGCCACTACCTGAACTCATTTATGTACTCTCCGCGACAGAGTTTGACAGGACTTCCAAGCATGCAGTTCTGTGGTACAATTTTATAAATGTGAAACCTTGACTGAAGTTCCTATCCCTTAAAGAGTTTGAAACCTAAATGTTACTGCCTGCTGAAAGTTATGGCAATGCGCCGCCGGTTTGACGGTATGTCCGCTAGGCCCGCCCATTTTTTTAAAATTAGAATAAGTATAATACTCGGCGGGCCAGATTAAAATGCCCAACGGGCTGAAGTTTGCCCACCCCTGCCCTAAACGCTGCACACTGGACCTTTAAAGGTTGTCCCTGTTTTGCAGTACTTTGTGCAGAATGTTAAATACAACAGTGCAAAATAAATCGATACGCAAGTATCCATCAGCGGTAGTCTTACCGGCTGGTCACCCCGATTGATCCCCACCAGGAACAGGGACTCGGCAATGAACAAGCTGATGCAGAGGTTCTTATGGATGGTGTTACGATCACTCTGGAGGCCACGGAAGAAGCAGAAGGTGAAGAGGCTGATGAGCAGACAGACCAGGGACAGGAGGATGCCAACCCAAGTAATGACATCAAGAAGCATGTCATGAACGGGATCTGTGTTCTGTAGGCGAGGGGAGGAGAGAAAGTGGTCAACAACGTCCAGTCCACTCTTCTTCTTATTGCACTCATAACCATATTTGACAAAACTGCAAGGAAACTATACTATGAGGTACGTAATTTACAATGATTCATTTGGAAAGCAAAAACAAAAACACAAAATGAAAACATGACCATACAATTTATTTGTCATTTGTTTTAGGGTTTGAAGTGCATGCAACCATCCGATAAACCTTGACAGAGCAAGCCACAGGTGGCAGATATAAATCATAAATTAGTCAGTGTGAATCAAATCTAAAATCCCTCCCACCCTCAATGTTTCATTTTGGTCAGGCAACAAAGTGGAACAAAGTGAGCAGTCCAAAGGGCAGCAGGTGTCTCAGACCAACACAACATGAATACAATCACACCACAACATGGTCAAGCTTTCATTGTCTTTTAGATTCCTTTCTCTTTTCAAATAGTAATTTGCTGCGACAGCCGGTTTTGGGCACTAAAACGCCTTTTGCTGACAATAAATTTGTGCTTTTAAGGGAGAGATAAGGATCAACAGTGTTTCCACTGCAGCCATGAAAGAAAATTTACATCAGTCTATAAAAGCAAAGTGCACATAGGGATACTTGGACAGAAGTGGGGAAAGGAAACACACTCTAAAACAGCAGAATCTGCAGAATGACTGACTTCTGCAGCCTTAAACACATGAAAGCAAAGACATTACAAACAACATTCTGCCCAGGGTAAAACTTAGGAGTGTTAGGATTGGAGCTTTATTAGCTATGTGGAATAAATGGCATCTTGTCACTTATTACAGGCTCTGCGCCCTACTTCACGGGAATCCCCCAAAACAGTGATTTCCCAAAATGGGGTTCCTCAATGGGTACCAACATTGTTAAGTAGCTCAACTAATGTGATGGAATAGTGAATAAAATTAGATTTATAAATTTAAACAGAAAATTAAATAACTAATGTATACACATTTAAAACAAATAGATAAACAGTCAAATAGTTAAAAGTATGAATACATTGTTGAAATCTGCTGCTCCAAGTGGTAGTAGTACAACATTCAAATGTGTAAATAATAGTGTAGTATCCACTTCATATCATTAATTAGTTCAATTATATCCAGTTAAAACATTTTCAAGAGAACACATTTGGACCATGAAGTGCATGAAGGGGTTCTAGATTCATCTGATAAAGCTGTTGGGGGGACATCTGAAGATTAAACTGTGCAGAAGCACACGTCAAGGAAACAGATGCCAGGTTCCCTGTACAATTTACATGTGATATTCAGGGCTGCACTGTCATCTGACAATGTTGTATCATGCTACCTGTAGGGAAGAAAAGACTTGCCAAGATAGAGCGCCAAATAATGACACAGGCTTAAATAAGTGTCTGCTATATGTAAAACATGGGGATGGGCATCAGAGAGATAATTACTGTATGCAAGCACTTTGGTCAGCTTTTAAAGCTTGCTAATTTCCCTAAGGGATCATCCTCTTTTTCATCCTGCTGGGCTTTGATTCAAAGGAGGGAGGAAACGAGAGAAAGTGGTTGGGGTGGTGGAGGGGGTAATTTTGAAGAAATCTGCCAACCTCCAGACATCCAGACTATCATTCCTGCTGGGACTCAAGTGCCATCTCAGTACAACTTTTGAGTGTTGAATTGATGACTACGTCTGAATGCTAATGAAGATCAAACGGGAATTATTTAAACACAGAAGAATGTTGCATATATTTAATGGGAGACAGCTGATTAGCATTGACAGACAGTTGGGGAAAAAAACAGCACAGGTGAAAGCAAAGATAAACTCCTTTTAACTGTGCCTGTCAGGGACTGGCACCGTATATTAACTACCAGACTTCAGAGTGCAGTTTGGCTCTTTGATATCAAAGATGTGTACGCAGCTTTGGCCTCCAGCAAATAATGTATGACTCTGAGCTATAGCGTTGGACAAACCCAAGAAAATATTTGCTTACGTTGAAAAATACCGCAGCAAAAGCATACTATATGTCTAATATGTCTCTCAAACAAGCGCCTCTTTAAATCATATTTCGACCAGTCAGCAGTATTTTCCGCGGGGGCAGGGAGACACAGACATGGGTGTTTTGTCTCTTCTTTTGTCTTCCTCACACCAGTCAAGTTAGAGTGAGGAAACTTGGGGGATGACGTATTGCACAAAAGCCTTGTTTAGTGGCGGCTCAGCTAATGCTAGCAGAGAGGGGAACAGATGCTGATCATTAAGGGGCTCTGGTACAATAACAGCCACAGTGCTCCTTGAGTCTGGGGAGTGCGCTCTTTTGATTTTCCTGCCTGATGAGCCGTTGTGTATACGTTGGAGGGCTGGGGGGGCTTGCAAGATGTTACATAGAGCAGACGGCTGGTTGTGTGTGTATGTCGGATTTTAGCGCCCTTACTTTAGAGGGATTTGTACAGTATAGTATGTACAAAAGTTTCAGCACGTTATATCATAAAAAGTCATACTATAGTATGGCAAAAAAAGCAACAGATGTTTTGTGTTTGCATACTGTTTGTAGGTGCGTGGTGCATGTGACACATAAATCTGTTTTCAGTCTGCTGCATTACAAAGGCAATGATGCGGTGGGTGGTACTAGCTGCGGCACATTGTGACGGGGCCCTAAGGTCTCCCGGGCTAGCGAGCTGTGCACTGGCTGCAGGCTCTATCCATCACAATCTCACATTCAATTGGAGAGGGGCCAGGTCAGAGAGAAAGAGAAGCCAACAGAGCAAGAGAGAAAAAGAGACAAAGCTATAGAAACAGAGAGAAGGAGAGAGAGAGAGAAAGAGAGAGAGAGAGAGAGAGAGAGAGAGAGAGAGAGAGAGCGGTGTGGAGTGTGGAGTGTATCTACACCTGGGTGATGGATTTACTGAGGAATGATTTCTTTGTTCTGGGAGGTGGATGATGGCTGAGACGACGCCGGCTACAATGTCTCTGCTGAAAAGTTTCCTCTTACTGGCGGGTCTGCACAGGCAAGATGGCAATTGGCAAATTATGTGATCTGCGGAGCCTCTGCACCTAACCTCACACCGACAGGCCTCAATGATGGGAATCAGTCTAGGGGTCTCCGAAGTGGGCAGACGTAATTTGCTCTGAAATCCACTCGCCGTGTCGCAAGGGCGGTTGAGTCATACAGCATTCATGTTACTTAGCAGGGCGAGGCACATTTATTCGATTTGTCTTCCAATCTTTCTCTTCTACATTTTTCTCTTATTTCTTAAACACACATATTTTTCATTCCAGACGGTTGCCTGAGGAGATTGGCTTTGCCTCTGATCTGCTCACATGCAGCACAAAATAAGGTTTCCAGGCACACAAGCAGTCTGACAAGGAGGAGCAAAAGGTGGCAACAAGCCTTTTGCTTCGCACACTGGTCAATCCGACAGGCCATCTGAACTTCCCTTCACATCTTACACATCTATTTACCATAAACATTCCATGTCCAAAGCCAGAAACTCCTGAACCAACTCTTGGGAAATGCGTAAGAGGGTGAAGCGGTGAAGAGAACGGAGCTTCAATCCTTTATACCCCAAAGAACCGCTCTCAGCATGGGGCCATGAAGCCAATCCAATTAAAAAGCATAAATCTCGCTACATGCCTCCAGAGCTGGGCTTTGACTCATGAAATACGGTCAGGCTGGGCAGACAGTTGCGCTAAGGGGTAGTGGCCCACTGCAGGGAGTCATGTGACAAGTTCACCTCCGGTATGACCAAGGATTTATGATCTGCACAGGGATGAGAAACAGTTGCAAGAGGACATATGAATCAGGGGTCCTGGCAAATTCGTCACATTTAAAAAGGGCTGGGGGAGAGATTCTGGTTTGCTTGGTGGGAGTTGACATTCAACACATGCAGCTCATGTCACACTGTGTTCTAAGCTACAATAACCATGATGAAATGCCCAAGCAGGACTTTCTGTTGCTGTGACAGTGACGTAGCCTCTATGTTCTCTCTGTATGTGCCTTAAACATATAAACAGATGTCGTTTGAAGCATCTCCCTAGCTGTTTGTACAGTATTGTGCGTATACAACATTGTGGAAAACATAACTAACTAACTAACAGATGTCGTTTGAAGCATCTCCCTAGCTGTTTGTACAGTACTGTGCGTATACAACATTGTGGAAAACATAACTAACCTTGACTGTCCTTTCTTATCATAGCTATTGTCTGATGGTGCCAAGGTAGACAGTTCTATGAAGACAGTGATTAATGTTACCCAAATATCACCCTCTCCATCATCCAGTGGGATGTGCCATTGATTTATACAAACTAGTCTGTTGGGGATAGTGCCACTTACCAGTAGCTCAATGCCTCCCTGGGGCCAATCTTAGCACCCGTATCTACTACGTAAATGATAGCCTGTAGGAGGAACCACAGCAGGTCTATATTTCTTGAGCTGGGGCTTATACTCTTGCCCATATTTAAAACATGTGCTTTAATCTCAATGCCCCTTAGCAATATTCACAAATAGCGGCCTTAAATTCAAAGGAAAGGGTTCAGTAAAGAGCTTAAGGAGCTGGAGTGGCCATGAACCATTAGAAAACCTACGTTAGAAGCCGACCCGGATGGAATAGTAGCCATTCATGGTTTGCCATTGTGACATTGATAGAGCTTCTGCATCTGCTATGGCAAGACCAAAGGTCCCATAAAGGTTCAAGTTAAATGTTTTTATTTACAACGTAATACATAGCAAGCATCTTCAATCGGAGTAAATGCGTTCGGCTCAGAAACGGGACTTGAGGTTAGAACCATCAGCGTTCTTAGCAAAGTCACATTCAAGTCCACCCACTCTCACATCACTTGCTCCAAAAACCCTGTTTGCTATCATTCTGTAACTATACAAGAGACATATAATCTCTTACACGCAGCTGCCGTCTGTGAGTACAGTTTTAATTTGTTTATTTGGCCAATGGCGCTTCTCGGATTTCCGGATCAGTCTAAGGCATCAGCTCTCCGGCTAGATAGCTAAAAATGTGCTAACAAAGGGCGACACAGGGAGCAGTGACAGCCCTCGATGCCCTTGTGATCACCTAATTGGCAGTTACCTGATTCCCTGTATCTGACAGGTATGGCAGATCTGACAGTGGGTGTGCTTCTGAAAAGTAGAAGGCTTGGTTTAGATATTTGACTTTAATGAGTTCTTGTGAGCTCGCCACTTGAAAAAGATTTAACATTTGGTAATTTGAAAAAAGAACGTTGCATTACAACTCAGGCTCTAAACATCATTGGGTACGCAGATATTCAAAGATCTACAACATGTGAATTGAAAATTATTCCGAAGAACTAATTGACTTGAAACATAATTAATCCCGATGAGACACAGTCTGGAGTTTCTCTACTGCTGAGTTTGTCTAGTAATCTCACACACAGTACAGTCGAGTTCAAGGGATTCTTATGAATATGAATTGGTGGGGAATGTTTTCACCTTCCCCGCACTCACAATCACAGACACAGTGAGCATGATTACGAGGCAGTTAGTGTTAACTTGTATGTGTGTGTGCGCATTAGTTTTATAACAAAAGTTTAGACCTCAGAAATCTTAAAGTCTATGGTTGGTAACTGATCTAAAGATTATGAATCATGTCATGTCTGATCATAGAATCATGTATAATGATTTTAGACAATTACATATCATTTGGTAAAAATCAACATCTACTTTTACAGACAGGGTTGCTATATTTTTCATCTTGACATGAGCTAAATATAAAAAACACATTTGTATTCTGCTCATCAGAACTGTTAAAGTTCAACCGTCCAAAACCATGCTGCAACGTCAAATCCCCGTCAAGGACAAAATGACACCAGTCATAATGTCACGCGCACAAGTAGGGGCATTTTGCCACTTCTAATTTGAATGAAGTATGTGGCACTTCAAATGCAATAAGAACTTGGCGCTAAAAATGCAACACTAGAAAACGCAATACAGAAGACATTTTATTAAGTTGAACATAAAGATCCCCCAATATAACACTGTGTCATTATTCCCAGCCACCGTGCACACGATCCATCGACCAAAACAAGAAGATGAAAGATGATGGTGATACTGTCGTGAGCATCTGTCCTCTAAAGAAAATTGTAATTGCAGCTTGCCTATCTTTCTTTTCTTTCAGTGAAGGCGCTGAGAAATAAACAAGGTTAGAATATAATCTGTTGCTCTGAGGGTAATGAGTAATAACAATGCAGAGATCAGCAGTGGTATGTTCGGTTGCCATGGATACAAAAACAGTCTCTTCAATTTATGAAATTTCTTTCCCTGCCTCTCTCGCGCGCACAGACACACATTCCCACTTTCCCTGTATTCAGTGTGTTCTCGGATGTAACACTGTGACAGTTTGGCAAATGAAAAGCCTCCATATCTCCCATTCAGTGGCACCTTCCAACAAGCGGCCTTTTATAACATCCAAGTGGAAAAGATAAAGCATAAGGGAGGGAAGGAAAAAAAAGAGAGTCACTGTCACTCAGAGCTGGGGTGTAACTACTGTCCACTTTCCTCTGGTGAATGCAGTACAACAAGCAAGCCAGGCTTTCCAAAATGTTAGGGATTGGCTTGACTGAAAGCGCTCCTTTTACTGCTTCCTTTTTTTTGTGCTTTTTTGCTGCTTTGCTTTCACTGCGTGAAGGATCCCATTCTTCGCAGCTCCCTCTCTATTCCAGACTCGGCTTCAGTCCTGCAGAGAACTTAGTGGGTCCAAAAGTCACGGTGCTGAGTGACAAATAGTGGCTCTCTCTCACTAAAAGTAAACCATATCACAGGAGGCCTCCCTCCCTGCTGAATTTCCGACGGTGTGTATGATCGTGTTCATGTTTTTTTCTGGCGCTTGGGTTCGAGCATTGTAAATGTGAAAAATCGAAAGATGGAGTTGCATTGGGGAGAAAGGGAAGGGAAGGAAGGAGTAGTGCTTTAGTGGAAGAGGGCCAACTGGGACGGCCCTCAGAGTGCTTTTTCCCCCCACTGATTCAGAGAAGAGCTTCTGGAGAGAGATGCCATAACAGATACCAAGAACTACTCTGCCCTGTCAGCAGCAAGCTCCTCAGACTTCCTCTGACAGAAACGATTAAGCCGTCTGTCAGCATCAGGACTACGGCACAACTTCTCCCCTGACCGGCAATCCTCCTTCCCTTTCCTTATCCAAGTCGTTCCGTTTTCAATGTTTTCTTCCCAGTAATCACTCCAAACAAATCTCACAGCTTTATTTAAACACTTTTTTTTTTACTTCCATTACCACCTCCCAATAAATTGAGCTCAAGCACTTCACATTTACATTCTCACTTACTGAACTCATTTCACTTTGTCTCGGTGTTTACCCGGAAGGCAAAAAAGCATACGGTGAGCAAAAAAAGTGCAAAAAATGATGCACCGAGACTGCACAATTTCCTCTTTTCGGTTTTTACATAAATTATTAAAAAGATATTCATGCATTAATAAAGGGGGGCAGATGGAAAAGGTCCGGACTCAAAATAAATCTTGATATCAGGCTTCAATCCGACCATTGACTCTACACTATTCTGAAAAATTAACAGGTTGTATTTGGTTATTTAGCCTTTGTTTAACTAGATATGTTCCATTGAGTTTTAGGTTATCTCTTAAAAGGGATACATGGCCAAGACAAATAGCAACACAGAGTTGATGTGATTTTGCACACATTTTCACAGACGACCTGGACTTGTTTCACACTCATTCAGGGTCACTATGTGTTGCCAGTCTGTAGATCGTTCCATGCAGTAGTTGCAGGTAATCTAAAAGCTTTCTTTCAAAAATGCAAAAAGTAATACAAATGGAGATTATTATTACATACATTGTACAGTCCAATATTAAAAAAAATGTGAATACATATTTAAAGGAATGTTCATTCACTGCCTTCTGATCATTTGTGGAGATGATAGATATCGCTCGGTCTTCTCACCTCCAGTCAGTCCTGCTGGTAAAGCAAATTGACCATCCCTTTAAGATTTACATTCAGGGAACTTAAAGTCCATTTGTCAGGGGTTAGATATTTGCTACTTAGATACATTAAAGTCTAAAGTGAGACATAGTAAGAAGATTCAGACAAATCGGCTTATTTTACTACATCAAAACTATCCCTTCCACTTGTGACCGCTCAAAGAGGTAGTTAGAAAAAAAGTCAAAGAAAAATACATATTTCTGTTGTACATAAACAGAAATACGTTTTGATGTCATATATGGACTTTCAAAAAGGTTTGAAGGCCAAAACAAATCATTACATTAAAACCAATGTGTAACTATTGTGTGCAGCTCTTCAACAGCTGCTTGCACAAAACACACCACCACTGGAGCCGATCCTATCCGTGATCAATACACACTTTATACTGACAGGTTCACGGTTTTAAATTATATGAATACGGCGTGTATATTGGCACTTTAAATGTTAGTCTACAAAGTGCTGTGAAAGTTCAAAAACACTTGTTCCATTTTACCCTGTGAACTAAAAAGCAAGGGAAATAAAAGATATATTGACAAACAGCCACTGCTTTACAATGTTTTACACTGCCTGAACCTTACTTTTCTTGTCAACTTATCAACTTGGAATGGACTGGCCGGGTAAACCGTAATGGATCAATGCATTTTCATTTCTCTCAAATGCATTTGGTAAATTGCACATTTTGGTGGATACATATGTCCATTGTGAAGTAACATTAGGAGAAGAGGTGGCCTACCTTGACATCCACATGAGCCATGAGGACAGCAAAATTGGTGAGATGGGTACAGGAGCATGTGGTGTGTGTCCTGTTGGTGCCGAGCAAGCGGCAGTCCTGCATGGACCAGTAACCAGTCATGGTTCTCTTGGAGTAACTCCAGAATGAACAGTTGGGGTTGAAGTTCTCCTCAGATTGCTGTTGGAGGGTAAACACACGAGTAGAATCAGACACAGTGGAATTAATAACAAAAGGACATACGCCATTTCTGCTCGCGAGGTGCAATACAGGGGTCTGGAGCTAATCACATAATAGCTTTGTCCATTTTTTCCCTCCTTTGCAGAATAAACATCCTCAAAGCAGGATCATTTCTCCCCACTGCAATCTGTATCCAGTCTTAAGTGAATAGCAGGTGGTTTTACTGTCAGACAGCATCAAGCAGCCCCATGCCTGTTTCTTATTGTGTTTTTTGACCTTTCTCTTTAACTTTCACTGCATGGAAATTGACTACCCCACTGTTTAATGGTAGCAACGCTGTCTATGCCGGGCTACGGTCCTAATGACAAGCACACACACTCGCTTGACACAAGCACACTCTTGCTAACTCGTTTGCCATTTTATAAAAGTCACCCACGACCTGTGAGGTTGTTTAACACACAAGCACAACAAAACATAACTGCTGATAAATAGATAAATCAACGGCCTTTCCCTCTTGAGCCCAATTTCTTTTGTAGCTTCGGAGACAAAAGGAGTTTAACATTGCAATCCTTTCCTTTGTGACTCACAGCTTCCAAGGTTAAACATCGCTGCTGTCTTACTATTAACACCATGAGGAGCTGTAGTTTTTCATAGTTTCACACTTGCTGTAGGGTAATTAGTCTAATAAGGTTCATCCTCTGTGAATGTAAATTTGCCGCTGACTGAGTTTACCCTTCACACATACAAACCCTGCGTAAAATATTCCACAGGAAGGAGATAGGATGACCCTCTGTTCCATTAATGGATTTAATTGGTCCCATTAAGTCGTGAGGCAAGGAAGCAAAACAATAACTAGAGGACACATCATCATCCCAGAAGACTAGTGATCCAAAACATCATGGTTGAGAAGGAGACTTAAGTGTGGGAAGCCCAAAAACAGGAACCCCCACTTGTTATGAGAGGTTAGGTTTATTTTCATGGCAAAGTTGTAGTGAACTGAACATACCTGAGATAACCTTTTATTTCGTCTAGGAGAATAATGTAGAGACTAATTTATGCCAACAATGTTCTCTATGCAGGAGCGACTTTCAGTTAACCTAATCCATAAAAAAATACAATCATTACAATCATCTATTTGTCTTTGATTCTTATAGCCAAATATAAATCAAGATAAGAGATAAAGCAATGTTCTTGCCTGCAGCAATGGCCAGTTATTCAAAGTGTGCTGTTAGCACCACCTCTGATAGGGAGCTCTAAATGTGATACACCAGAACGCTGGATTGGCATTGTATGCAAAACGCCAATAATGCATCCAATCAAATTTAATGAATTGCTCAAGTTTGTAATCATTATTATTATATGATTAATTGTACAGTCATTGGCGTACACAAAATGCACTCTATATGTAAATTATGTATGTCTGTCACTTTTTTGAGATTACAATACAAGCAGCAGTGTTCTTGGTGCACTCCAGTGTTATTAACACAAGAGGCTTTAGTGCAGAAAACACACTTTTCCAAAAGGGCACCGTTTTATTAAAATGACTTGATCCAAGCAAGAAAAGGGTATGAAAACTCCAGTGCCCCAACATTAGACGAACAGTAAAATGACTGAATTTCGGATCCAAATTACAAAATTACACTTAAGGCAGGTGAGTCACAGCAATAACTGTGCTGACATTGGCCCTTGACATTTTCCCACCATTTAATTTTGATATCCATAAGCTCTCCCCCTTTCACTCTCTTTATCCCTCAGCGTGCTGTTTTTTTCTGCCGCTATTTCTTCCTTTCTGGTTCCTCCTACACATGAGACCCGCTGCAATTCTCTTATGGTTGTTCAACATCCTTGATAATCGCTGAGGGCGCTGTTTGTAGACAAAACAGGGATATTTCGAGGGCGGCAGAGTGTGGAGAAGATAATGGAGTCAAGAGGGAGAAGTTGCGACTCCTCACAATGACTAAGCAGCCTCCAGCGAGGCTCAATATGACTGATATTTGTTCAAGAGATCAGGCTGGTATTTGTTCAAACTAATAAACAACAACATGCATCTCCAGCATCACCTTGTGAGCAATTTTTCACACCTCCCATTGAATAAAACGACATATTAACTTAATTTTCTTTGTCTGAGATGGGATTTCTACATTTCGTTGCACTTCAGGGATAGAGAAAATTGTGATGAAAGGGTTCTATTAAAGAGACGCATACAATATGCAAGTGTGTTTTGATGTGAAAGTAAAGTAGAAAGAGACAAAAAGCCCATTAAATTTAGTTACAGTCACATCAAAGGAAAAACAAAGCACATCTCAACTGAAACACACATTCAGAGACAGAAAATTACCTGTAGATGTCTAATGGTAAAAATGACAGGGTCGGAGAGATAGACTTTGTTCGAGTCCTTGTTGATGGCAGCGGTGATCACTGGTGAGTTGACAATGACCGAGTAATTGGTAGCCATGGCTTCGCTGCCCAGCTTCATGCTGGCATTCTCCGTTGAAAGGTAGACCCCGATGTGTTTGTACAGCACGAACGCTATCCGAATCTCACCTGCAAGAAGACGAGTAGAGGCACGTTGTCAATCTTCCACAAGTGACACGGGACTAAAGAATACCAGACATGGCCAAAACTATTTGGACATCCCAACATTAAACCATTGCAGGATAGGATGTCGCTATGTCCTGGTGCAGTGAAAACAATATGCTAATATGTTGATGTTAGCTGACTTATATATTATTGAGCTTTGGAAACTGAAGCAACACTAAATAAATACTGGAAATAACCACTCAGAAGCTTTGCTATCACAAGCAGAAACTGTGTAAAGTAAAACAGACAAAAAAAGACAAATGTCAAGGTTGACGGATAATTCTGCTATAGGAATGCAGCTATATGTGCTCCAAAGTGCGCCGATTCAAATAGAATGGAACAGAAAACATGAAATATTTCTCTCTCTCTTTCTCCCTCTCTCCCCCTTTCACCCTTCCCTCTCCTCCTGCAGCCTCAATATTCAGCGTTGACATGAAATGAAACTCCCTCCTGCTGTGAATGAGATCACTCACTCAGATGAAAAGAAAACAATTTGGGTGCTATAGCACTGGTTAAGGGGGAAAGATCCGCCACCCTGCTCTAACGATGCGCCTGGGCACGGCTGGACATAGCCTTAGCCATCCAGCTGAGAGGCACTGGGCGCAGCTTGAGTTGAAACTGATTTGCATGGGTTGATAATAACATCTAAAAATGGGGCTGTATTTACTCCTGGAAATAGCGTTGTATTTTGTCCAACTGCCTCATTCATAGTTTAGAGGCAGTGTTAGAAATCTCAGAACGATCCTCGGGCTTTAGATGCAGCCCAACAAAGGATTTGGGTGGCAAATTGAAAGTAATTCACATGCATCTGTAATGAAATTCCTACAAAACCGTTGAAGAGCCCAATGCGATATTACATCAGAAAACGTGTTGATTAATTACAGTTGATACACTAATACAACAGTAGTTCTGTTATAGCGGAGTCAAGTTCTGTCTATTACATTTCTGTTGTATTACAAAGCTGAATAACACAAAGACGCTGTGTACAAGGCATGATTACGTTTCAAAACATGGCACCATTCAAAGAAGTTTCAAAGGTCTTGACGACTCACCATTTCTCCCGTGCTGCTTTAGCGTGTTCGCTGAGAGGTGGATAGATGTGCCCTGTCCTCCAGTTTGTGGGAACTTCAGGTCCGGCAAATTCCCATCTGTGCTCATCCTCGCTACCTCCAGCTCTTCACACATACAGAACAAACCCAAGCATCAGCAGTTCATGATCAATAATTTAGATTTTTGTGATACACAATAGACATAAAAACTACTGTAGAGCATACATTGCATAATATTGAAGCTGAGGCCTTCAAGAAGTTTTCCACATTATGGGCAATATGGTTGTGCATCCACTGATTGTTAACAATCTGTTGATACAAAGTCATAAACATTGGAATCTTCCCTTATTTCTATCTTCCGTCTAATATCACATAAACAAGGCATCAGACTTTAACAATGTTCAGGAAAGTCAAAATCTAAAAGACAAACATGCTTTCAAAAGCGGTAATGGCATAACAGAAGTGGAAAACTAACTGAACAATAAAAACGATCATGTTCAAACCGATATTTGCTGTCATTGCCATTAGGTAAAGAATGAACAACTATAACACGCTACAGCCAAAGGTAAACGCATCTCCAAGGACTTCACTGTTCCAAAAGCCATTCTCCTATATAGCTGATTCTATTAATCCAAGCATCTCCAATGAGCACTATATGCAACACATCTATTATTGATTCATGCAGCTTTAAAGGGCTGCATCCCTCTCAACTCTTCATATGAAGCGGATGATTGTGTTTTGCTATAGGCCTCCTAATCAAATGACAATCAAGTGTTCAGGTGACATTGTGTTCTATTAAGTTCGTCTTCGGCCTTTGAAAAAATAAATTAAAAAGCCATCTTCATTTCGAAGAATCTCTTTCTCAAGGGGAGCAGGAAGAGCAACAGATACAAGAAGATAAAGACCAGCTACGGAAGACAAGCTCACTTCTGTAGCAGCTCAACAGCTGTTGTGTCTGAAGCAAGCTCCTAATTTATGGTTCAAAGACTCCGCTGTCATACAGCAGAGGAAAATTAGATGCATATAGGAGCCCAGCTGAAATAAAAAAAAGCTCATTCCAGCAGTTATTATGGTACGATACAATTCAGTTTGATCAAGCAGTCGAGTGTGCTCTAATCTCGAGTACCGGTGACCTGCGCAAAGTCTGAGCATTCCTAAATGTCAAATTAACTCCCGAAGCACTGAGACGAATCCACTGATTCCTTGCGAGGCAGAAGTACGGAAAAGAAGTTGCAGAAATGGCAAATTCCAAAAAATGAGGTGAGCAGTGTGGACTTCTAAAGATTATAGGAGTAAATAACTAAACTGCCATTACTGCAGCGGCAGATCATTTATAAATTCAGATGACGTGTTAGGTTATCTGCAGGGCTATTTCTTGGCCAATGAAATAGTCGATGATTTACTGAAGTCTCGTCATCGGATTGAGGTTTTCCTGATAACCAGCAGAGACTGCAGGACGTTAAATGAGCCGGTCCAGGGTCTTGTATAACCTATTCTTGACTGAAACTATTGCAATGTTTAATTTTTTTTTACAAAAGGTGATGTCGAGAACATTTCCAGTCAAATGTGTTGGGTCTGAATAACATTTACTTTCATATTGGCTACCTTCATCTGCTTGAGAGGGTGATTTCCGACCGCCATCAGTCCAAACGTTTCACGGTCAATGACACAGAATTCGCTTCTGCTATGCCAATGCTAATGGCAGTCATCTCTGGCGCAACACAAAGAAATGGCTGGCAGATTAGTCTGCAGTGGAAAATCTCAAACACATTTCCATCCAAGTGGAGGAAATAGAAACTTCATTAAGCCTGATAACGCATTCAGCTGATGATCCGATGTCAGTGGACTATGACACCTATGTCTTTGCTAAAGGTTAGTGCCCACGGAAAGCTACAACGAGGCCACATTTAATCCTCTCTTTGTAGCCATTCTCATACCAAGGCTTCCCATACTTTCTCTTCAAAATAAATTAAAAAAAAACTTAGTATTAAGATTCTCTTGTGCTTTTGCAAAGGCCAGGGGGTTTTGGTGATACATTCCTATTCAACTTAGCTAAGACAATACCCCAGATAGCTCACCATTCCCTGGATTCCAAGCCTGTCTTTGGAATAAAGAAAGCATTTTTCTTCTCCCTCTCTAACTCTCTTTTCCCTGTGTGGTTGTGTAAAAGAGCTTACGATGGGCTTTAGGGAATTCCTTTGATGCCGTAGTCGTTGTTGGACCCAAAGGCTATACCTTCAAAGCCCGTCTAAATAACACACTAATCGGCAGAAATCTGCTCATAAGATTATCATGTGGAGAGTGAAGCACACGCTTGTGCAGACAAAGCCCTCCATGAGCACATGCACTGTGAAGTGTAAACACAAACACAGACACAATGGGTGAGGAAATATCCTTCTTTGAAAGTGAAAAAAATAGATCTCATTACGAGCTTAAACCCAAAATTGGAACGAGGCGTCCTTACTGTTGAAGATTAATTTTAAAGCAGACACACCAGCTCATTGAGAATGTGTAACCAGGTGCAATGAGCTGCAGTAAACCTGCACATACAAAACCTGTCACTTTACATGCAATTCATTGTGAGAGATCAATAATTAGCTGCTGCAGTGATTACTGATGTTTAAATGGGCCACCCTTGTTGTCATTTAACTACCCTGCAAGGCATGAGGGATTTTGGGGGCCAACTGGCTGAAAAAACAACAACTAGCCGAACAAACGGAGAGATAAGGCCTGGTAAACATGTCACCAGCACATAATTCACCCGACTACCACGATGAGCTATAAAACTTCCCTCCAGTTGAGCCGGCATCATCTTATTCCCCTCTCCAAACGAGCACAGAATCCCCTTAATACCCACATGAATTGTGTGCCAGATACAATAAAATCATTTTTATTAATTCTCCTTACGCTTCCTTCCTTTTTTGTCTGTAGACCTATATTTTTAGGTTGCCATGGCAGCAGGAACTTAGAAAAAAAAAAAAAAATTAAACTTCTTCTGAGAGGAGGACGATATATCATAACATTAATTTTAGTCTCAATTCCCCTTGCCCCATTCAGCGCCCTGTGCAAAAAAAGGTTATTTAATTAGATTGTATTGTGTGCTTTGTAAATGTCTCTCAATGTAGGAAACGACAGATTTAAGAACTTTGAACAACTGATGTATCCTGTTTTGAAAAGCTCCACGAGGGAAAATATTAATGACAGTTGTTCCATCAACTGTTTAACTTGGCATTTATACACTAACTAGGGAGCACTGATCTGACTTTTGGTTCATTCCAACTAATAATTAACATGAGTGAAAGTACAATCATTTGAGATCATTGTTAATTAACAGCTGACTGTCATCAAACCTAAGCAACCCTGCCAAATTGTACTTCCTGCAAGGGAGCAATAATTAATCCAGTGACCTTCACACTTGTTCCACCGCCTCACGAGCACTGCTGTGAATGTGAGAGCACCCTGGATCAATAGCTGTATGGTGAACTTCGTAACCTCTGTACGGATGGCAAGACCAGAATAAAACCCTTCAAACACATAAAGGGAAGGACTGCCGGAAAAACACTATGAAGACCAAACCAAACATTCGGTTTTTTTTAAATTTAGCTTCCAATTTTCAAAATATAACTGACAATGCAGAGCCAATCATCTGTTTCTCAGCAGCTTGAGAAGAAATTAACTTAATTCTGTCCAAGATGGTTTTCTCATGCAAACAGACCAAATTAAAGTGCAATTTGTTTCCTGGCATACCATTTTTATTGCTTCTATAGTTAAAAATAAAGGAATCCATATTTATCCACCAATTTACATAATCAGAATTCGATCCATTACTTCTATTTTTTTTTTCATTACATTATTCTATGCCATGTACAGTAAGTGTGTGAAGAATCAACAGGAGCCGGCTAAAGGGTGGAAGCCTGAAAAACCTTTGATAGGAATTCATGGGGTGCAAAAACCATTCCACACAAAGTATTCTCATATGTCTGAAAACAAATGATCAATTGACAATAAATTACATTTTCATGTGAACATTGCCACCTAAAATGTCTTTGCTTTTACTCACGGATGTTGTCAGTGTTCTCTTGCACAATGTCCGTCTTCAGCAGGTTATCAGCCAGGACAAAGGCGCCTTGCTCAACAGTGTCCAGCAGCATGGTGGCGGCCCGCAGCTGCTCTCCTGTGCTCAGCTCCCTCCATGCTGCCTGGGCATGCGGCTGCAGCAGATTGTTGACCGTCTCCACCATGGCCTGGGGAGTCCAAATCATTGATTTAGTCAACAGAAGCCAAGCTGGCATGGGACTGCTGTTGTTTGACATCATAATTTGGTTAACGGCAAGAGCGAAGGAAGTGAAATGAGAGTTCAGGACTAAAAAAACAAATCACATAATCCTATGGGATTGTGCAAGGAAGAAGCATTGCATGTTTTTTTCCACCATTTTTCATTTCATAATCATCTTTCTACTGACCAATTTTATAACTTTTTCCAAATCATTACAAGTTATGTTTTTGACATGGATTGTAACTGGTCGCAGCAGCACCTGCATCCACAATGACATTGTATTTGTCACTGAATTAATGTTGTTACTATTTCCTTTTAACTAACTAAAAGACACATTATGTAAGTGAATCAGAACCAATGCTTACAAGACTAGAGGCCAGTTCTTACATGACTCGAGGCTAGAGTCTTCAATTGTTGTGATTAATGCTCTTTCATGCAGACAATCCCAAAACACCAAAGCACTCCAAAAAAACAAGCAACACTGAGACATGCCAATAGATGGACAAGGTAGTTGCTGGTAGCAACAATCCATAACTATTCAGCTCACATCTTTCCTGCATATAAAGTACATAGCACTGAACAACTAGTCTGCCCTCTTTAATCTCCTCACAACAATGCAAAAACCATTAAGCAAGGAAGACACTACAAAATTCTCAAGACATGATGATAAAAAATTAGGAGCTATTAAACATTTCAAAATGCCAATGGCAAGATTTACGATTGGAATACTAATTGATCAAGCAAACTATTTCATACCCAGTGCCACTGCACTGAATAGCAAAGTGAGCCTGACTGCAAGTGGAAGAAAAGGTATTTTTCAGCCAATTCAATACAATATGTGGTCAAACAAATAATATATATTTCGGTTTTATGTCTATAATGCAATATAAATATGTGTATGTATTAAATACGTTGTAATCTGATGATACAGCGGCATATAATCATAGTTATAAGCAAAGATAATGCTTAGTAACAATAATTATAACATATTATAAAGCATTGTATAATGACTTCTGACGTCAAATATTGTAAAACTGACATGTTTTTGCAAGGATCATAGTGTGTTAGAAAGTAGTAAGTATAAAAAAAGAATGAAGGAAAAATACACAGAGCTGTAACATACATTTTTACTTTAAGCAAACAATGACCACTTAAGAGTAACTTAATCATAATACAGTGCATTGTAATACACTATAAATGTACTGTGTTGTAAAACAATTATAGGAATTAGAATACACTTCCTTGCAAAAAATAAATCAAAGAGAATAATAAGTAATTAAAAATGCTTTATAATGTGTTATGATTATTGTGAATAATAGTTATTGATTATACAGTGCTACTAACAGCTTGTAAAACACAAGTATGTATTTAATTAAGTATAAATATAAAATACCTAATTATGCATTATGCTATCATGTTATCAAGCACTGTTAATACTTGAGTGATTATAATTACAGAGTTCTAAAAAACTGATGATAGAAGTATGTTTATAATACATAGACATGGGCATCATAGAAAGTGTTGATGAAATTTCCTGCACTGATGATAATTACAACATTTCCGAAGAATCCCATTTGTCCTCCTTCAAAAGCCAGCTCAGTTTTGACTTCCTGAAGTTAGATTAATGTGTGTTTGAAAACAGGGAGTCTCACCACAGAACCTCTCTCTGAACTTCAATTAGATTCCCTTTTTGATCAATGGATTATGAAAAGGAATAAGAGTTATAGTATGACTCAAAATCAGCACAGGGATAAAGCCAAAGGCGATAAGAGAAATCATGTGCTCTACTGTATTAAATTAATTCTTGATCAAAAGACAGGGAAAAAAAAACTGGCTTCACCAACAAGCACCAGTGCAATGGCCCCCCACAATTACCTTATCATGTTAAGATGTACGTTTGTTTCAAATCACTGTGATAGCAAGAGGAGACGGAGGACCGACTGTATTCAACTCACTGGCGCTGGATGATGATTTCAAACAGCACCAGCTGGCTTTTCCTCATTCAAAACATACCCTGCACACATTAAGCCGCCCACACCCAGACACAACCGCACACACACACACTGGGAGAGACTGACGCAAGAGCGAACACACACCTCTGCACCTGCTAGGATACAAAAACACAAGACAAACTCACAGGCGCATGCACGTACACACCCACACACACACACACACACACACACATGTGGAGACAGTCTACCAACTTTGATGTAATTATTCATTATCTGCAGCCAATCTCCAATCACACCTTTTGACATTCTGCCAGAGGCAGAGGTTGATTCACTCTCAATTAAGGAGCTCTTTTTCTTCAGGCACTGACATTTTTTTCCCCCTTTGTTCAACACTGCAAGCTTCTTTTTTTCTGCCCACACTTCTTAAAACACTGAAATAATGGTTTGTTCATCGAAAGAATTGATGGACTTGCAGAGGAAGCAGTCTCGCTTTTTCGGATGCAGAAGAAACAAAAAAAAACCAATGCAGAATAATAGCACACCCCAAAGACGGAGCGATTGGGTCAGAAGCTTGATTATACGATGGATAATTGATAATCAAGAGTGGATAAAGCAACCGAGGGTAGGGTCTACATTATGTATCAAAAATTAATATTGTAAAAGGTCAATTTCCTTAAAGACCTTTCAGCCATGTATAACATCGTGCAATAAAGCTGACATTCACTCATGATGCATCATTTGGACATGCAATAGATTGCCAAATCCCTGTGATGCAAATTATTCATTACTGGTATTAATATGCGTGTAGCATGCCAATTTTCCCTCATTCAAATCAGAGAATGACATGTTGATATACAGACTGGAGAGTACTGTCTCCATGTTGTAAGCCAGTATATGCTCCACGGATAAGACAATTATCTGAACCTGAGCTAGACTACACTTACTATATCATCGAAAAGAAAAAGGGAAACTGTGTGTTGCCTTTTCTGCAGAAGAAAAAAAAACAAGTCCCGGGACAATCCCACTGCACTTCTGTGTTATTACTTTGTGCCCCTGAGAGTTTTGTTAAGCTATCTATGTTGCCAAAGATCACTGGAGCTATCACTTAAGACACTGTCTGGGACATTGGGGTTTTTACAAAAGACGACAAAAGATAAACTCTCATTTGATTACGTGCAGATATGAGAGACTTGATAACTCTCATGTTTGTACGGTAAATAAGGTAAGACCGGCTTGTAAGTTTGTGTGCCAGTTTGTAAATATCTTAACGTTATCTTAAAGCTAATTGGCTGCTGCAGAGAGGAATCCATCAACCTTCCTAACTTTCAGCAAGAAAACAAATCAACACATTTTACAAAATATCTAACTATTCCTTTGAGGACACTTCAAAGCCAAAGAAAACATGTGTTCTGTTTAAAAAATATCTAGTTTTATAGCCACTCCATTGGCAAATTCTTTCACATCGAGGAGGAACATAATCATTTAACTGAACTAAGAACATTTAAACCATTCAAGCTTTCAATGCACGTTTCTATATAGGGATTAAATGTCAGTGTTTTTGAAAATCCTCGTTATGACTCTGATAATTTACATACCAAATACAAGCTGTATGTATACATTTGTCTCTAAACTTATACATATTATGCATGCATGTATAAGGTGTCTAATTGGCCAATCATTCAGGACAAACACACAAACACACACACTTTGTCGACTTGATCTAGCCAGGTAATGTAATTATGTGACATTTTGGAAGATAGGCGACTTCATTGTCTTGCTGAGGGATAGATGAATAGATTGATACCACTCTCATGTCTGCATGGGAAATATGAAGCCACAGCCAGCTGCCGGTTAGCTTGGGATGTGCACCCAAGCATCACATCACTACCATCCACACAGTCTGTGCAGGTGAGACGTGATGGCAGCTTGCTGCTACTTTACTGTTATTAGCACACTGCCACTCCATCTGTCAAATGTAGCAGCTCAGTCTACTGCAGCAAACTCCCAATCATTTTATTTTTTTAGCAACATGATATTCCGATCCTGAAAGAACTCAAAAAAGCAGAAAAAAATGTATTATATATTCTGGTTCCTGGTAGATGACGACATGCTAATCGTTAACTGGACTCACTGCTGGAATGTTCCACTTGGAACAAGCATGGTGACTGGGCGTGAAAAGCTGCAGTGCACAGGCCATTTATACCAATGCAAACGGAAAGAAGGGAGAGGTGGACATTAGCGTGCGCTTGGCAGGAGTCCAAACCAGCCTATGGTGTGCGTGCTTTTATCTGTGTGCTGATTGATGAAATGAACTCTGGGTCTGGGAAATTGATTCTAGCTAAGGCTGATCTCCCTCTCTTCCCTTTCTGGCTTGCTCGTTGCTCGGCTTTCTGTGTACACTCGATTCTCCTCCCTCCTCCCATCCTGTTCACCAGTTGGTTCCTCTCACTGACGTTGAAGGCTGATCTCAAAATGGGGGAAAAAACAACACAAACAATCTTGTTCTCTCTGTCCTCTATCTGACTAGATGTCTCTTGGTGCAGGTGAAGCTGTTGCATCATTTCTGTATTTCTTTCATTTGACCTGCTAGCCAAATCCTTCTCTGTAAATCTTTGCAAGCTTCATGTTTAATATTTCATGGAACCTTCCCCCTCTTGTAAGTGGGTGGTTGTGTCTGTATTTGTGAGTTACTGAGGGATTACCTCTGTGTTTTTCGTCTTCTGTGTTAGGCTTTAATCTTACAATTGTACAAGTCCCAAAGAGCAGCCCTTTATATATTTATCAATGGCAGAGAGAGTCAGACTTTAAGACTTAAAGTGTTAGATTCACAGCACTAACTCCATCAGTACAATAATGAGGCTGCAACCACCAGATCTAAAGAGTGAAGCGAATGCGAAAGTGCCGTACACATGCATTCTTTCTATTGTTTGCGAAAAATATGTCTGATTGTCAATGAGAACATTACCCTACTTCTCACTTGCTTTATTATCTCAATGTTTTGAAGATCAGTTTTAGGTCTCAATCGCTAGTTTCTAGTCATCTTTAACACAACAGGATCTTAATTTAGTAATGTATGGTCCCATTGAGAGTAAAAAAGGCAATCATGCTTTCGGGCGTGTTTACCTTGTGATTGACAGGTTAATATCGCTATCAAAGTGGTCAGAGTTGACCGTGTTTTTCATAGTGTTTTGATTTTATGAAAGTTAGATGTTACATTTTGGTCGCCTGAAAATGTTCCAGACCTAGCGTCACCCTCTCGTGTCACTTTCTGTTGCAAAAAAAACAACCTTAAAAACCGTATTTCACAAACCAATGAGCGACATCACGATGTCTACGTCCACCTTCAGTCTTCTAAAACTCAGCAATCAGCTGCTCTAAGTTTCTTTATTTAAAAAGAAATTAGGGCTGAAAAAAATTAGTTGCGATTAATCGAATGATCTTTGTATGCGCCAAATTCAACAATGAAGTAAAAAAATAGTGTATACCATGCTTGTATTTTAAAGTAATGTTACCAGAACAATATATCAGCACTCTGGAGCAACAGCAACTTGACATACACACATATATAGTTTGTTTATATATATATATATATATATATATATATATATATATATATATATATATATATATATATATATATATATATATATATATATATATATTCTGAACAGGTACTGTTCAGTAGTAAGGGTCCCTGTGAGGGACAAACCACTCCTTTTGTCCATGTTCAGTCTGTTGCCTACCTTAAAGATGTATTTTAGTGACCAGCAATTAATTAACTTTATACAAAAGCAATAAGTGCTTTTCATGTCTTCTGTTCAGTTTTTCTTACTCAGTGAAAAAAGTCCAGTCTGTGTTGGCTTGAACAAGTGCACTGACGTCTGGTTGAATGAGGTGGAGATGTGAAGGACAGATGACAGGTATCAGCGACGGCTTTGCGCATTCGCAACTAATGTTCAACCCGGGTCTGCTGAGCTTGCAGCGCTCGTTGAGGACAGAAACTACAGAACAATACATGTTTTAACGTCGGGGCTTAAGTCGGCAAATAGTCCGGTAATGCTACGGAAGTGCAAGGGTGGACCAAAATTATTCGCCTTCAAAGTAAAAGCCCCCCCCCCCCCGCCCAAAACAAACATTTTTTTAAAAAAAATGCAGTTAACGCATGATCAAATAATTAACGCCGTTAATTGATTGAAAAGTTAACGCGATATTAACGCGTTAACTTGCCCAGCTCTAAAAAAAAATAAAAAAAATAGAACTACAGTTATAAATTCACCAATTATTGGCAGTCGCTATTATTTACATATTCTTTCGTTAAATGTAAAGATGCACAAATATTTCACATGAAAAGTCTTCCATTACCTAAAGGCATGCTATCTCTAGTTTCTGGTTGGCTTCTAATTTTAAACATTGTTTGAAAAGGACTTCAGGACTTCATGACGTGTCATTTTGTTCAATTTGGATTAAATCTCACATTGGTCTGCAACTTGGCGTGTGACCACACTTTTAATTTAAAACATGAAAGTGTTGAGTTTTATTGATGTAACATAACATCGCTAAGAAAAAGAAGCTACGGGATTAACTACTGAATGAGAACAGTTTTTTTTGTTTGAACAGGAGAAGTGCGTCGCAGCATATTGGTGAGTATGACTCATCTGTGAATCAGTGCTGCGAAAAGCACTGATTCACAGCATTTAAATTAATTGAACATGAGAAGTAATGAGTGCAGACAATTCCTCGCCTGGTCAAAATTTTGACCAGGCTGTCCACCTATATTTTTTTGTGTTAGTCATTTAAGTTTTTCAGTCATTATTTTAGATTTGGGGGATTCACAGTTTGTACACATGTTTTTACTGTATGTGTATTAATAGAAAAAAATAACAATATAAAAACCTAATGACTTTCTTATGTTAAATTATACATATGTGGGTTGTAACAAACAGACATGATCCTTCTTCTCTGTCCACTTTAAGCAGAAACACCTCATACAGACTATACAGGCAGAACTGTGCACTGCAGGACAGATGAAGAGGTCTCGGTTATGAGGATGTGGTTATCTTCATCTTTGAACAAATTGACTACCAGGGAAATGTTATCATCTTGTTACATTCTCGAATGAGGAACCTCCCCTCTTTTCGCCTGCTCTAAGGTCATCCTGCTCTGTGACACTCCCCCTGGTCATCGTTGCATGGAAATGTGTCATTTTAATGAGGGGCCAGGACTCAATATCCTCCCTGTATTCTGATAATTCACACTCACTTGGCTCCCACTAAGGCACAAGATATAAATCTGTGATAATATGTTGAAACGGCCATATGCGTGCATAATTTAATTCTAAGTCCCAAATCTTTTGCTTTAAAACCAAATAAATGCAGAGGAAGAAGCCATTCAAAGCTAGTGTGTTTGACTTTAGTTACAACATGGATGGACCTAATCACAGTAATTGGACCATAATGTCATCGCCTATGAACAAGCTGCCATTACTATAACCAAAAGGCACAGGAGGCAGGCTGCTATTTTCATCATGTTTATTCCAAATCAAAGGGCGCAACAGAGAAACATTCCTCCAGGGGAGAAACGGAACATAGGGAGGTGATGACTATACAGAGCGCTTTGTAGCTTTATCAAGGCCAAATCCTTTTGGGTGGATTCGGCTATGGCATTGGCAGTGATGTGTGGTAGATATCAAGGTTTATGAACAATCAAGAAACATTCAGAAACGGTCATGATTCATGGTTGTTTCATCTGCACAGGATTAACAGAGGCAGGGAGATTGCTACAGGTTGAACTTTCTGTGAATATGTAATTGAAACAGCAAATTTAGCTGTTTCTATTGAAAGTCACAGATAATCTGAAGAAGATGAAGACCTCAGTACCAAGTGAATTCAAGAGTTGTCTTGTTTTGTCATCTTGTTTACCACTTAAACAAGATAAAAGCCCTCAATCAAGCCAAGAATCACTCATCTCATTTCAACCTCAAGCCCAGCACTTTATTTTGGACTATGTCCCCCTTCACCACAACCGCACCTGCACTCACACAATCTGCATTTTCCCAAAGTACTGTCGAGGTCTGTTTTCAGCACGTATCTGAGCAGAGGCACAGCAAAGGCAGGTGCGCCTCTCATTTGCCTTGTATTCCTCTGCTAATCCCATTTATGTCAACCACCAGGGCCCTGTTGGAGAAAACATTGCCCAATTTCCCTAATCAATGAAAGTCCCTCAAAGGCTGGCCGCGTGTGCAGTCAATGCCTGTGTTTACCTAAGGCCACAGATGTTGCTCCATTATTCCGGTTCGTCAAGTGAAAGCTCCACACTGTTAGTCAACCCAGCGAGGGAACGGATAAGAGGAGGTGCGCAGCTTGTGTGCAGTTGTGAACGGCACAATATATCCTCAGCATATACTCCACTATGGAAACATGAACCCAAATGTAGCCGTAAAAGCATTAATATGTGTGCAAATCAATGTGGACTTGTATGCAATTTTCTTTGAATTCACATTCGTAGCGTGGCTGTATCTATGGCAATATCGCTCGGTCAGTGCAACACTTTATTCCAGACTGAAACATCTTGAAGATAATTGAATTGCCATGAACCTGGTAGATATTCATTGGCTAGAACCCAATAACTGTGAGGTTGACATTTCCGGGTTTTAGTGAAATGTCTCCCCTCTGGATGAGTGGTAATAATATCTAACGCCAATGTATGTTCAGTTGATTTCGTGTCAATTAGCATATGTTAGCATGCTAACATGGAGAAAGCCTTGAGAATGTGGTTGCCAATGGGAGGTTGACTGCACTCACAATTGGCATTTGTTGGCAATAAAAAGTGTACAGAAATAGGGTACTTCCAGCCTTATCCTTTGAGCATCTCACGCTCACAAACCCATCTGCACATGTGAGCACGCTCAACCATATGAAAGCATTCCAGTTGGATGTCATGTGCACTACCGGTATATTTATATATAGCAAAGGGACTGACATGCCTCAGAGGAATCGAGGCAAATAAATGTTGCTGAACGTGAGTGCCACAGAACATACGTACAACAACATCAACAAAATAACTCAGTAGTTAGATAAATAGCTGAAGGAAGCAATAGACAGCCCACTAAATTATGACACACATGGATTATGCATCAAGGAGAATCATAACATGCCATGACTTTAGCTGACTTAGTTACAAGTTGAGTTGCTGGTATAATGAGGTCACTTCTTTTGGCTCTTAAGCATTTGCTGAGAAATGTAGGAGTGCCTTACATCTCAGTGAGCCCAATTTTTGACTGATGCTATCCTCTTATGTGGGTAATTTCACTAGAAAGAACATTGATGGTTTCAGGGTGAAACCCACAAAGGATACATGGCATTTGAAATAATTAAATGATCAGCCTCATGCTGAGGCCAAGGGGGATGGGTGGGCGAATACATTGACATACTGGATGCAGGCAACTTACAATGATGACAATGTGGGTTTGAGACACTTAAGTTCAATTGGAAATAGCTCAGTGAAATTTGACCTTTTAATTAAACAACATGTAAACGTACATATGTAGTCATTTCCACTTGAAAAGGTCAAACTTCAATGAGAAGGTAACAATTAAAATGACAGTACAGTTTCCACAATGATGGAATGGAAAGTGGTTACGGGGAAAAGTTTGGTCCAAATACCTGAACATAAAACCGGCAAGAGCGCTCTCTTTTCTGCAGCTGCAACCCAAAGGAAATGCAAATAGTTAGCAAAAGGTCATCAATTCAAACAATCCCACTTGAATACATTTCCTGTTTTTGAAAAATTGTGTGCAAAGTAGTATATAAAGTACATAAATTATACACTATCTAAGAAAAACGTGTGTTTTAATTAGCACTGAAATGAGACATACTATACATTTGGGAGCATGCCTCTGACACTATTACATCTGATTTCAAGGTTTTTTGTTTCATTTATATTTTTCACTTAAGAAATTATATGAGAACTCAGGAGAGCTATTTATCTTTTGAACGTCTGCCACGGTTGAAGGGGAGTTAGTGCTGACAACAATTAAGCAAACCTGAAAAATGAGGAAGCGCAGGCTCAAAGAAAGGCTGTCAGCACTCCATGGAGAGTGGATGATTTTAATTGAGTTCTGATACAAGCAAGGTAGCCAACGGTGCTACTATGTGGCTTAACAGTACTATGATAAATCCCATGCAGATTAGCTCCAAAGAGTACCATCTCGCCATAAAGGAGCCTCTTGCTCTACATCACAGCCCACTCTTCTGGAAACGCTCCCGTCCGTACCGTTAGCCAGCAACCCTTTGATCATGAAAACGAAACTGATCTCACCGTTTGCCAACTCAATCCTTTCATTGTCTGCTGGCAGAAAGCATTGTGCTTCGCTATCAAAAAGGAAAATCTTTAATTCGCTTAGCTCTTTGCAGATTGTGTCAAAATGATTGAACTCGGGAGGTAAACATCAGCCACTGCCAGAGACGAGAGGGAGAGTTCTATGAGCTCTCACTAGCAAAGGAAGTTGAACACAGGGGAAAGATATTGACAGACTTCTCTCAATAGATGCAGCAAAATGTAAGGACGGCGTATATATGGAGGACAGAGAATTCTAAATCATAAGCAATCCCATGACCTTTTCTTCATGCCCTTTACTCGCCTTTACAAGAGAAGCTAAAGACTTGAAAAGCAATCGCAACCAGAGCAGTAGCCTGTATCTTGAATGTTGTGTTTTATGAGAAGCCCTTTTTTCAAGAGGTATTATAAACTCTAGTTGCCCCTCAATGTGGATTTGCTCATCACAATCCCTTCTGAGGCCTTTTGGCCATCTTTACTGCCTCCCCTCTCTATTGGCAAAAACTGGCACTAAAATCTCAATGGGGACATCTGTGTCTGCTGCGGCAATGAAATAAAAAATGTCTAAAAAAAACTATCTGCGAACAGGTGTTCATGTTTCTCTACAAGTGAAGCCGCTCCAGCAAATTAACGACTGACATTTTGAATTTCACTAATGTTTGCTTTTCTGTTGGCCGATCAGCAGACAGAAAGTATTATTTTAGATCACTTTGCCTGGTCTAACTGTGCTCTGCTGCCTATTGGGGAGTAAATGGATTAGATTCAGGTTCAGCTATGTAAACCTCTGCACTCCCACTGTTTAGATTCAGTCTAATGAACCTCACCATGTCTCATTAATACAAATCAAGAGGTGCAAGGTTAGTTCTTTTGACGAGCATGACAGATGAATAACATCTTTGAAACTACATCAAAGTTAAATAAATAGCATAATACATGATGCAAGGGATATGTCTGAGCTTTCTATTGAAATTGAAGGACCACAGGAAAACTGAAATCATTTTATCTGACAGCACTAAGTTAAACAGCAGATCATTAAAAGAATACCTACTGTTCAGTTTTGACTGGAGTGAAGTTTTGTGAGAGGTCGGCCTCCAAATTTAAAGAGGTCTCGGAATGAAAATGCTGACTTAGAGATTGCCACTTTAAACGTTCACTCAAAATTCCCATTTTGAATCTGCGTCTTTACAGTGTGAGCCATCAGGGACCGTCTCACTGTTCCTGCAAGCCATATTTATCCAGGCCTGATAGCAGTGGAGAAGATTAGATAAATAACGGGCAGTTTTGACATTTCTTCCTTCATTACCTTGTTCAGGCTTCGTGCTGCACTGTCTTTGCCTCCTGGCGTGAGGTTCCTCAACTGCACGTCGAGGAGATCCACCAGCTGAACCATGGCCTTCACTGTGAATGTGATGTCTCCTGGCTGAAGATTACGCTTAGTTTGCTCCGCCAACTCCCTGGCAATGACTGCAGCCGTCTCTCCAGCTTTGAGCTGTGAAAAAGGACAAACGAATAACATTTATTTCTCTACAGTTGAACCATCAAGCCTTATATCTGTGTTTTTTAGTTTACCGTATCATTGTTACAACCTATACAGTAGAAAACATAGCAAACCATGACAAATTGCACTATACAAATGTGTGACCCCTTAAAATGAATGCCGTTTAGCTTGTACATTTTCCCCAACGGCTGCTATAGTGTACACAATTAATGTGGCAAGACGGTCCTCAGCTGAGTGTACACACTGGGGCCAATATTGCATTCAGAAGCACATTTTAAAATCCACTATTTCCCCAGATCCTTCCGAGAAATTATTTTTTTGTTCAAAAGCATATGTGATTTTTGCATCTCGGGATTTGTTAAAAAACGGAACGATATCAATGATGATTTTGGAGCATTTGCTTTTTGCTGTAAGACTTAAAACAAGGTTTGCTTCAATTTTTCTCTCATTTTGTTTCTCTCACATCTATTTCTGACACACATATGCTCTACCAACATTACAGACTCTTTTCTCTCACGTTCTCCCAGCACAATTCACCTGCATATACAAGAACATTCCTCAAAACAAAAACTCTCTACCAAACACCCACTGTCCATTGACAGTGGACAATAGCGAAGGCACACCAAGTCTGTCAAGGGTTTAATAACTAAAAACGTTTAAACAGTGATTTTTAACAACCAAAAACACAAGAGTAAACGTGTAATAAATTGATTAAAGAGTGTCTTTATCCTTTGAAACTGCAATTTTTCGCATGTTGACCCCCAATCTAAATTTTCTCCGTTGTATTTTTCAAAATATGCAGATAGTCCTGCTATTTCTGGATTTGGGGAAGTTTAAACTCCAGCAACACCATCCAACGCTTGACAAACACATCTATTAGTGCATGCATTATGTACATAGTTTTGCTTACAATAGAAGGCAGAGCCCCAATGCCACTTTTCATATCGGAGAAACTTCCCGATATTTAACTTATGAGCTTTGGCGGCATCTGTTTATTGGCTAATGAGGCTCACCACAAACCCTGAAAGGTTTGCTCACAAACTTTATACTTTGCACAGTTATTTATCCTGGTTTTCAAATTAGTGTGTACATACAGTATCAACCCAGTTCTCTCTTCCTAATAATGCGCAGTAGTGCCCCTTGATGTCAAGCATTTCCCACTTTTAATTTATGTGTCTCTACTTGCCAGACAGTACATAAATGGGTCTTAACAACTTAGATACACAACAACTAATTATTTTCAGTGCAATGCCATGTCTTTTATTTTTCAATTAATATGAAATGCATAATGGGAAATACTTTGATAAGTTTAAAATATACATAGAAGTTACTTGAAAGTCACCTAATCAGACAGACTCACTGTCTATCACCATAACACAAACATTATGCAAAATTTGGTATCAGTTCTGAACACTGAATAACCTAATTTTGAGTAAATGCAGAACACCCTTTTGGTCTGGTATTGTCTTAAAGGTCCAGTACTATCAGCGTTTTCCTAATAGTGGAGGTGTGGTAAGATGAGCCTAAAAATCGCAGTTACACCAACTATAACAGGCCAATACTGATTTACTCTGGCATCATCTGCTGTCAACGCCTGTGAGTTTATTAGTCAAGCCAATTATGCTGCTTAAATTGGCCTTCACAGAGAGGTGTATGCAGGGAATCTTGTATTTGCAAGATGTTTTCCACATTTCCCTCCCTGCTCTCGTCTCTTAATGAGAGGAGCTGGGTATGCGGGGTAGATAGCGGTGTTTCCTCCCTCTCTCTCTCTCTCTCTCTCTCTCTCTCTCTCTCTCTCTCTTTCCCTCCCCTCCTCTCTCACTTTATCTGATGTCATTTCATTCTCTTTTTTGTCTCTACTGTTTCCCTTCTCATTTTGCCTCACGAACCATCTGGTAATGAGCAGTGCCACATTCAAAACAATGGCTCCTGATATAAAATAACGAAGTGCCAGATGGACATTCCAGATCTCTGACATGTTGATCTTCATTAAAGCTGTCCTGTCTTCACATTGCTGTAGAGTGACTTCCTTTTAAAAAAAATCAAATTCTACATTAGAAACATACTTTTCAATGCATGCATCAACAAAGCAAGAGCCCTTATAGCAAGCTCAGGAAGACATTGCTCTAGTTAATTTTTCCAAACAAGAGTATGTAGTGGAGCTTTATTGCGGCACTCAAACGGTGCTGCGTTGTTCAGAAATGCACCTTATCATTTCTCTCCCTTCTACTTTGTTCCCCAGCAGCCATTCTCCATCCAAATCTGCAAACTGCCGTTTGTTTAATGGGCCGAGCTTTGTGCTGTTGAGTAGATCATAAGTGTTATAACATGCACGCCTCAGGGCCCTATGAGTTTAAGGGAGAACATTGCCTGCAATTCATAACCTGGAACCCTGATCCTCCTCCTCCTCTTTTGATTTGATTCTATTGCAGATTTAAACATAGGAAGCTTTATATGAGGCTTTGAATATTAACTTACCCATTAGGGGTGGGAGATACAAATCGTTTGTGCTTGAGAAATATGGAACGCAAATTACTGCTTTAGGACAGAAAGTGGTTTGGATCAGCGGTTACACAAAGCAGTCCACTCAACAATGGAGCTGTGGTACTGGTTTTCACTCCGCCTCCGTCCAACCACCAATGCCAAACACAAGCATTACCCTAGTATTAAGTAAGCCCTCTGTCTAATCCGGAACATTAATTGACTAGTTAGGAAGAGACAAAGAACAAAAAAGATAGCACACAAACTAAAGCTCTTTTAGTGAAAGCAATATATTGTGGATGTTAAGTAGAACAGGCTAAAAGTGCACAGTAAAACAGTAAAAATTAAACAGTAAAAATTAAAAAACTGTCTTGAACAAAGGTACAAATCGTAGTAACGTGTCATCCTCCAAGCCAGTATTTCTATAGTTATATTCCAAAGTAAAATACAAAATGCACTTTCAAAATAAACCAACATTTTATGTTCTGCTTATTATATCAGCCTAATACCTTTTGACTGATGAAGTTGACCCAAGGGGAAGTACAGTTGCTGAAATCTGGTCCCTGGGGGTCCCAATACCCTTCTGGACCCACACATATGTATGAGGACACACCTAGAGAGAGAAGAAAGACATGACTTGGTGAGAACAATGCTATCACATTGATCAGCTCAAGGGACACACCCATGTCAGTAAAAAACAAAACAAAAGAGAGAAGCTACACTGACACATGATTTGTAACATGTGTTTCTATTTACGTGTGTGTGTGTGTGTGTGTGTGTGTGTGTGTGTGTGTGTTTCAAAAGATATCTTGAGGGACAATCAAGATTACAGACATTTTTACTAGTCCGTTTTGGCATTCAGTCTTGTAAGCCAACGCCCCACTCTTCCCACATGTTAAGCACTTTTCTTATTTGCAAAACTTGTCGAAATGCAACTGTGACGTACCAAAGAAACACAATTCTTAAGTGACTAAATTAATGGGTGTAGCAACATGTAATTGGATGGTTTTGTCATATTGTGATTGAAATGAAGTTGCTTCACTTGAGGCCAGCCAAACTTGCCCAGACAGTGTGTGAATTTAATCATTGAAAGTCAGACAGTGTCTGCATGTGAGAGTTCAACTCCTGCATGAGAAAAATGCACCAAATTAGGTGCCAATTAAGTCTGCCATAGCTGAATTTATCACAAAAGGTCAATTAAGTTGGTCTGAGAAAACTGTCTGTGCTGACAGATGTGTGGTTTAGGAGTGTCAGTCTTACAATTTTCCTTCTGGGTTTTAGAACAATAACACCTCCAGATATATATCATCTGTTCAGACCCTCTCCATTCTTACCGCAACATTATCATAATTAAAAAATGAAATACACTTAATCAAGATATATAAAGCACAAATCAACAGTCTGACCTGCTCTTTCATGTACCTTGAATAACTTGCATCTATATTTTCATAGCTGACATCACCGAGGCATATATGCTGACATTTAATTGCCCTTGCTTGTGCTTCGAGAGACGGTGTGTTGGCCGTTATTAGCGGATATACATTTTGATTGACATATAATTTCCTTCCCCAGTCCACCTTGGACAGCCTTATGTTTGATGGTTTTATAAGATAAGGGACTCTGCATTTCCTCCTATATTGAGAGGCAGGAGAAAAAGCATGAAAGAGGGAAGGAGTCAGAGAGGGAGTCAGACGGGTGTAGGGGGAAACAGAATGACAGCGAGCAAAGTGAGGTAGATGGAAGGGGAGCTCGAGGAACTTTCAAAGACTGGCAGAGGAAGCTCACAGAGTTGTGTTCTGCTTGGCAGTGTCGTCTGAAGAGCAACGGCTTTGAAGAATGTGCCGAGAGGAGGTGGGGTGTGTGTTCCTCTTATCTTGCCATATGACGGCTGTTAGTGAGGTCTCGACGGGTGCTGGTGTTGCCCATTAATGAAGCTTGTGTGTGTGTGTGAGAGAGTGTGTATGTGCTGACTGATTGAAACGAACCGATTTTTTGGGGCTTCGAGCCAGATTTGAGTCTATGATGTCACACCCTGATCTGGAGTGACTTTCTCTCTAAAAAATAATCAGAGGGATGTTTCAGAAAATTCCTTAACAAAGGCATATTTTACAATTTAACATATCTCATTTGCATAACCTCTTATTTTTGGTTTAACTAGCTGTATTGCCGGTTCAGAAAGGGCCGATTGCTTCAGACTCGCCTCTTCGCTTCCTTGGTTCCTGAGCAATAGACTTACCATGACAAAAGCGCAAAAGCTCACATGAACATCAAAGAAAAGGGAGCTGTACGCAGCATGCTCAGCAGTCTTGGAAACGTTTTCTCCCACCAGCCAGAGGGGCGGCGTTCTGCCTGTGGCCGGCGGAGCTGATCGCGGCCATTCTCGCCGATGTGATCTCACATGCAGCAGTGCGTTTCAGAGGTGTCCCAGAAGCAGCGACCTGCTCTACCCCTACAACACACTACACAGCGTGTTCGTTCATCTCAAGAGGTCACACTGGACTCGACACTTCCTTGAATCCTAAGCAATACACCCGCCAAAATCGGCAGTGTTTCCTTTTAAAAAGACGCACCACTGAGTTGCTTTATTAATGCCACAATATTGACAGCAGAAACCCACAACAGCAAGGTTTCTAGGTTACCTTTCAGTTAAACTTTCATTCTTCCCTCACAATTCGTATCCTATTTTGAGAATGCAGCAAGATCTTCAACCATATAACATCGAAGCCTTTACTTTAAAAAGTCTATGCGTTCAGTGGCCAGGTCTCATTAAAATATAAACTGCTGCTTGATCAGCACTTACATAGATGTTCGTACTTTCTGAGGTAAAGCTTTTCTATCTGAAGCAGCCAACATTGATTTTATCTTAAAGCAGACTTCACTTCATTCTCTTAGTATTGATACCAAGACAGAGCTGGAACAACAAATAGGGAAACAAATGCTGATAAACAAAGCTCAAGAGGCCTTTCAAAATGCCTAACACAAATGTGTTTAGCCTTTAATTAATTACACTATTGTATCCTGACAGATAGGATATACATATTGGTGCAAGGTGTACTAGTAGTTACTAGTTTCCATACTGATGCAATGATAAACTATCTTTAGCCTTGTATCAGTGAGTCAGGAATAAAGAGTGAGGCGAGAGGACAGGAAGCAAGACGACGAGAGCTGCAGGGGGAGCGTAAACATAAACAAAACATACACCAGCAACCAACATCAAGGGGAAGAGCCTGACAGTAGACTGTTCCCAAAAGAGAGTATTGACATCCTTACAAAGTGAAAAAATAAAGAAACAACATACATACATATTATTTAGCAGAGTTTAAACAGAGGCATGTATTACAGAGGAATGTTTAAGGTTTTCTAAGATTAATCAGGTTGATCAAATGTGACTGTTTTGGAATATTGTGTAATGTCTTGCATCATACGTCATACAATATTGATACAAGTACCCGAAAGTATCCTCCAATTTGAGGGCAACCTCTTCTTAAGCCTCTGCTAACACATTTTGGACCCGCAGACAGAACAGACGACCCTCATTCGATCTTCAAGAAAACCTGGGTCCAAACTACAAGAAGGACTCCCTTCACTGATTTGACATTACAAAAATCCACATTACCTGCAGTTCCTGGTGGACAGGGCATCTTGGCCACCACGCCCTGCTTGGTCTTAGGCCAGGAGATGTCCATCATCATCAGGGGATTGCAGTATTCCACCCTGATGTTGGGAAGCTTGGAGGAAGGAGGCGCCCTGTTGTCTTCTGGGAGCAAACCCTCCACCAGCGTCTGGACAGGGGCCCCCACTGTGGATGTGGTCCGTGGCCACTGGGCCAGTGCCGTCGTTGTGGCGGGCATCTTGGTGGTTGTAGTCCTGGCTGTCGAGCTTGTCATGCTAACAGTTGTTGGCCGAGTGGTGGTCCTCGTCGTCATGGTCGTCGTGTCCATGTACACCATTACAGAGGACGACGTTTCTAGTAAAGGAGACAGAAGCAACAAAGTGAACTGACAGATTTAAGGAAAAATGCAGAGTTGGGGAAAAAAAGAAGATTGAGCGTAAATGTCTCTCTTTTCAGTCACACTTCATTAACGTCTGAGGGAAATTTATTTTGGTGCTGCTGCGAAATAAAGGCAGAGCATACGCAGGGTGGTTCTATTCTTCCCCCCTTTTCCACATGTCAGTTTAAGAGGAGATCAAAGAGGATCAATTGGAAGTTGCAAGTGTGACTTGCTTGTGCATGCATGGTGTCTAATTTTAGACCCCCGCTGGCAAAGCTAATAGACACACACCAAACATATACAGCTGTGCAGAATAAAAGTTGCTGTTGACGAGGGTATATCTCTGCGAGTCAATAGCTGGGTATTGTAGCTACATGCTATTTCTGGGTCAGCCGGGACAAACTGAAATACCCATTTCCTCGATACGAGTCCTCCCTGTGGTTACACTCCAGGAGACGCTTGCTAATGGCACTGTGTTTACCTGAGCTGTTGGGGACAAGGGCTATCATAACACCAGCACATGCACTGACGAGGTTATCCTTCTCTTCCCACTCAAATTCATATACACCTCCTCAACACCCCGTTATCAATCACCCCATCTACTCAGCAATCTTGTCCCCTATTGTCCCATATTCCCTCCCCTGTGTCACTGATTGAAAAATAGGGGTCCCAAATTAATTTAGCAACAAGCTTTTTATGAATGGGTGGACTTAGTTAGGCCACAGAGGGTGAGATAAAACACAGAGGTCATAACATATCTTTGAAAACTGGGAAGTAGGCAGTTTATTCCTATCAAACTGTGAACTGTGGAAAATCATCATTTAGGAGCATTGCTCTGTGTTACTCATTTGCATTATTTTTGCTCAAAGATTCTTCAGTATGCAATACTGGCATTTTCATATGTCATGATCTTATTACTGAGTGTAGTTTGGAATATGGCAGCTTGCTGTAGACCCTTTCAATAAAATCCTACGAGAGAGCACTTCTCACAAAACACACGTGCGTGCGTGCGCGCACATGCACACACACACACACACACACACACACACACACACACACACACGCACACACACACAATATGGGCCTTGGTAAAAATGCAATTTGGGATAGTCGTCTTCTTCCACCCTGTTTAGTGCAGAGATACAATCAAAATGACAGAAGTGACAAATGTCCCAATCTTTGCATGAAAAGGGAGCAAAACAAAATCTAATGAGGGTCGACTTCAGGTCGACAGGTATAATGGACATCACACATCCAGAAAGCTTAGATAACGGACATCACTTCTGAAATCCAGTTCAGCGGGATTCAATTTGCAATCGAGCGATTTCTCTGTATGCTGAATTTGAAAGCAGTGAAATAACACTAAATTAGTCCCACAGTTTGTGACTTGCCGAGACGCCTGTAGGCTGTAATGACAAACACGGCCGCTCTTAGCAGTCAATGCACTCATTCAACGATAGCCAAGGTTGATTAAATAGGTTGCCACCAGAGCACAAGTTCCAGGCTGATTGAGTATTTGTTTTATTTTTCTAACAAAAGAGTTTGCTGTGTTTATACCATCCGCAGGTATCTTGGGCACTCCTGTGGAGGCACTCCATCAGTAAAGCGGAACTATAACACAAATCTCATTGAATTGCAATGTGAACTCAGGGCATGCAGAGCCTTTTTTACTCCCAACTGTCTGATAATGCAGGTTATACAACCTTAAAATATCACTCAAATGGAAAGAAGAAAGAACATCACATGATTACACACAAGTAAATGTTAAGTGGAATACGCAAACAACTTGGAAAATATGTTATCACACGGGTGATAATGGATGCAAATGGTTGAATAAGTCATCAGAAAAGCACAGTTTCATGATCACACACTGAGAGCCACACATCAACCAATGTAAATTGACACTACAAACCATCAACACGGCTTTAAAAATCACATGAATACTCAAAAAAGGTATTTAACATTTTGACCAGCCACAGAGACATCACTATTTACATTCTATAACCACTATTAGACATCACCATCAATCTGTGCCCTGGCAGCCCAGTACATTCTGTGGCTGCAATGATCGTGAAAACAGGACGGGTGATATATCTCCAAGGACACCAGTCTACTTATTGGATAATTCATGAGTGAATTCATGTATCTATGCATCTGTATTTGAGAAGTGATGATAACCTCAAATAGGTTAAACCGACTCTTTTGGTTAAGGGAACGGCATATATTTAAGTTTAATTGAAATCAGCCGGTGGTGCTTCAACTGCATATAGTAAAAGAGCCCATAAGAGGACCTCATGGAAATCTGAATGCTCATATTGAGGTCAGTAAAGGTCACCTTGCACAGATTCAGATAAGGTAGTGGTGAAAAAGGAAGGTGTGCAGACAGGCCTATTAAGATAAGGGGAATATTGTACTGGTCAGGACGGCTGATACAGGAGCGATTCAGGATGGGACACATTTTTGCTGAGGGAGTTTGTTGCTATAGTTGCCCAAAATGCAGACTGATGCAAGTCAGTGAACTGTACAGGGACGTGTGATGCATTAAATGTGCTGAATGTGGAATTCAACGCATTAATATAGCAGCACACAACTATTTGCTATGGAAAAATATAGTGGACTAATGCCGTCCTGAGTTGCTCTCCTGCTTTGTGTGTGTGTGTGTGTGTGTGTGTGTGTGTGTATATGTGTGTATGTGTGTGTGTGTGTGTGTGTTCTCATCCAGGTTTCTTTGCACTTTGTGCACGTAGACCGGCAACTGTGCTTTTTCTGCATGTGGGCCACACTGGCTTGCTAATAACGCCGTCCTGGCCGTCACCCGTCACCCGTCAGCTGTGACGCTGTTGCTCGTGCCGCTAGCGAGACGGCCGTCACCACGTTGAGAGCCGTGTGAAGGCAATCGCTCAGTCATAGAAGTGCTCCTAGTTCGGAATTTACCATCTTTTAACTATGTAGGAAGGAATAACAATTAATAGGATACCAAACTATGTATTATACTTTAAAGCCTTTTAAATCACAAATATCTGGCATCAATTACCACCGGTTTTCCTCTTTGTTCCTGTTCTGCCAACATTACGTGAATGCACTTGAGTTAACAGAATGGAACTATACTTTACATACTTTACTTCTTTAAACAATTGTGATAAAACCTTTGAAATGTTTCAGTAAAATGCTAAAATCATGTCGTCATATAGTCAGAAAACCGAGTCAATAATGTCAGTAAAACAGCAATAACTATCATTCTAGGTTTTCCACTGAGACAACATTTGCAACAGTGTGTTTTATTGCTTATGAACTTATGACAAAGAAAGCACTCTCTTCTTCTAAACACTTGCTTTGTAGTTCAGTAGCAAGACAACAATCCAACTATTGTCCTTCAATATCAAAGACAATTAAATAATTTAATCAACTGATCCTTTTTAAATAATCATAATAATACAAGTTCTATCAGTTCTTTAATGCTGGGTAACATGACAGTAGAGAGAAATATAGCTTGAGGAAATCACCATCACAGCGTGAGGTTAATTCAAAGTCACTCAAAACCATGTCTAGAATGTAATTCCATACTGCCAGATGATCCCATTGAGCCCACTGTTGAATTATTTTTTTAACACGCAGCATGTTAAATACGCCTGCAAAGACACACAGGAGGCAGAGAGCAGGAGGGGAAAAGAAGAAAGTGTCCTTGAGCAAACTTGTGTATCTTTTCCATGAGATGGGCACAAAAAAAGGAAAGCCAGCAGCAGACAGCAGCCACAGTCTGCAAGCACTAACGCCTTGGAGACAACACAAGGACATTTTGTTTTGCTCTGCCAGCTTCCCCATTCTCTCCAAAGGGATGAAGGGAGAAAAAAAGCTCAAGAGCACCAACGAGGTTAGAAAAACTTTGGTATTCTCAGTGGGACTCGTGATTGGCCTCACGGGCAGATTTGAATGTGCGTAGTGCTTTGTGAGCTACAGAACTGGAGAACAAAAAGATGAAGTATGACTATAGATTGATGAATCCTTCTCATGCTCTTGAACAAATTAAATTCCGATGTCTACTTTACAAGTACTTCCTCTTTGCAGTATTCTTACCTAATTATTATTAGGAAATTCACAGTGGTATAAGTTTTGAATTAATAAAATGGTCTAAAACCTCAAAAGGTAATTTAACTTCTGTATATTCCAAATTCAATGCGTTCTAAAAGGCATTACAGAGTTAATTAAAAATGAATGCTGCCAACATCTAGTTATCAGATATTCATGATTCATAAGCTTCGGGGCTTAAGAATGTTCCTACACCTGATCAGGTGACCTTTTCATGCATACAAGACAGGAGCAAACTTCTGTGGGCGCTCCAGCTTCCTCACATTGGACAACCAACTCCACTCATCATTTACGCACCTCTTCTAATGCACAAAATCCCCCAGACTAAACGCACAAATTCTGTTTCCACCACACACCGAGCTTTGTGGTTCATTTCAAAGCATTCATTTCTACCTAATTAGCCTCTCTCTCTGTATCCCAGGGCTTGTGGCTTTCACAATTAGATAAGCACGCTCTACTTTGCTCCTGGAAAAAAACCTGCTACGCAACTATGAAATGAATCCGGTTTATATGACTTGCCATTTCCGCACAGACGGCAGGCTCGTGGGCTCTAAGAAACTTCTGCATAGTCGAGATCAAAAGCGGTGCAAAGGGCTTTCGGGGGTAAAAATGAAACTAGCATTAGACAGTGAAGTGACTCCTCCAACCTTATGCTGAACCCAATTACCTCCTAATTTTAGTATTTGAACCTTTATGCATGGTTACAACTTCAGTAGTCACTTTCACCGGCCCTGGAAAATATTGGACAGTCATACTGTGCCTGTTTAAGCCTTCTAAATGGGATTTCAGGGAGCTGGGACATGTATTTTTAGAGTTCAAGCGTACTATGGTGCGACCATTAGTGGAGCTCTCCGAAATAAATTTAAACCATATACTTGTCACTTAGCTGTTTGATGAGAGTGTGCTGCTTCTACATTAGTTAGTTCTGATGTAAGAACTGCATTCAAAAAGTGGGTTATCTGATAATTTCAGTCAACACATAGTAACACGTTTGAGACTGATGTTTAAAAGGTTTGTCCCAATCTGACCCACATCTTACAGGATGAAAAGTACATTTGAACCAATGTGGTTTGTTAATTCTCAGCCATCAGCTAATTGAGCATTAATTTGTTCTAATGTTTTGTTTTTGATGACTAGACAGAACATCTATTTTAAGCCATCTCACAAAATCAGTACACGTTTCCTCATGGCATAATTCTATAATTCCCATGTCTATCAATTCCTCAACGTTTATGCTGTTTGATCCCACCAAAATGACACGATTTCTCGAATGCCGAAGAGAAAGAAGTCGCCAATGACATGATTAGAGTCTTGTCATTTAATGGAGTCTTTTGTGGCAGGACCACAAATCCATCAGAGTGCAACTGGGATGTCGGTGTAGTACAATCATGGTGGAGGGAGTGTGCAGTGAATTATGCAGCCAGACATCCGGCAATGCTCAGATATCATCTGACATGATGAGAATCATAATGGATGGGAGCTATGCATTGTTTGACAATTAATTTCTCATTCCAAAGCTCTCTTCCTGGGACTTGAGAGGGCATCCATGGAGGTCACACAGCCCTGGGAGAAGCGTATGCCCTGGACTGATATATAGCACACATGGACGTAGTCCCGGCGAGACACTCGCAGTGTTTGAGCTAAATGACAGAGGACAAGTGAGCAAAGCCTGCTTGCATTTGCACTGAAGTGAGGTATTATAGGGTGAAGTCACAAAACAGATGTGCAGTAAACACATGCAAAGGCCCAAAAACACGAGTCCCATTTTATTCCCCTAATGTGCATGCATAGCTCATCTGCATTTGCAAAATTAGATTCAGCCACGTAAGTTATATTTATTTATTTAGTATATTCCAACACCTCAGATCAAAAACATTAGGCAACTATGCATGCATCTACACATATACTATTAATATACTATATAACATGGTTATGGTATATTAAAATACCATAGTCCACAGAAATGCATATTTAGCATCAGCCTTTCAAAGCTAGATGGAGGAATGCTGGATTCTGTTTTTTTTCTTAGAGCCAAAACTTCTCACAGATGACTCACAAGGTCAAACACCATCAAACGTACCAGGGAAAGCAAGAGGAGGAAGAGTAGACTGTGCACATAAGCAGAGGGGGTTTCAGACTCACTAAGAGGAAAAGAACACTCCTTCAAGGTCTCATCCATTTGCCAAAAAGTAAAGTAAATCTTTTCAAAGGACTCTCAACCAACAGTAGTATGGGCCAAATGGATCGGGCAAAGCGGTGTCAGGGAACTCTGACACTGGTTTTAAAAGAGAGTTTAAGATCCTATTGAGGCCTCCAATCAGATTTTTTCTTGGCTGATTGACCACAATAAATCACTTTTGAGCTTCTGTGTCACTAAGGTTGTTAAATGTAATGTGGTACAATTCTAGAGAAACGGGTTTCCGTACACAGACAGACACACACACACACACACACACACACACACACACACACACACACGCAGTAAACCAGAGTAGAGTGGAGAAGATGCCACACACACACACACCAATACCCTAGTTACACATGTTTGTTCTTCTGTTTGATATCCATTGAGTGAAATCACTGCCAACTACCTGCTTAGTTCACACACTGTACAGCTGATCGGCTGTGTGGGGTTAGCTGGGGTGATTCCCATGCATTTTAATCAAACAAATGAAAGACAAGACCTGGAGGAAACACATGTAAAGTAGTAAGGAAAAATGCAGTTGTGTCTTATAATCCCCATTCACCCAAACTTGTTTTACACAAGTCCAACTTTCTTTTTTGCATAGGTATGTTTTCCCCCAATCATGTACATGTCAGGAGAGATGGATAGGTTGCTGACCTTAATTGAGGGATTGCTTGCCACCCCTCTAACCAGACAGGAGATCTGTGTATGGCAGAGTCAGGAGGAGGGACACCAGACAAAATCATGTGATACATAATGGGGGAGTATCTCACAGAATGAACCCAGATGCTGAACCACTTGAAACATGAGCTTGTCAGCTCAAAGGTTTCCTTCAAAATCCATAACAGAAATATTGCTGATGATTTTACAATATAGTAGAATGTATATTTACATGAGGGAATATGGCTTTGAAATGGTACAAGAGGTGCTTATGCACCAACAAAGTGCTCCCTGTTTCAATGCAAAAAAAATATAAAGCTACATTCCTAACAGAGCCCTATTGTGTTGCAGCATTAAATGGTTTGCAAGAAGATCTTGCATTTGTGCACGTGTCTGTGTGTGTGCATGCGAGTACACGACTTAGAAAAATCGTTCCAAACTATAATCCTAAACCTTGCACTTTCCCTTGAAGAGAATTGCCCTCTGCAGGAGGTGCACCAGGCATGTGTGAAATGCAAATAAGCATGTAGCCTACATTTCTAAGCCGCTGCATCAAAAAGGGATTCATGCAGCATGCAGAGACTTTACTGAGCAAAATATGTCTTGATGCTTTGTTATCAAGAAAGAAAAGGTTATATGATGACACAATACAACTGCAGGGTTTCACTTGGAACTATATAGTAACACATCAGAATGGATCACTCAAAAAGCAGCATGACAGGTACTGGGAGGCCAGTGCATCAGCACTAGTGCCAGAGGGACAACAGTTTGTGCCTTTAAAAGCAGACTGAGTCACACTCAAGATTATCTCCACCAGACTCTGCCAGCCAACATTTACTGCTTAGACAGTCTTAATCAATTTAGCATGTGTCAGGCACTTCCAAATAGAGCCAAGATGGGCCTGAGCTTCCAAAACATCAGCTGCTTCGGCATGAAGGTCGGGGCATCACGTCTGCGAGCTCCCTCCAGGCTAGAAGCGCTGGCACCGTGCCTTAGCCAGATGGGAACATGTGGCAAAATTACAGGAACGCCAGACGATGGCTGTATCTATGACACTGACTGCAGAATCACTCAGACGTCGTCTCACTGGAATAATAGCTGACAAGAACATCTCAAAAATACTGAGTGTTTTCTGTAAAAAGTCCTCAACATACTAGCATTGCACTATTTGTATTTGAATGATAGAAATCAGTGAAAATCATAAAATTGAAAAGTAAACTCATTTTGGATTGAAGCTAAAACACAGCGTCTACATTAACACACATGGTAATACGCAGCATGGATTGTACGAGTGCAGCAGTAGCAGCAGGTGTGTGTGAGAATGAGGGTAATTCTCTCATGCGGCTGCCCTCGCCTTTGCAGTCCTGTCGAGTCCTGAGTGCAGCCAGCGCCGTGGCAGACAGCTCAGAGGTTATTCTGGTAAAGGTGAGGCCAGGTCCAGCGGTATTGTCTCCAGGCAAGTTAAAGGAAACAATACTGCAGGGTTTTCTTTTGTTATTGTTAGTTCTTTTCGTATTTTGAAGGAAAGTCCATTGTATAAGCATGTGGCTTCTTCACCTATTTTCATCATCTGTATTCTAAAGAGGTGTTTTGCACGTGTACACAGGTTTGTTTGTAGGAAAATCATATTAAAAAAACATATTAAATAAAAGATTATTACAATTCATTGAAAGCACAATCATCTTTAGTCGTTTTACTAAAGTGAAAATCACTTAGAGGTAAAACAAGCTAAATCTGATGGGACAACATTAAGACTATAAAACATATACAATGGATACAATAGTTTCTCCAAACAGAACATAATAAGCCACAGGCTTTGGTGGAGTCTGGAGGCGATCTTTAAGGGGTTTGAGACAAGTTTTGAAACCGTGACACTGAACAGAGATAAGCGCTTAAGAGAATGGATGGGTGGTTTGCTGAGCACGGACACTCTTTCTGTGAGAAGTTGTACAGATTTACTGGTTTTGGAAAAGTAAAAAGCACTTGAAAGATGACTGCCTGGTCAGTATCAAATATAATACTTCTACTATCTTGACAATGATTTCAAGCAACCTTTCCAATCGCAGGTGTTTGCAAGCCTCTGTCTCGCCAACAATCCACTAACTGTCCATAGTGGAGAGGGATGCTCGAGCAGAACCACACAGTGATGAAAGAGAGCGAACACTCTAAATGGTGGATCTGGAGAACTGGGTCATGGATAGTTGGGGGACAATTACTTTCAGAAGATCGGCAACCTCTAGCGAGGCCATTACGGCCTTTGCAAATGAGTTAGCAAAATTTCCATTCACTAATAGGACGATGCATTTTTTTTTGTCTGCTCGCTATTCAACTATTGTATATGCTGCATCTTTCTTTTATGTTTTTTTAAAAAGATCATGGAGCAATTTCCCAGTTGTCCTTGGATACTCTGCATTGAATGTGATCATGTGAAGTGGATTAATGGTAGGAGAGCTTTCATATCTGCCTGCTAATAGCAGTCTGTGCAGTACAGTTTTTATCACCAATATAGTGAATTTAATTATCAATGGAGTTGTCATGGAAGCACTCTTGGGCATAGATCATCCGTCCTTGAATACGCCATGTTTTGGCAAAAAAAATATTGCTTTCTCTCTGTTGAATAGACTTCAACAAATGCACAGATTATTACAGAAATATGTTAGGGAGTACTCTAATAGTGGTTGAAATATCTGTCTTTTCATGAATATCATAACTGTTTTTTTTTCTTTGCGAGGTAAAGAAACGATTATCTTTTTTTCCACCAACAGATTGGGGGAGTACCAAGTGATGATTTGATGAAAGAGTTCAAGTTCACAAACATTGAGACACAATATGGCAGTGCTTTTTGTACGGTTCCAGATATCATAACCCTGTCAATGGCTACTGCCCTGTAGCAGGTGCTGTGCCCTGGCCCATGTGGTTGGGCAGAAGGTAGCAGGCTCAAGCTGTGGCCTGGCTGTTTCTCTGCGGCTCTGTTGCCAACATACCATGCTCCACTTGTATGGCAGGTCACGCTTGCTCGTAGAGGGGGAAATGAGCTTCTGTTAGAGCGATCACAGAGCGATACCTTTCTGGGAGTGTCAACAGGCACAATGATCACTGACACTGAATGGACTTCCAAAAGGCCATGTTAGCAGCCACTAGGCTCTACTTAGTGTGCTGGCTAAATTTAACAGCTTTGCTTCAGGTCAAACTAGTAAAAGGTGTTTTGTTTTCTTGGGATGTGAATCAAATGGTTTGAAAATCCTCATTTTCAACACCCTTGTGGCTCTTTCCCAGCAACCATTGTTGCTTTAAGTTTATGTGACTGCTATTTTCACTTTCCTCCATCACACACTTTGCTATTTGATCGATGCATATTCTCACTTAATGAAAAGTACTTTATTAATCGCCAAGGAGATTTTTTTTTGTCATAGTAGCAGCATCCCACACTTACAGACATCCAATGAAATAAACTAAGCTAAACACACAAATAAAGTAAATAATAATAAAGTAAATCAAGTAGCATTAAGTGTTTCAACATTATGATTTAGCAGAGTACAGACTTATTTGTGTGTGGTGAAGGGGTCTACACTAAATTAACCAATTTTGAGGCAACTATCCTACAATCTCACAATTAGGCTCCCAGGGTGACAATTGTGTGGAAAATGACAGCTAAAATCACTTAATCACTAAATGGTTTACAGACAATCACTCCTTCATTTCTTATCAGTCTGTATATCTGACATATATTTGTTCTTTGACTCCATCCATACACCTAATGTCACATTGTACTATCTATATTCATGCAGCAGCCCCTTTACTGGGCAGCTTATTCTGCACAATAGCAGCCAGACACACAACTCAACGTCTCACTGGAAAGTCTATTGCTGAGGATTTGCATGTGAATTAGCTTTTGTGTGTATGTGTGCATACACGCAATGGTGTGTGCTCATTGTGTATCACTGTTAAAAAGTGACGAACAATCATTTAATACAAAAAGCACATTACAACATCATCTCACTCTCCTTAACTATAACAAATTATATTACGAGTAGCTGTGGATCATCAAAACCAAACGCTGTAAGCATGGTCACTGAATGAATGAATATATTACGGAGAGTGTTGAAGCAGGACTCGGTGTATAAAAAAAGAGTTGGGGTAGAGTAGCAGCCAGCGAAGGAAAATAAATTAAACTGGCAAGCGGCAGGTAGCGAAAGCTCCAGAGGAGAAAGCAGAGGTAGGGACTTCACACTCAAATAACTTGTGACATTTTTGACTAGAGCTGTTGATGAGATAGCGCAAAGAATTACCATGGTGTGTCAAAACAGGTTCTTTTTTCCTTTTCATGCTTTAAAACAAGCACCAATTTATAAAAAGAACAATGGAGGAGAGAAATTAGACTTTTCAAAAGAGTTTTTGGAAGTCTAATGTGAGCAGTTGTTCCTAGGCAAAGGAAACAGCTAGAGTGAGGAAAAGGTTTTGCTTGTGGCTGAAATACAACATGTGAACTACTTACAGTGTTAAACACCCAATGTTGCATAGACCAACATCAGTTTTCTTTGTAAATGACGAATGTTTTATCCTATTAAGGAAAATTGATGAGGCTCATCATGTAAATGCCAAAAATGTTTTTTTTTAACAAATCACTACGCAACCTTTCAGGTTAACTTCATTCCACTTTGACAATTAAGTAAAAATATAATATAAAGCAGCATAGGCTTTATGTACAATATACACATGTGTGGAGCAAATCAAATAATATTCTGATATTTTTCCTTTCAATTAATGAGGCTAAACATGCAGTTTGTTCTTGGCGTGCAAGTAGATCTAATGGGTCATTATCGGCAAATGTATTCATTCTTGAGGGAACATGCATGTGTCAGGCAAAGGTTAGGACTATAGATTATTTTCATGACTAGCATCTTTATAGTCTTGTTATGTCTTTTGTGTTTTTTTTACTTGGATTTGTCTATTTTTTTTAATCTATTGTACCATTTGATCTTGCCTTCTCTCAACTAGGTTTTTCTCTTAGTTTTTTACTGTCTTCTGTTTTGCCTTTGCCTCCCTGTTTGTAGTTATATTGCATCGCATTCTGCTGTTGCTTTATACAGGACAATAGCCTGTTGGTGATGTCAGCAAAATTCTTATGGTCTAGGTTCGCTCCCTGGGGAAGGAATTTGCATAGTAATTTACGACTTACACCTCGATAGTATTCAATGTGGCCAAGTGGAAAGATGGGAGATGTTGAGGAAGGTTCAGTGGATCACAAAATATATGAAAATGTATTAACTCCATTCCATATAATCATGACAATGTGCACAGTATTTTTTTTATATTATTTTCCGCTGAACCAAATTTAAGAACGGCTGGATGTACCAATGTCATTATCCTGTCACAGAAATAGCTCCGTTCCTGATTGTATGTGTAAAAAAACAAATGCCATTTAGATCGTCTTACACTTTAACGTTTGATGATCTGTTGTCATCGCCATTTACTCTGAAACACCAAATTTCACTGAGCCAAAGACAGGACATTAAAACTAGTAAAATGTATAAATATTATGAAAACTGAATAAAGAAACTTACCGAGTCTGTTGTCCAACGTTCCAAAGTCCAGAGTGTACTTCACCACGTGGTAATTGTTCCAAACGTACAGCAGGTTGTCCCTGGGATTGTAATCCACTGCAGCGATGTACTGATAGGAGTTGGGGAAAGGGATGTCCAGAGAGCCATCTTTGCTTAGCTCTGTGTTGTAGATGTAGTCTATCTTATTTCCTGTTGCCTCATTGTCATCGTCCTCATACACTGACTTTACTACATACAAGATTCCACAAATCATGAAGGCGTTGGAGGCTGAGCGCTTGTCATAAGCTGTGTCCCAGGTCCCCTCAACCCGTAACGTATAAGGATTTAACTGGCTAATGACAATCCGCCCGTTGTTTTGCTCAGTGGCATAAATCACCCAAAGGCCATTTTCGTCAACAGCCAAGTCAATGTCTGACTTCCCTCCCCAGCGGTATGGAGACGTGTCATGGTAGTTGGCGTTAGCAATAATGGCCTCGCCGCTCTTGATGCGAGTCCGCAGGTCAAACTTGACAATGTTGCGTGTGCGCTCCTTGTTGAAGAATAGCGCCCCGTCATAGACCACGAAGCCTGTTCCATCGACACGATGTGGGAGTTTGTAGGTTGTTGTCGGCCTTCCAGCGATAAAGTCTTCTTTGGAGGAATATTCGGTCAATGTGTCAGTGCGGTAGGGTGTCCAGGGCATATAATAAATCTTATCGGAGGCTTGTAGAGGGTCTTTGCACCAGGCTCCTGACTGGTGGTCCGATTCAAAGAGATGCTCGCTCTGGTACACCCTGCGCAGAAGCCCTGGGCACAGGAATACTGAGGAGCCAAAATAGGGGAAAGACAAGTACAGAGTTACATTGGCAGGTATTATTCCTCAATAACTCAAACAACAACTGTATGCAAATATATTAAAGTTGGTTTTAACGCAAGTCACGCTCTTCTTCAGTGTTGGGATGATTCGAATGAAAGCAGAAAACATTAATTACATCCAGTAAATGTTGTGACATGCAAATAAAATGGTATACAATAACTATACAAACTTGACATCTGTTTGTTCCATTTCAAACGTGCAGTTTGTTATATCTATACAAGATACCTCTAATTCAGTTAGTCTCTTGGCCTTAACACAATTAGTTTACAATAATGCTGAAATAACAGACTTGTGGGGAGGGGTGAATAGAGTAAGTGAGAGTTATATCTTCTGACTTAATGTAGAGCAGAAATAATTCAGATGATTATATTAAACCACGGACGGACTGACTTACCCACATGCACTTACACACGTTACCATTTTGGTATGTTTTCCTTTACAAAGGGGCTTCTCAGTCCAAGTCTACTAAATTACATATAATTGTAACCGGAAAAAAAAAGTTTAATCCTTTTTTTTTTATATAAAAAAACACTCTTTTGTTGAAATATTTGGATAAATAGCGATGCTGTAATTGTTGGCCGAGGCGACGCTTTAGGGGATAGAAAACAAGACACAAATACTGTAATTACATCATCTATTTAATGATTGCCTGTCCATTATTTCCCCGACATGACATTTTTAGTCTGCAGCAGGATTTACAATAGCACACAGTAAACTAATTAAATGTGAAATGGTTTGTACACAAATCTGATGAAGCCAGGCCATGGCCATATAGCTGGAGCAGGTCAATAGCGGAAACTGTTTGCAAAAGCTAATTTCAGTTGATTATGGATTATCAGGGACTGAGGCAATTATAATGTTCTGTCTTTCAAAAAAGATGACATCTGAACTGGATTACATTGAAATAAAATCAAGAGTACTTTAAAACATTCTTGAAAATACAACATAGGAACAAACAATGACACAATCATTACTGTATTCACACAAAAAAGATTATTTCTTTAAATAAATAAAATGTATTTTAAAAAGAGAGAAACTAGCTGAAGTCTGGTAGAAAGAAACAAAGGATTTGCACACCACAGTCCTCCCGTTTTTCACAGGGTTTGGGCCTTACAGTACATCACATAAAAACAAAGTGTGTGTCAAGGCTCCTTTCACTGTAATGGGCCAGGAGCCTGACACAGCGCTGACAGGTTCTCGCCGCAGATCCGTCGGGAGGTAAAAGCTGCACGCTTCGAGGAGGAGGAGGAGAAAGAGACAGCGAACACAGAGGCTTCTTTCCCTTGTAATCTCTTAAGATTAAACATGTTGTCTACCTGCAGGTGAAAAATGTGGCGAGATGCATGCTGTTGACACAACGCCTTGGCACACTTCTCAGCGGTTGCTCCACTAAATGCTAAGAGGGCCGTTTGTGGTTGAAAAAGACGAGATGTGCTAGGGTACAGGGTCAGATAAGGTAAGCTTTGTACTGACAGCCCACTGGGCTCTGTAAAATATGCTTCTCGATGTAAGCATGGAGGAGTGAACTCAATATATTAGAGAAGTGATACAAAAGCAATCATGGCTTTCATGGGGAATACTACTGTTACCTCAGCAGCACAGACATCTCTATGAAATGTTTTGAACGTCCCTTCAGCTTCATTGCTCATTCTCTTTGCCACAGATTTCAGTGTTGTGTCATTAATTCATGACTACTATGAAACATAAAATTTACTGCACAGCTATTAAAGTGAAACTCTTGACTCTTGTTTAATGATTCCATTTCCATCTTTGACTTAAATCCAGCTTTGTAGTTAACGTCTGACAAAGGACACATTTCTACCTCATGTAGAATGATAACACTACAAACACAATGCTCCTGAGGCACGAGTGAATATTTAGTATATGTTCTGCAGCATCATGCGGTGCTGGTAAAATAATAATGACTGCTATGATCCGTCGCCAGTATTGACGAGTGAGTCCCTGAAGGTTATACCCATCATCATGTTAGAGCTATAATCAAAAATGCTGACAGCTTATTGGACAAACTATTGATCACCCTGTATAGCCCTCTCCTTTAATATTATGCAGCTGATAAAGCAGACCTGAATAATCTTCTTAAGGGGACTAAAAACACCTCGGGGTTATGGGATTTTACTGGAGAGCAGGTCTGTAAAGACCTCAAGAATTATCATATATGTGGCAATGTCAAAAGTGCCGTCAATCTGTGTTACTGTAATGAACAAAGAATAAAGGTTCAGTGTGACAGTCACTGTTTTGGATGCTGCAGCATGTACAAGACTAAATGAAAGAAAGCATTTAGCTAAATATTTTGAACACTGTTCCCCTGATCAATCTAATTTCCCCATGAATGAAATGGTTAACCTCCCCAATGAACCATATAATGAACACCCACCCACAAAATAACAGACACCAACTTTAGCACCCTGTCACCCACAAAAACAAAAACAAGCAAGCATATTCCCAAATGAAAGTGCAGATGAAAAAGAAAAGTTGTTGGCATTTAGTTACCTTTTTGTTCCACTTCTATTTTTAGGCATGACGGGAAGAGAGAGAGAGAAAGAAAAAAGAAAGAACAGGTTAATGATGTGATTAACAGGAAAAGTCTTTATTTTCTAACAGTCACACAACAGCATCAGAAGAGCTTGGGGTTAGTGGAATAAAGACACAAAACATTCAATCATAAGCTTTTGGGAAAGAGAAACAAATACTGCGCAAGCCTGTTGGAAAAAAGACAGATTAATCAGGTCTTAAAATTGTACGAGATGTTTTTGGGCATTTACTTTTTTTTTGGCTGTGGGATAGGGATGTGTAAAACAGATGACTTTTTGTACAGCCATCAAATCAGTCAACTTTATGGCCACTTACAAGCAAGCTTATGAGTCCAGGGTACAACTGCGAGAGAAAAAAAGCACCCAACATGCAAATAGAATAGCCTACATTTCACACTACACACAGCTGCAGTTTTAAACTGATAACCTGTCACCTAAATCATGGAAATTGTCAGTGGGGAAAATAATTAAAATGTCAACACATATATATATTTTTTTATTTTTTTTATTTGATTTATTTCTTTATTAACATTGATGTTCACACATCCAAGGGTAACCAAACAAAAGCTGGTCACGATAATCCTCTGCTTTAAAAATACAGTAGGCACTTGTATGCATGTATACGTATATATTTTAAAAGTGTGCAATACTTCACTGTACTATACTGTTTTAGCCAATGGATGTTGAGGCTTTGAAAAGAGCAGAAATACATTACTTTTAGCTCAGTTCCCCATAAAAAAAAAGGCATACAACAGATCTTGATTTTTTTGAGGAGAGTCTTTCTTTCCGGTGCCCTGTCGACAGCGGTACACGGCTTTGCTACAGTGCTGGTCGACTCTCTGAAGTGATGTGACAGCCGTCATCTTCTGTAGGTGATACACTGACTATGAATGAGTACCTCATACAACTTTACTTCTAAAGAACAAAGCTTTCCCTTTAAGGGTGCTGTATTGACACTGGTGACTTAATGTATTGTACTTTTTTTTTTTTTTTTTAAATATGCAGAGCGAGTGGTGTAATGGACCATCATCAATCTGTGATCCGTAAGGAAATTAATATGGAAAAATTATAACGTAATGTGTTAGAGAGGGAATTATGACCTATTTACACTACCTCTAAGCAGCTTATAATAAATCATTAAAACTACTAATAACACGATTTGTTTTAATCAAAACAATATTTTATTTTAATTTCTGATTTGTGTTTATAATTACTATAACATAGTAAAAGGATATAATTTAGAATTGTTAATGATGCTCAACACTGACTTCACAGCAGTTTAAATGCTTTTTGGTAGGGTGGCAAAAATAATAAAAAAAGGGATCTGTATCTGCTAACATTGATCATCAATGATTGGCAATTAGTTTCTTAAAGTTGAATTTGCTCACTTCCCTTCTAGTGTATACAATGTTTATATGTATAATGAGAGCTACGTGAAGCCAGAATCAAATTGCATGTATGGACAATAAAGCTAATTCTTCTTTCTTTTGGGCCGGTCCGATCCGTGACTCCATCCGAACCGTTTTATAATCCGTTGCACCATTACTTGGCTCCAATTGCCGCAGGTGTAAATGGATTGCAAAAGCTGCTCAACAAGTATTCTGAAAGCCTCTTGAAAAACTACTGCGGCTATTACATCTTTATTTTCCACACACTATATGCATTGCTTCCTCTTGTGGACAAGCTGTTATATGTCAGGCATGGCATTTGGCTGGTCCTGTCCCTTCCCCTCCAGTAATCCCAGTTCTAATAAGAGAGGATTAACCTCCGTTACCAGGGCTTACAAGAGTCCTCTCCTCCAAATGGAGAGTGCCAGTGAGTGAGGTATGGAGGTCAGTGGATAGGGGTGGGTGGGGTAAAGTTTGAAAGATTGGAAGGTTATGAGAGGAGAACAATATTAATGCAAAGCGGTGAGCCAATGAAAAGCTGCAAGTGAAGTAGAGCCGTTTCAGGCGAGGGAAAGAGCACAAAGAGAGAAAAATAATGGCGGGGGGAGAGGCTTTCAACAAGTCATCTGCGTTGGTCAGATCATAAAATTGTACACTGGTACAGCCCTGCACCTCATCAACAGCAAACACTCCAGCTGTCATAGAAACACGATAAGTCCACACAGAGCCTGTGCAACAATAGCTCTGGGCAACAACTGAATCACTATTAGCGGCAACTCAAATTTGCCAATAACTCGGAACTACACGTGGACCCCATCGATCAAATCAAAGTAAATAGCTAATCGAAGCCTCTTCACCTCCCATGAGCAACGGCCACACAACAGGAGCCACCGTGAGGCTGGAAATTCTGATTGAGCGATAGCTTACAGTGGCGAGGGGAGAGGAGGGTAATGATCTATAGAAAAAGGCATTAAGCGGTGGGGATGTGAGAGGTGGTATACAGCGCAATTGCCGTGGGAGATGGTGTGAGAAGGGAGTAAAGGATTTGGATGAAATGCCCGACAAGGAAATACGCCACTCCCGGGGCTACTGTACAGAATGCGGCCCGGTCGTTTGACCAGAAAATGCTGCTGGATGCAGCAAGGTCACCCCTCGGATCACTCAAACCAATTTGTTCATGCCGCGTTTCACTGCAAATACAGTACGGGCAGAGATATACCTGTGGTACTGGCCCTGTACATCCCCATTTACGCTGTCAGTGATGCAAGCAGAGCAGCAGGAAAAGCTGAGTGAGACGGAGAATTGATTCATTTGAGAAGCTTCTTTACTCTGCCCCGCCACCCCCATTGTGACCTTAATGCGATTTTGGTCACGGCTGTCATTGAGTCACTAAAAAGCACTTAGCTCCCTCTCATCCTCTGAAACCAATCCTTTTTTCTCCAATATCCTTGTATTTCTCTCTGTATCCTCACTGATATCTGAGAATAATTAAACTATTTAAACTATGCACACATAAATAAATCCCCAAAAATGCAGGTACTTTTGGAGGTACCGTCACCTCAATGAAAGGGTTACGTCCTCTTCCATCACACAAAAAAAGCCATCGAGTACCTTATTCATCGGATGAATACATGATGAATGAGTCTTTATCTGCACGGTGGTTCCAAAACACTTTGTCCTGATATTTGAGGACACAGCAATGAACAATTATACACATAACAGTCTTGCATGTCCCAAGGTGTTCCTGATTCTATACTCTGTTTCATAATGGCTGAAGGCAACAGAGCCTTTTACCTGGGGTCTGTACAGGAGAGACCATTTGAAGGCATACGGCAGAACAGTGGAGATACTCCACTCAATGGTGTGATGATTATGTTAACGATGATCACATCATTCGCCAACACTAAAAAAAGTAAATGAGGTAATGAGCTAATTATTTGAAACAAAGAGATGATGAGTATTAAGTAGCCGTGCGTAAAAGCATCAATGTAAAAGCAGAGATGATATTGAGCAATTTTGAAAAAATAAATAGGCTCCACTAATTTTGTGATAGGACCAGGCTGGACCCAGGTTGGAGTTTAAGGAAGGACTGGCTCTGCAAGGTCTTTTACATTTCAGCAACTTCAGTGTGAGTTCAATTACTGCTTAGACCAATAATTAAAAAAAGTAAATTTCACCAGTCTGATGGGGAAAGTGACAAAGGAATAAAAAACTCATCACTCGCCCGTTGCAATGAGAAGGACAGTTAACAAGGGTCTGGCACATTTTCCTAGAGATAAAGAAACGACCAGCTGTAATCACCCTCCTTTGGATGCCAAAGCAAACTGGAAGGTGGACATGTCATCATTGAAAACGAGAGAAGAAAATCCCCTAAATTGCACAGATCAACTGGGCTCGTCATTTGACCAAGTTCTGTTATTGTGCATTAGATGTAGGCAGTCTATAAATGAATAGGTGATTCAATATTTAAATTATTTATTTAAATTGTTATTTTCTCCTTTTTGATTACTATTTTGTGTTTGACAGTTTTGGAAACAGCCAATCAGATAAAGATTCAACCAGACCATAAAGTGAATGGATTACTTGGACAGGTTGGGGACAGTTCTGGCAACAGGTTTGGGCAAAACAATAACTCACTAAACTGTGTGCATGCAGCTTGTAACAGTCTGGCTGCTGTGTGGCTCACCCTGCCAGGCACAGAAAGCGAGGGAAGGCAACATGCCTGAAGCTGCAGCTTACCTAATTGGTCAAGCTGTCGTAACCAAATTTAATAAAAATGAACCTAACCTTGAAAATAAGACTTTTTTATATGGTTCTAAAAAAACTCACATTCCAATCAAAAACTACAACGAAGCAAGTTAGCATGTAATTCAGCTCAAACAGTGTAGATAATGTAGGCGGGCATTGTTGAAGCACCCTGCTGTTCAGCCATACCATATATAAGTCAATTATATTACCACTGTATAATGCAGTCCATACAGTATTTGCTCATCTCATGAATAATTTCAAATAAAATTTGCTCCTGAGAAGTTGCTCTGCATACATATTGTAGTCTACTCTACGCTTAACACACGCTGAGCAGCTAACAATGGGCACCCTGAGCGACTGTGAGCCCGACCCCATCATGTGAACGGCAGCTGTATGGATTTCCATTTGAATAATTAACGCTTCCCAATTTCACACTAATGGTTGAGAGGTATCAGAATGGTATCATTAGCCGCTAATAGAGATTCATGGTGGAATGGCTGCAATATTTTTTGCAATATTTCCCTTCTCTTTTTTCCATTCCCTTGCTCTCAACTAAGGAGATGCAGAGTGCAAACCCCTTAACTCCATCCCATCAGCTTTTTAATTAATGACACAAATTACGAGGCCTTGAATAGCATGTGCCTAAGGAAGTGGGAGGCTACGCAGGCTACCATCTCTCTTTCTCTGGATTCTCTCTTCATCTCCCTCTTTTCTTTCCCCTATCATTTCCCTCGGTTGGTGCTCATGAGTCCCCCACACCATCATTACAGGTTTCATTTCTCAACACCCCTCTTTTTCTTTCAACTACTTGTCTGCTCTCTTTGTGCCCCTTTCTCGTACCTATTCAATCTCCTCCCTAGTGTCTTCTTTCGGTCTCCATCGCTTTCTTTCTCCCTCCTATTGCTGCAATGCTATCTTATAACCTTGACAATGCAGGAGGCCGCACGTGTGTGTGTGTTTGTGTGCTTGTACTTCAGTCTGTGTGCATATATGTGTTTGTCTCTCTTTGAGGGACAGGTGCAAGGACTTGGCACTCATCCAACCTGCTACCCACGCGGGACAGAACAACAGAGGGAAGCGCAGCCGAGGAAAAACTAAATTAAATACAATTTTTGTGGAACATGGCGGCAATTGGAGCAGAAATAATGTAATAGCACCTTGTGAAATATTTCTTTTCAAGGACCTAAAAATTATGAAACAAAACAGAGGGATGGTGGGGGGGATTGTGGGAGTAGAAAATAAAGGGGATGTTTTAGCCTGGTGTGTGGCTGGACATGGTGGTACATCAGTGAACAAAGAATAAAAGAAAAGACAAGGAAATGCAAAAAGAGCTTTGAGTAGTATGGTGATCATTAAAAGGAGAGACCCCCCGAATAGACCAATCTCTAATTAGTGCTATATCCTCGATACTTGGCATGTGGGCCTGTGTGTGTGTGTGTGTGTGTGTGTGTGTGTGTGTGTGTGTGTGTGTGTGTGTGTGTGTGTGTGTGTGTGTGTGTGTTGGCAGATAAAAGCTTTGCTTGTGTTTTATAAATGGAAGTGGTTATGAACATTTTGAGAAGCTTGTACAGTGTGCAAAGAGCATATATTCCAATATGTTGGATTGCACATGCGTGTCTGTCCATGCAAAAGCATGGGCTGATTAAATTGATCGAGAGAGCAGCCGGTGCAAAACCAGAGCCTGATAGATTGCACCAGAGTATTCAGCAATTAGCAGTGGAAAACAGTTGTCGCACGTCCAGATTCACCCCTTTCACACCACCATTTATCCACATTGGTAATCACAGCCTCCCTGTGCAATAATCTCACCTCTCAACTGGGAAAATAATTATGTTTTATATCTGTAGGATGTTTTTGTTAATCCAGCCACAAAAACTGCCATCCTTCAATATATTTCAATGTACCACACTTATTATGAAGATCATGGAGTATATGTGTTATTCATTACTATATATTTCATTTTCAATGTGGTAATAGCATTGTACCTTTTTATATAAACAGAATAATATAAATATAAACATGTTTTAACAATTTCTGTTGTCTAAGTTAACTTTTTGGATAAAAACTAAAATGCAAATGTCCTATAAACTGTAATAGACATATTTACCTCATGGCTCCTCATCGAGGAACAATTGTCTTGTTCTGCCCCACTGTGGAAAACTGTACCGCTAATGTCAGTTTGCAGGCTAGATAGTAAATTAACTAGTCAGGTGTAACTTGCATAATACATTATTTAATATCACTTCTGACAAAATCCTGTCTGTCATTGGCTTTTAGGCTACAGTTGTATACGATCTTTCCACAACCCTGCAGCAAATAAGCATGGTAGCTTAACTGTCAATCGAACCAAAACACTGACACCCGTCAGATGCATGGGGGAAAGGAGCATTTATATGTGTGTGTGTGTCTGTATGTATATGTATATGTGTATATATATATATATATATATATATATATATATATATATATATATATATATATATATATATATATATATACATGTGTGTGTGCGTGTGTGTGTGTGTGTTCTCCTTTCTTGCAAAAATTGAAAAAAAATTTTTAAAATGAATCTGGTTTACAATATTTCTGACTGCAAAAAAAGAGATAAATCATTGTGATTTCAGTTGGACTATAACATGTAAAGACAGGGTGTTTCTGAAAAGCACAGAATGAAACCAATGTGCTGTGACAAGATCAATCTCTGCAAACTCAGGCCACGACACCGACGTGAATTCAGTGTGTGAAATATATGACAGAAAGGCATCGTCGTCAGAGCTTGCTGTGTGGGTTGGGGATTGGTCAGCTGTCACTGAGTGATGTGATGGCATTACAGACCCCCTTCACACATGGGAAGAAGTGGAGCTGGTCACTCAGGTGGGAAGAAGAAAAAAGCTGTCTGAACAAGAAGGCTAATGCTCACTGGCATTTCGTCAGGGAGCGAGGAGGGTGTGGCTGTGTGATGTATCTGCTGTCACGACGTTGCCTCCCACCCCTAGACCTGATGAACGTGGTTTGGAGAGCTCAAGGGCAAAAAGCCACTGAACTTCCATACAATCTGCTTAGTAGATTTACCGATAACATCAAACAGAGTGATCTACTCTTGAAGAAGCTTAAAATTGCTGCAAGATTATCCAAGGCAAAGAGAACTGCCTGGGTGCTTGGAAAACTGCTGATGGGGTTTGAATACTGAGCGACTATCAAAGCTGAGCTACATTTGAACATCAGATTCGATGCAATTCCTATTAATAACCTAAAATCCTGACATGTATGGAGACACTAAAACAATGACTGACCCTGACGAGACACATAACCAATCGCATGGTCCATCCTACAGCCAGGAAGTCCCATCATGGTCACCCAGGTGGTGTTTACCTTGGGTGTGACCACGACATAATGGACTCTGTAATCACACCACAATCTGCCCAAGCTGCATTGTACGTGATAGCCATGTGCAGAGCATCAATTTCATGGTTTCACCTGCCAACACAGAAGGACAGAGATTGGTAGCAGGTGCCGAGTAGAACATGCCAAAACAATCTACTCCATTATTCAGTAAGCCCCCCCTCTGTACTTGTTAGGTGTGTTATTATTAGCTAAATGAATTAAAAAACAATTAGGTAAGTTGGAAATGAAAGCACCCGCCAAATTACATGGCAAGTTTCTATGAAGTGTGAGCTCAGGATTATTCCACTCCGTTCAAATCAGAGAACTGATTGCATGATTATATGTCCTGGCTTAGCTTCCAACGTGTGAGCCATATCTGACAGGGCTGAGCTGGATCCCACTGTGTGAGACAGGATTTTACATTGTCCTTATTAGCTACAAACAGTGGGGGGAACTAGTGGCTTACGTATAGCAACAGACTGCCAGTGGGTTTTCTGCCTTTGTTCTCCCACAGTAGTCTTGTTTGAGTCTTTCACTTTCCCTCCACTTCATTTGCCACGCGTACTGAAGTTTCAATTTTGAAAAGTGAACTGATCAAAAAGCCTTTTTCCCTAGAAAAGGACGTGTCATTATCCAGGACCAAATGTTTTGGGGGCGAGGGGTTTGACCGCTTGCCTGGACCAAATAGATCAGTCATATGCCATGAAACTACACTGAAAGGTACATCTCACTGCTGTACTACAGGGAGACGGCTGATGCTCAGGAGAAGGACAAGAAAGGCAAATTGTCAACAACAGAACAAGTCGTTTAGCGACAAAAGGTCTGAATGTGTTTCTCGGTGTTTGAGGGGCCGCAGCGGGGACGTGAGTGCTTCATTACTGATGATGAAGAACACTGGGTAAGTAGGAGGGAGACAGAGTTGTGTTGACCTCTCATGAGCTCGACCTCTGGGAGGGGCTCTATCGAGAGAAAGACTGAGAAATCGAGTGAGAAAGGTTTAATAAGGCACTAAGAGAATAGAGACATTCATCTCTCCACTGAACCGTGGAAAGTCAAGGTGAGGGGGCGTGGCAGAGGCAGATGTTCACCATTGGTGCAAAGTCATGTTTATGAGTCATCATGAAGGGTCAGCACATCACTTCTGCCTGAGGGTAGCTTTACTAATCTGTAAAGTGCATGGGGGAGCATGCACAAGCTGCACGAGTACAACAGAGACAGAGACCTCTGGCAGATGAAGAATGAGTTTACATGATTTAGGTCAAATTATTTTCAGTTGCATGTATTTAGTGCTTTGTTTTTCATCCAGTATAGTTAAAATAAAAGTATGACGGAATGCCTGGTGCACGGTCTCACAGCAAAGGCAAACATCGGCACTCTTAGCAGTAATTGTTGTAAAAAAAAAAAAAAGAAAGAAAAGAATTACCATTACAAGTGATAGAGCAGATCAAATCGCAAATTAATCAAATCTATATCGTATCTGCGGAATGTGTCCATCGATTTAGCACACTCCTCTGCCATTATTAATGGTGGATCTGATTGTACAATCTTGCTGGCTTATAAAGATACAGAGAAGAGAGCGGTAATTTATCCTAAAATAAAAGAAGCTCCATAAGTAGAATACAGATAAAAGCTGTCAGTGAAGGTGCTAAAGAAGAAAGGAGGGGCAGTTGAGGGAACTGAGGAGGAGATGGGGGGGGGCAGTGCACTTAGAGGACAAAATGTATAGTATTAGGGCAGAGAGGGAGAGCCTGTCAGAGGAATATAGTCAAGACTCCACCACTGATCGAGAGTTAGAGACATGGGCGCCTGCTTTCCTTATGAGACTCTTAAATCTGTCTGTCTCAGGAACTTTGTAAAGAGACTTGTGTTTAAAGGCCATCCACAATTCAGACGTTGTGTCTCAAAATATATTACCTTTGACAATATAAATTCCTAATTATTCCTCAAAATACAAATTCACAAGCTTGAATTTCTATTATTGGAGATTTCCAAGTGATGCAGCCATTGACCCTAGGTTTATGATTTATTGTGTAAAACAGGCAGCACAAATTTGATCCAAACACAAAAACAACTGTCTCTATGTTCGGCACATTGCAGCCAAAAGGACTGCCTCATTTGGGAGGCAGAAAGGTAGCGAGTCCGCTGCGCTGTTACACATGAATTGCATTCACAAGCTGCAATAAAATATGTTTCAAAATCCGTCTCCAGCGACTGTTTGTGATTACAGTTTGCTTTCCTGCTCAATATACAAATAAACGCCTACATGACTTCTGCATTGCCAGCAGATTTTTTTATCCTTCAATGGTCCTGGACACAATCCATAGTTACGCCAGAGAAGGTGCCCGCCGTTTCCCTCCCTGGTGCCCCCTAACAGTGTTACAACGTAGCTGCCAGAAGCAGTTTGGGCAGACATTGCCATGTTTCAACTTGGCTTTTGTTAAGGAAGTTGAGTAAATTAATAAAAAGGTAGAAGGTGAGTAGTTTAGTCAGACAACTGAATGTGAACACAGCGGTTCCCATGGGTGTCATGGCGTTTCTATTTGAGAAGACAGCAGTACACAGGGGCCGAAGGGTTGCACTACCAATTGATGCAAACTTGTTTACATGCAGTGGTGTGTGACAATGCCCAGAATATAATTATTGCAGTTTATGTCCATATCTGGCCAAAATGTCAATAATTAATAATGTTATCCTGTTAGACATTTTTGCAAAATGTGTATTAATTAGCATACAAATCTTTGATGTAATCCTTGACCTGAAACCCCCAAAACAAAAAGGTCCAGTTTGACTTTCGTGCAAAAATCGAAGAGCTTCCCTCAAGAATATCCTGAGATATTGCATTCACAAGAATTGGATGGAGATACGATCACAGCGACTTTGACCTTAGGCCTCCAAAATCAAATCTGTTCATCCTCGAGTCTAGGTGGAAGCTTATGCCAATTTTGATGAAATTCCCTCAAGACATTCCTGAGGTTTTACGTTCACAAGGATGGTAAGCACACACCCTCTGTGTTTGAATATTGACAGGGTCTCAGTTGCACAAAAACTAGACAGTTGATTACATTTGTGTTTCTCTCCATTGCAGCTGTAGTTGGGTCAGTGTTGTGCACGGACACCTCGGAAAGACACTGGGTGGCTGGGAAAGAGAAATGTGCATATTGAAAACAGTTGGTTATAAAAGAGCCATCTGCCAGCTCTGAACCACAGGTAGAAATGTTTTATACTTCAAAACATAAAAGCTCTCATCAGGCGGACTAGCAAGGGACCATGTAAGGACCTCAAATGTTAAAAAGATGGTTTGGATTCAAATGTGCATCCAACTACACCGATATCTGTGACCGAATATTTATATTTCTATATCAGTACTTTATACAGCACGGCAAACAATAAGTCGGGATTCTGGCAGGCATAATTACTGTGGCTTTGGTGTTCCATTTCAAAAGGTCATAACACAATACCGAAGGTCATATGGCAATGTCCATGCCACTTCCTCTGGCCTCACCTGGATTTCCTCTCTCTGGGTTCATCCTGTCACCGAATGCTGATCCCTCCCTTCCCTGTCCAAATGTTTCCACTCAAGTTACATAGAGCTTGACAGGGTTCTTTTACCTGCTGCACTAATGAAATCTCTTTTACTCACTCCTTTCAGAGATTCTTCACTAGTGTGAACATTAACTGGTGTCCACTGAGCTGAACTGAACTAAAAACAACAAGAAGGTTTCATTTACATGAAAGTTGTCCGGCCTTTATTGCTGCTGTACTAACAGAGACATGACATGATGATTCCTCAAAGATATTAAACCACCGGAACTGCGGGAGCTGATGGCGCTGACAAGCACAATCTGAAAAAGAAATGTAGCTCACGCTTCCCTCGACTGACTACATTAGCAGTTTTTTTTCTTTTTAGCATGTTGTTGACATCATCATTCCCACACAGCCGCATGATTCTGGGTAACAATTTTCCATCGGTCTCAAATCATTTGTATCACTTTTAAACTCCATCTGCAGTGAATAACTCGGATCTGCTTATTTTAGAATCAATAAATTACACAACCAATATTCCACAGAGGATGTTACTTGTAAATAAAGTGACCGTGAGCAGGCAAGCTGTTGACTTAATTGATGCCATGCAGGATGAAGAAAATAAAGAAAGTGTTAATCTCCTGTCAGAACAAAAACTCAGTATCTCGTCAACGACTAAACATTCCTCCGTACGGTTATACTGTATAATTTTTCACATGTAAACAACACTGTCCATCATATTCACTGCACCCAAAGACAGTTACTCTTTTTGGATTACAGGGCTCCTCATTTGACTTCACATCCACTACTGCAATATTAATCTGTTTCGCTTAACTGAACACATTCAAGACATCGCTGAACACTTTGGCCATTACTCACATGCATGTTGATGTGGTTGTTGATGAGCCGCTGCTGTTAGGAGGAAGTGAGCATGGCTAAGAGCACAAGGATGTGCTTAATTAAGAGTGTGAGATAATTAAGGAATACCTACTGTATGGTACACATTCATATTGGACCTCCAGATATTTGTAGGTTCCTGGGCAAGGGTCAGGAAATACATCTGGGCCTGCCACAACAGCACACTGGGTCCGGTTATTGCATCTGAAAACAGAGAAAAGAGCAATAGTAGCAACATCTCACTCGCAGACAATACTGCCTTTCTGATTGGTAACATTACACAGTAGCACATTAGTCAGTGTGTGTGGTTAATTGAGGGCAATTCTTTTCTACGGTTTACGGAAATTATTCCTGCAGTCTTTTGGACAAATACATCTAACAAAGTAAGATTTTTAATACTGTATTTGGACACTTTAAATGGGCACATAACTGCTTTTTCAAATCAGGCTTACTACCAAGTTGTTTGCTTGTGCAACAAAACTACCTGGATAAATCACTTGGGTACATCTTTAAGGCAGAGACTGTTAAATGGGGGACTCAATTTAATGCAATGTTAGAATATTTAAGTTTATATACCTCAGTTGAAAGGGTAAAAACAGATTAAACATTAAAAAAGTACTTGTAGGCATTCTGTATTGAAAAAATTGGGATTTAACATAAGATGGGTTAAGATGAAGTATTGCATTTAAGTAGTTTGCAGAGTTTTATGGTGTATTTAAGAGCATCTGTATTTTTCTCGTAAACCAGTCTCATATAAAAGTGCATTTTGTTTCAGTTGTCTTGAAAGGTCGACTGTAATGCTGCCTTAGATATATTATATTTATGGGGACACTAACTGATAGACAAGCTATCTCAGATAACCACCCTGATTGAGGCAAAGAAATTAAAAACATTAAGGAAAGAAAGCCAGGTATATTGGGACAGAGTTGTGTGACATTTAAAGAGGAGAGAGTTCACCCTTTGTAGGTTCAGGAGACAATCTCATGGGTAAATTCATCTTTGTGTTGAGGGTTATAGTTGGAAGTCATGGACCTGAAACCAGGCTTTAAACCATGAACAGGTCACATTGTTATTACTACATGATGGATGGTAGTGGTGGTAGTGGAGAGGGGGGGTAGACACAATCCTGAGTGTGCGATATCAGCCTCGACATGAAATGCAGGTCTTCATTAAAAAACACAATTATGGTGCTGGTGGTGTTCTCATGTGACATTTTGTTTTGGTCAGTCATCAATCAAAGCTCCACTTCATATGCACAGAGGGCCGTTCGCCAAACATGATAGCAACACTTATCTCAGAATATTAACTCTTAAACGTTCTGACAAGTATTAATCTGTAGCTGCTCTGCATCTGTTTGTAAAATGAAAACAACGGTTATGAAGGTCTGTCCAGTCCGTGTTCGAGCCCCCATTGTGTATGTGATCTCCATGGGGGCCAGCTGCTGCGAGCTACAGTATACAGGATCGCCGTCCAACCATACTCAATTACCGACTACCGTTATCTAGCCATATATAAAAGGTTTTTATTCCCCAGCAAGCTGTTTGCTGTGTAAGTCTTGCGAAGGTCAAGACAGGGTCTGACACAATGATTCATACGCCACAATTAAAGGATTCTCTACACCTTAATTAACATTGATTGGCTGTCGACTAATCAATCGAACCAGTGAGGGACAAGCAAAAAGGGGCCCCATCTCATTTCAAGCCATCCCAGTAATAAGATATGGTCTGCAGAGTCTCGTCCACGTAAACTTTATGAGTTCATGAACCCCCATCACCTTCTGCCACTCACTCCAGTCAGCCGTCTGCTGCCGAACCCTCCCTATGAAGAGTTAATTCTAAGGCAGTAAATGGCAGTCAAATAAATAAGGGGTCAAGCTTATAAAGCTGAGAAACAATTATTGAGGCAGCCTTCTCATCTCTACACCCTTTATCCTTACAACCATTTCCAGTTTATTCCACACACACACACACACTTACTTGTTGGCTTTCTTGTAGAAGGAAAACATAAAATATAATATATATGTACTTTTTTTGATTCAACGTTGCTGCCCCAGAAGTTAAGCTATCTGAAATTGTAATCATAATTTGTAATAACTTCATCAGAAGGGATTAGACATAATGTGTATTTAACATGGATTGCAAACTTAATCCAAGCCTTAACATCCATCTTGACCCATATTCAAAATCCCTGTGCTGTGCATTTTTACCTCTGCACACACAACCACAAATATCTTCTGATCTGCTTTCCGTTAGTGTCCTGAAGTACCTGCATCTTGCAGGGGAATAAAATATGGTGGAGAAATAATCACAATTAAATGTATCAAGTGCAAATCGATGGCAGAGTAGGAGGGGGATCGATAGCGGGAGAAGCTGCCCAGACCACGTGCCACAACGACTTCACAATTACCAATTAGAGGGATAATCAGGATCTCATCAGACCCTTGGCTCTGATGGAGCCCTTTGAACTAGCCGGGGGAGAGAGAAATGGATCCACTCTGAGTGATGTATTCAAATATGGGAATGCAGGGTGTACACAGTATAGGAGGAAGAACACAGCAGGTAATTAAAAGCTACAGCAGGCTAAATGCTGCAATTGGCATCATGCTGGAAACTGAAGTTCCACTGGTACAAACAAAAAGGAGGAACATTATAATTTGAAGCGAAGACTGTCAGGATATCAGATTTCCACCAAAAATGCATCATGGCCAAAAGAATTTACAATGACGATATTATTGCAATATCTGCAGAAGATTTAAAATAAAAAATATACAATCACTAAAATTATGTTTTAGTTTACTGTACGTTTGTGTATGTATCATATCAATAAATCAATCATATCAGTATTTTCATGTTTAACAATATTATTAGATTATTTATTGTGTGGTTATATTTATTCATAGTCAGTATATTACCTACAGTTGATGGCAAGTGACCAGTTTGGAGAAACAAACAGTTTCCAATGCAGTACAAGTACATATCAACTAATATTGATTTTTTTTTTGTAGGTGGCTAACATGTTTTGCTGCCACCCCCATTCACAGCAGTATGTTGCTTTGCTCCTGTACTGATACTCCTGTATCTTCAAACTGTGTGTGTGTGTGTGCTATATATATATATATATATATATATATATATATATATATATATATATATATATATATATATATATATATATATATATCTCAGAGCTAAAATTCTAATTTAGGACACAAAACTCACTTTTACAATTTGACCACTAACCGCCCCTTTTTTTTTCTCCCGCACTTTCACTTTTCCTCTCAAAGCTTTTTCCTCTTGTTCCCTCATCTGCTGTTTGTTATAACTGGCAGATTAGAGCTCAGACTGCCAGCTGACAAGGGGAGATGTGGCACAAAGCACAAGAGCCCTATGTAAGCACAAACTGTAATGACTATAATCGCGGGCTGATCCTGCTGCTGCCTCTGATGTAAGTGGGTTGAGTCCCCTCAGTCTATTGACCACTGACAGGAGAAAAAATAAATAAATGAATGGATGAATAATTGAATCAATAAAGAGAACGAGAACAAAAAAGAAAAATAAGAACACAGTCAAAAGTTTATGACAGATGCAGCTGCTGTCAAAGTCAGACAGATTTGTCCATATTTGAGAGTAATAAAAGAAGATTTGGTGAGCACCACTGTTCCCTTTCAGAACTCAAGTGATTTATATCAGGAGGGAAATACCAACCAAGAGGAAGGACAGAAAGGTTTGCCAGCTTTTAAAAGTTCAGGAGGAAAAAAATCGCAACGTTCAATCTGCTTCCAATACGGCAAATTGCTTTGAGTGATTTTCCATAGAATTCACATCAAAGAAGTTTGCCTGGAGTAAGTCACATAAGAACGGAGACGGTTCAGCTTGCTTACTTCATTGAGCGTACGCCTCTCTGTGGAGCTCCCCCACAGTTACTATGTTTGATGAAACAGTCCCTGTCAGGAAGCACAAACTCTCCATTTGCTTTCAGTTAAAAAGAGCAAACAGAGCCAAAGAGCCCCTCCTCCAAGAAATTAACGCGCGCGCGCGCGCACACACACACACACACACACACACACACACACACACACACACACACACACACACACACACACACACACACACACACACACACACACACGTATTAGTTTCCATGGTATGAAGAGAAAAATATGCACAAGGTGCTTAAAGGACTTGCAGAGAATGTGTGTGTGTGTGCGTAAAGACAAAGTGTATGTTGGTATTGTTTGCTCAATGTGTATACTGCAGTGTGTGTGTCAGGCTGTGTACACACTTGTGAGGGTTTGTATTTGTAAGAAAAGGGAGGGCGGGGAGCGGAGAACAAAGTGACGGACGGGTCAATATCCCCATCCCTCTGCTGGGACCCATTACGCTTTAGTGATGGTCTTCGCCACCCACGGTCGACTTCATTCATTATCTTTCCTTGCTGCACGCCACAGCATCCATCTTTTCTCATTCAGTCTGTCTCCTGGCGCTACACGGAACAAAAAAAAACAAAAAAACTTTAAAACCCCCAATGAAAACCTCAAGAAAATGTTACACAGGAGTTGTTATACAAGGAGAAGGGGCGCAATGGCCTTGAGCACTGTGTATTTTAGCTCTGGAGTAAAACCAGGAAGTATTTAAGGTCCACTGTTGAGTGTTGTTTAGTGTAGCTCTTTTTAGACGGAGTAACTATCAGTGCCTGTGGAAGCCTATTGTTCTCAGAGGCTTGCTAAGGAGCATATGTATGTATCAAGCTTTCTGTTGTGAAGCTGCAAGAAAGGAATATATTCTTTATATCTTTTAATTATTTGGAGTTACTTCTACAAGTTTCTCAAAAGGTGAACGCATGTTTGTATCAGACTGTGTTTTGTCCAGTCTTTTCTTGACAGACCATCTATATTACCTGTTTGTACTGGCAGCTCCATACATCACATTGTATACATACTGTTTGGTTGGCTACTGACCAGCTCCATCATAGCAGACATGGGTCAAAAGGTTGAGGTTAACTCAGAAGTACACTATATTGTGAAGTGTTATTTCATTTACACTTAAGACTTTCCTTTCTGGAACGAACATCTCTTCAGTAAAAGAAAATAACCTTTTAAACCCACAGGTTGAATGTGAGGGAGAGTAATAGAGAAGTGGCATACATATTCAGATGCATACTGCCCTCTACATACCCTCTCTGAAAAATGATCCATGATGGCATTACTGAACCCACCCAACACATTACTATTCCAATGATGCAATTTCCTTTTCCAAAACACCAAGATACTTGCTGAACGCAGATTAAAAAGCAGAAGAGGAAGATGGGGAATGAAATGTATACAACATAAACACAATGGCCCAGTGTGGGTGGAGAGTGCTGAAGGGGCTCAAAGTCCTTGAGTATTTAGGTTCACATAGCGCCACACTAACGCGGATGAACATCTGCTCGCAAACACATGCACCTACATGTTCCAGCGGATGATTGATCAATGTAAATAGTCACAGTTTGCTTCTTGGTGGCATTAGCAACCTGCTACGAAACCACAGGAAAAACATCAAGCTGTCACGCTGTCTTTATAAACACTATGGGTGACAAGACATCAGCCATATTGCTCTTTTATAGGATTAACTATGTGGAACTAAGCAGAAATGAATGAAGTGCCAAGTGAGTATTCAGTATATAGGAGATGGAGTGTTTATGTGCATGAGCTATATGAATGACCTTTATCAGGCTCCATTAGGTATGGAATAAGAGTTTCATTAGGGATGGTCAAACAAAGGTCAAGATTGATCATCTCTCACAAACTACTTCCACTGCTTACAGAAACTCAATGCCATTTGTATGGATGTGTATATATATATATATATATATATATATATATATTTATATATATATATATATATATATATATATATATATATATATATATATATATATAGATAGATAGATAGATAGATAGATAGATAGATAGATAGATAGAGAGAGAGAGAGAGAGAGAGAATTCAAGCGCTCTTTTTTTCATCCTGACAAACATAATCCCTTTTAGCTAGTCACACAGCTTAGTTTTATAATATTTTTGACATCACACAGTTTTGCCTCTCCCTAATATTGTATTTGGTATGGAAGCTTTTGTCTCAACGCAACAACCTGTGAAAAATACAGTGGGACCAGTGGAGCGATGATCAACTAGCATCCAGACACAATCTGAGAACATACGGAGACTGTATGGATGTGGGCGATGTATGAATTCATTTATGAGGACCTTTGCTTGGCTATAGTCCAAGATCCCGAAGCAAAACACCAGCTCAGCTTGATAAACACACGCTTTTCCCGTTTTGCCGTGTGTTTGGACGAGAGGGCTCTTTCACGAAGGTGATGACTAAAACTATATTCTGGAACTAAGAAGAGAGACTGGGCTTGTTTATGGCTCACGATGATGGATGAGACAAAAACAACAGTCAAAAGATTGTCCATCTCCGGTTTGTCATATGTGTACTTTTTCTCACTTCCTCAAGTCCCCACCAGGATGTAATCCCACCTCGTGTTTAGTTTTTTCAGTTAATGTACTTTATATTACTACTTAGATTTGTGTATTCAGGTCATTTTTCACTACATTTGAGCTTGTGACTGTACACATAAATATCTATTCAACACCAATGTCAACTATATAGAAACATCCGGTTTGGCAAAGATTAATCTCCAAAGCAGCGGTCACGACAAGTTCAAGTTGTCCTCCAGCAAAATCTAGGGCCTGAATGGAGCACGGCAGTAAAACGCAGACTTGGGTTTCTTTACATGTTGGCGAGTATATGTTGTGTAATTTAAAATATTGTGAATACATATTGCAGATTCTATATGAAGATCTGAAACACAAAACAATAATTAACCGACGAGTAAAACATAAAAAGTCTAGCGTGTTTTCACCCTTTTAAGTTTGAAGAAAACCAAGACTCGGGTGGACTGAATTGTATGCACCCTTCCCACGAAGAGCAATGCAGACGGGACGCTGTTCTCCAAACCATAGGATTTGTCACGAGAGCAAAGACATGTTTACTGACACCACAACGGCTGATCAGCTGAAGTAAACATTTCCTAAACACGTATTTTGGCAGACTTAAATCAAAAGAATGTAAGTGCAAATTGAAGTTACTCAATACAATGGGCTTAGGAATTTAACAGACTACCAACACAGATGTTGACCCATTTCGATCATCATATTTCATATATTTCTATTTGCACTACTTTGTGGCACCAAAGCCTGCAACAGGATCTGAAATACATCTCAGAAATTTGAATATTACACCGAGTAAGTTTGAGTGGTTGAAAGAATGACAAACCTTTGCGCTCTTCAGTACATGTTTACTTCACCTTGAGCCCCAACAGCTTCTCCAAAGTGGAGAGCAAAAACTATTTTTGCAGCGGAGTAAATGTGCAGAGAAGAAAGCAAGATCTTTTGTGTAGAGTATAAGGATTAGTCATTGATTGTGACCGACATGAACTATGCAAAAAAATGTCTTTCAATATGGAACTTTGAAATGATATACATCTTGACAGCTTGTCAGTAGGATAACATCAGCTTTGTGTTTTATTGTGTTTTTTAGAAATAAATGTTAAAAATACAGCTTTAGCCCTGGGACACATCAAACCCAATGCAATTTATTAGAAAGAATTTTGAATAAGACACCTCCTCTTGTTATTTTGAAGGAGATGTAATCCTGCTGCAGACGGATCAAACTTGCTCAGCTTGCTCAGCCTCTTTGAAATTAATCCATCTATTTTTGTGCAACAACAGGTATTAGGTGATGCAATTTCTCTCTCCACCTGAAAGGTCAATTCGTGATTCTGCACATGCTGTAGACATCTATCTGGCTGTGCACACCAAAATTCCATTAAAGGATGAATTTGGCACATGATGGAGAGGGCTGGGGGAGTTAGACGTTTCCAAATTCAACATTGGGAGGGTAAAAAAAAGAATGCCTAATCTAAGTAAATCCAGTGAACTGCTTTTAAAGGGAAAGTGCAGTTGTGTCATACAATAAAAAGTTTGGCCTTGTATGATAATTCATTTAGATGAGTTTGAGAGTTGTATTTTTGCAATATTATTATTTCACACACTGGCAATATACAATCATTCTTTTGAACACAATAGAGTGTTTGTTGAATGAATTGTCTTTGACATCAATGCTCTAGCTTTTCATAAATGCATTCATATGTAAAGCTTATCTCTGCTTTCAAGGCAGCAAGTGGTCTTATGAAGCATAGACAAGATTGTGAGTTCTTGCTCTAAAGGGCAAAGAAACTCAGCAGAATAATCCTACGCCGGTTCCTCAGATGTCAGGAGATACACACATCTCGGAAATACCGCAGCTCAAAAAACAATGCATTTAAAACAGGATATCTATCCCAAGTTCTTCAAATAGTTAAAATCATTTGCTCATAGAAGTAGAAACACACAAACATTGAACTTTGCCTTGTAGCAAGAGTGGAAATTACAAAAAAATGCATTATGTCTTTGTTCTATTCTGAATGCACCACCACTAATGTTTATTGAAATTATACTTTTTCCCATACAGGTGTTTATAATCGTCACTCATTTTAAACTGTGCCCTAAATTAGGTAAATGATAAGCGGTGATGGTAAGCAGAGTTGTGTGTAAATCATATGAGATATATGACTTATATGATGCAGATACGACGGTAGATAATTAAAATGCCAGCACAAGCACTCAATATATCCCCCGACTGTTCTCATTTAAAACAAGGCAACAGGGATTTCTGACAACTCAACGAACAATTTGTGGGCATATTATTATGAGACGTTATGACTAAGGTATTTTGACTTTCTTCAGGACCATAATTAAGATCAGGTTTGAAAGCTGTTGCTCTGAGAAGAATAGGCATTGATTGGTTGAGCACCTTCACTCCTACTCCATGTATAAGCATCCAGACTATGAAGCTGACCTGTGACACAAATATTTGTTACAGAAACCTAAAAAAAAAAAAAAAACATTTTTTCATTACATCTCTTCAATGAAATGCAATCACATACATAAATATCACGGCCGGATTTAAAAAATCTGTCAAACACTGGAAGTGTCCTGGTACGTGTATGTAAATTCTAACGCCCACAGGGTCTCTTCGGGTGCCTGTGAGGAGGCAGAAGGGAGGATTGAAATGTGCAATAACTTCACGAATCGATTTGTTTGGTGGGTGAGGCTTATTCACTGGGGCCTGCCCGTCTAATGATTTACGATTTCCAGGATGAATTTTTCTATTCTTGCTAACAAATGATGCTGCTACCCATCTTCCTGGTGACGCTTGATTTATCTCCCACCGAAGGCCTTTGGGACTTTCAGCCTTGAGGCCCATTTTAAGCTAAGCCTCATTCCAGGAGGGGACGTGTAAAAGTGAGGATTGTGTCATAGTATGTTTTATAACCACGGTCATATGAATGTTAATGTGTTACATATTGAAGAAAACAATAATTTAATGTGCTAGGAGTGGAGTAATATTTCTTACATGTGTACTGAGTGCACACATGTGCATCAGTGACTAAATTTGATGCCGTGTGTATGAGCACTTACATCTCTGCAGGCAAACGTGCACACGCACACCAAATATACTTTTTCGACAGCATAAAGCTTAAAGGAATCCATCCTGAAATATTCCAGTGACAGGCCCCATAGAATTGCTGACCAGGGTTAGCCTTTTGAACCACCCCTGCTGAGAATCTGAGCTCATCTCAAGAGCATCTCTGCAAGCATCAGATTCTTTGGCCAGCTCCCCAGTGGTGCTGCTGCTGTGCTGGCCTTCAGACTGACGGATGGGGAATAGGAAAAGAAAGGCAGAAATGCCACTGCTTTGACTTTTTAAAGGCATCAAGTCCTGTTTGTTACGCACAAAGAGTGGCATCTGCTGCTGGTTCGAGTCAAAGAAGTTCTTTGGGGAGCTTATGTGGCTGCGTGCACTGTGCAGCGGCAACAAAGAGATTCTAATCCTTTCCTTGGACCATTATTCAATCTCTATTTTGAGAAAATGGAGGAAATTCTGAGGTTTGCCTGAACAAAGAATACAAAACTCTTCACATCGACACTCAAATAGAAAAAAAACTATTCTCTGTATTTATAATCTACACACAAATCAATATGCATACAGTAACACTGATCCCCATCTTTTTTTCCTTCTCACTTTCCAAAGCGCGCGCACGCACGCACGCACACGCACACACACAGACCTGCCTTTAAGCACAGATTTTTCATTTCTAGTCGCTGTCACCATGGTAACTTCCAATGTCCGACTTGGGCCAGTATGCGCTTCCAGCACTTTCTTTCTTCAAAGCCCTTTTTCAAAGCCTAAAACCGCATTGCTTAACTAACGGTCCCCCATAGTGCTTAGCTTCTAATTACCTCATATGACAATGGGCCGAATAGGTGCGTCTAATCACAAACCACTATATCTATACAAGCCACAAGGTTTAGCAATAAACAAAACTTCTCTTTACAGCTGCCGTTTCACAATCCTTCAAGTAAAACAAACAGAAAGGAAGAGACCGAGCATGACCTTGCAGGTTTTTAACCAGCCATTTCAAATTGTATGTTTACATGCTCACCTTAACCTTTTTATACATTCAAAATGGCCACCTGTGTTGTCATGAAGAAGGGTATCTTGGCAGCGACAATCAAATATTCCTGTGTTGACCGATCAATAAGCCCCATCCGCCGCACCTCCCCGACCTTCCTCATTCACATCTCAATAATGAAAGACGAGCAGGGGTTATGAGTAACCTCAGCGTTCGATACAAGAGGGGTCAGGCGTCGATAGCTCGGCAAGGGTCCAGGCTTGCATTGGCATGCAGGAAATCACCACGGGTCTTAAGGATTGTCCTGGAGGAAGCATGGTCGGGATTAAAAGCTTGGGCTTGACTGAACTCTCCTGTCTCCTGTGTCAATATGCCCAAGGTACTGTCAGTCACAACGTCAGTCTGAGAGGAAAGTAATTTACTGGCCCATAAAGGCACAAAGGCCCTAATTTAGTACACGATGTATCAATTACTGTGTGTTGATGGTAGGATGGCAGCGGTGGCAAAATACCCAGAGCACAATGACACATTTAACATTTACATACTTATAAAGATAGAAGAAAGAAAACATTATTCATAAATCTGGAGAAAATGAACATGATGAAACATTGTCTGTGGATGTCACGGTTAATGAGAGCCGTTACAAATGACTATTTTCATTATTGATTATTCTCTCATTATGCTTTTGGATTAATCAAGTCTTTAATCAAGCTTTTTAAATTGTCAGATTGACACTGTGCCTCCCCTTAGATAAAACTGAGAGAACTGCAAATTATAGTGTTTATATTTTGGCAAATTGGCACCATTAAAAATATGCTGAACTTGTCAATACGAGTTTCTTTTTTCCAAAGTACCCATAGATGAAGAGACATCTCTGGATTATTTTAGTTCTTAAGAAAACTTTAAAGCATCTTTCTTCCATGATTTCTCCACAGATTTTGCTTGAAAAATTAAACAATCTTTATATACAGTCGTTGTTTAAGCACTAGAGTCAACTTTCTGTTTTAAGAATGGGTGGAAACATGACAAGCTTTTTACTTTCATATCATCTTCTTCTTTAGCTATAATTAAGGTGCCCTACATTATGAACACTGTGCGACTGCTTCAGTTTTATGCACGGCTAGTGTTTGGCAGACCAGGAGTGCCAGCAAGGTGAACAAGGAGGGAATTAGGAGTACAAATACTGATAAAGTTCTGGCCCTTTTGGCGTTCCTTGTATTTCACCCTACGCAGCACCACTGTCCCATTGAATTTGTCAAGTAAAGTCAAGACATTTAGCTATTTAACTTCTCTTACATACCAGGTCTTCTGAAAGACAGCCTGAGGATGAGGGTCACAATCAGGTGGAAAACAAAGTCTAGAGAGTGTCATCCTGTCGGTTTGTTTCAGCTCGCATCGTTTCCCAGATCTGGTATGTATTTGGTGTCAACATCTGTTTGAAGATGAAGATTTATTGCAAAACACTTTGAAATGACAGTTCTTTGGAGCAGACTTTGTTCTATAGAACACAAAATGTGTTATCCTCACCTAATTCCATCATTTCTGGTATCTATGATGACCTGAGTCCTGTCTTACAAAGCAGGATTAGTGGGGAGAAAAGATAACTTTGGACTTAACCCACACTGTTCTCACAATGACTTCTCAAGTTCAAACAGAGTTTATTTGCTGTGGTTTCTAATGCCGCATACCAAAGCTCTAAGCTCCGTTTTTGTCCAGGCTTGTGGATAAATAGGCACCACCATTTCTACGTGGTGCCAACAGAGACCAAAAAACTGCATTTTTATGGAAGTATAAAGGAGATGAAAAAAAACAGATGATGGATTTATCAATTCATTAAAACAATTAATATTTGTAACAGTCCCAATTACACGCTGATTATAAAACAGTCTCCTTCCAAGAAACTGAAAAAGAAAACAAAGGAAAAAAGGAAGAAAAAAAAAAGAGTTCTCATTTACACATTTACTTCACTGGATAGCTGCTAAACTAGTCTACAGTATTCCTTACAGTGACTGCAGTGTTGACGTACATGTATATGATGTAATGACCGGAGTAGAACATCTTTAACATTAAAATTCAGATTAATAATGCGTCCCATTTATCTTTCTCTGCATTAGCAGCACAGTTTTGGTGCAGTTACAATTATTTATGAATACTTTTAAATGCCAAACATTCTTGCTTCATAAGAAAGTAGAAGTACCATTCCTAAATATTTCAAACATAACTTATAACATTTAAATATAACTGCATTGTTTTCTGCCTTTTTTATTACATGCAATATCTCACCTTGTTTGTTACTTAGCTGAGTTATATTATTATATGCTGCTGCAACCTAATTTCCCAACTGGCATCAACACTTCCATCTTATCTTTTTTTTTTTTAATATACTGCTGTCATGCTTTTCGCACAATCCTCTGTGGTGGAAATCTGAAATTAAGATTGAGATCCAAGTTGTCTTTCAAGACTTTATTATCACATTTGCAAATGGGCTCATATCATATAGAGATCAATGGTCTCCACAGAACAAGAGTGCAGTATAAAAAATTGCATCTGGCTTTTATAACTTTGCTCTGAAGGATGTATGCAACTGTTAAAAAAAGGAAATGAGACGTTGTCTGCTTGAAAACAGACAGTTAGGCTGGTAACTACGTGGTTGAAGGCGAGTCTATGATATATATATATATATATATATATATATATATATATATATATATATATATATAGATCAAACCTCCATTTAATGAGTACTTGCATCATGGGCAACTTTTGAAATATTTTGGAGTCCGTTTTTGGCATTAACAAAAATTGAAATATGGATCATAAAAATAGACCCGAGCCCAAACAGTAGTCATTTGACATTGGACGACTTTGTAAGATGTCATGTCAAATCAAGTTGGCTTGGAAAGGCATATTCAAATCTTGTAAATAATCAAATAGCAACTGATGTCCAAGTTGCAACTGAACAGCATCCTAAAAAACAATATCTGGGAGCAGTGAGCCTTAAGTAAATTCCATCAACTTTTCAAGGTGACACAAGAAATCTGATTGGATGAGGACAGTATGAGCAGCCAAAAGGGAACAAGGTGGCAGTGGTGTCTCAGATTAAGCATCTTTCATGTCAGCTGCATCCCTCCATCATGTTCTCCAACTATAAACACCGGTTCACTCCCTCCCTTCCAAACAGTCTCCATAAAGTCCTTCTACCCCTTTGCTCCTATGACACAGCTACCAATTACTGCAACATTTACAAGTTTTTATTTTATATTGTTGAGTCAAAAAATCAAATAAAGAATGGTCTACTTTTAATAATACATAATTATAATAAATAATTCCCTCTATAACAAAGACACATTCAAAACATGTCTGGCTTTTTGTTGCAATTTTGTAGTTTTGCCGAGCCCAATTCTTCTAAAATCCAGAGCAGGGCATCACATCAAGAGCCTCACAGCCTCCACTAGACATTCAGCCCTCACCTCAATGAGCACATGAATTTAGGTCCATGGCAACAGCCACAAAAGACCCTCTCCTGCTTTATACTTAGCACTTTTGAACATGTTCGTAGCAAATGGTGAATGTGAAAGGCTACAAGCTACACTCCTTTATCGTATAGCATTACTTTGTGGCAGCTACAAGCACTTTCCTTAAAATCACAGAACAGTAAGGAACAACAACAGCCCAGTGGCTGAAAAAGCTATTGATGGAATTAAGGCTCATGAATAAGAATGTAGAGCTGGGTAAGTGAGAGCTCTCCCACTGTGCGATATTGACATGCTCCAGGTCAGAAAATAGCCCGGCAAAATTAGCTTTCACGAGCAAGTATGGGGGCCAGCAGGAAAAACCATTGTAGACACAGATATAACTCCAAAAGGGACATGTGTGTCACTAGAAGTGGTAGGGTGGCACAATTATTAATTAAGGGGATAAAAGACAGATATTTACTGCAGTATTATCCACCTGTGCACTTCAAGCCAACATAGGGTAATCTAATTTAAAGACAGGTTTATGGGGAAAATAAAATGTATATTGGTATATTTCAGATACTTAAAAACAATGGAGGCTTGAAATAGTTGAGTTTCAAAGTTATAGATCATCTCATAAAAATCTAATGAAGATCATGGTCAAAAGCCCCAGAACCCCTACTAAATGGACCTTAAGGTTACATTGTGCTGGCAAGTTGCTGGAGAATTTGGAAGATAAAAACAAACTTACAGGCCAGAAAAGGTTGAGAAATGTCTTTTAGCACAGCAACCCTTTAACGGCGTTGATTATTTGATCATGCGTTGATTATTTGTTTATGCGTTAACTGCATTTTTTTGCATTGAGAGGGTCTTATCACTGCCGCACACAGGTGCTGCACTTTAAATCTCTCCCTGATGGCATTGTTCAGAACTCAGTCATCTTATAGCTCTCCCAGTCCGGCATGCGCGAGGTCAATCAAAAATGAAAAAAAAAAAAAAAAAGACTCACGCCATAAATACAATAAAACCACCTTGCTTTTACTTTGAAGGTGATTTATGTACGTGCACGCACGCTTCCGTAGCCTCATCAACAGGCACTGTTGATGACACTCCGACTTGAGCCTGACGTCAAAGCACGTGTTGTTATGTAGTTTCTGTTCTCAGCGAGCAGCGGTGCTGCCACGAGCCGCTCCGCCTCACAAAGTGCTCACAGCCGGTCAGTTTCACAGGAGCCTCACGCTGCAGTCTCAACAGACAGATTGAAAATGAATTGTGCATGTGCAAAGCTCCTGACGATTAATCTGGTACTCTATGGCAGAACACTTTAAGTCATTATCACTTCTGGAGCTTTACTCTTCTCTCAAAGAGGAGAACCTTCCACACATGAGGATGCATGCTCTGTGCACTTGTTCAAGCCAACACGGACTGGACTTTTCTCTCCGAGTAAGAAAAACTGAACTGAAAAACATAAAAATCCAAATGTTTCTTCTGGTACCTGGTATAAAACTATATATATATATATATATATATATATATATATATATATATATATATATATATATATATATATATATATATATATATATATATATATACATACATACATACATACATACATGTATATATGTTATCTTGCTGTTGCTCCGAGAGTGCCTGTCATATTGTTCTGATAACATTACTTTAAAATAAAAGCGTGCAATACACTCGTTTTTATTTCATTATTTAACTTAGTGCATAATATGATTAATCGCAAGAAAAATCATTCATCATAAATCATTAATCAGTTACATTCTTTTCAATTTTACCCGGGCCTAATTTTTATTTTCAAAAGATAAAGAGGAAAATCAATTACTTTCAGCCATTTTAGATTTCAGCATAATTGGCAGAGCTGTAGACTTGTCTTTTGGACTTGTGTCAGACTTCAGACAAACTTGTGGAACTGAATCTTTTGAAAGCTCCCTGAAGACTTTACTTACTCGGGATTGAAAGGCAAAAACAATCAAAACTCAAGTATGAACATTGTCACTGCCTCATTTAGTTTTGTATTTATTGAATTAACAGACAGGCTTTGCAAAGCCACATCACTTAAATCTGTCTTTATTAGTGAAGCAACAGAATGTGGTGTCAGACATGTAAGAACACACTGTTAGCACAATATCGAAAGAACAAATGTTAATGCTGGAGACCTGACTTGACTTGTTCTATTGATTATGGTGAACACAGACATGAGAAGCTCTAGTGCTTCTTCAATAGTCACACATGTTTAAATTTAGGAAGTAACAAATCAGGACATCATTGGCAATAAATGGGCAGATTAGCTTGATGGTGATGATTAAAATAATTCAAACCATGTCACTCCTTTACGACACAGGGGATGCCAAGTTAAATTAATCTATTGTCTTAAATTCTAAACATTGTTGTGAGTTCTGTACAGTCAATAGAAACCCTGAAGATATGAGCCCGCGGGTGAAAATGTCCATATGGATTACTTGATATGTATAAAGTTCAAGTGGCAGACTATGAATATTCAGCTTGGGCTAGATCAAAGTGAATCATGCAAATGTGCTATGAAACATTGATTATAAGAGTGTCATCATTTTTTTTTTTTATCTTCAAGATTGATACATTATGCTTTGGCTTTCCATTGCCTATTAAACATGCGGGTGGGTCCAACACCTGAAGATCAAACAGGGGTGTAGTCATACCATTTTAATTGATTATTTAAAGTTAAAAACATATCTATTAAAACAATATCTAATTAAATAAAGAGGTGGAATTGCTAAATGTTACAGCCCCCTTTCTAATCAGAAATCTAGATATATTTTCCTGCCAAAGAGGAATAAGAGAAACATATGAGAGTGTCGACTATGGGTGAATGAGACCACGCTAATAAAACCGGTCCTTGGTGAGGTGCTAACCGTGCAGCCATCATAGAGGCACAAAGGCAACAAAGTGAAACCTCTCCTTGTCTAGCTCCCTTGATTTCGTCTTGCCAAGTTTGAAAGACATGTGCCGTGAATATAGATCCACTTTCACTGCCCCCTGCCAGACTTGAGACTGTGGCAACTCCTTCATGTCCAGCATCAGAAAAACATATGTGACAAAGCCACAAAGAAAAGGAGAGACATTAAAGTCAAATAAAAGAAACAAGACACTCAATGAGGAGTGCTAAGGAGGGGGGCAAAAGGGATTCATAGTACAAGAGTAATTGAGAGGACAGGGAGTGAGACAAAGAGAGGTAGAAAGTGCCTTATAATGCTGGACTGAGCAACAACTGGTTGCTTTCCCAGCCAAGCACTTTGAGTCATCCATCGTTTCAATGAGACTAGAGTACCTCATCACTGACTGAACTCTCAAGATGAGTCATTTTTAAGCAACGTTCAAAGCCAAGCAAGCCAGATGACAAGCATCACCCTTCCCACAAAAAATAGGCCAATCAAACATTTTAAATCTCCATGACAAATGCTGGCAATCCAGTGTTTTGGCGTAACGCTAGAAAGCTGTATCCTCTTAATGCAGGAGCAAAGATTTTGAATCTTGCTCAACAAGCTATACAAAGTCTGGAAAGGAAATATGGATCAAAATATTAAGACTTCTCAAAAGGCACAACAACTATTGCAATCAAAGAAAAACATGGTTCGAAAAACATCTGTATTTATGTAATTGATAATTCTATCCTGAAAGTGACATGCGTCGACTGTACCGAACCCAAATTGATAATTGAGGATTTAAAAGTCAATGACAAAGTAAGTTCCGATCCATAGGAGACACGTCTGTCCATCAAAGCCCAGAAGGGCTCTCATGGGGAACAGACGGCTTTTGATCAGCTGAATGAGAAGAGGGTCTCAAAGCCAAAGTCATTGGCTAACAGGAACCCAATCATATTCATCCCAAAATACCATGTTGAAAATTAGCCTCATGGTGACCATCCAGGCTACAGCAAGGGTGTAAGTTAGTTTGTACAACAACAAACTTCATTTAGCAATAAAATAACTGGCTCTGTAGTAAAACTTTATTTTGATGTTTGCCATGAATCAACAAAAAAAAAAGGTTGTTTTTTTTGGGAGAGACGATGAATAGGCAGGAAAGTTATCAAATTATGTTAAAGTTGCATGCCCTCTGTATGTTACTGAGAAAAAAAATGGATACACTACTTCAGGAGAAAATCAAGAGACATCTAATCTGTAGGTTCCTTACTTTCTCCTGCCAATTAAAAAAAATAAGCAGAACACTAGAAAATCAAGGAATAAAGACTGTGGAGAGAAGAGAAGGGCATATATCAGATAGAGAAAGGGAAAAGCCTAGTCGGCTCCCTGCACTCTGACTAACCACCTGCTCCTGTCGGAATTAGCCCTTTCTTTACTGTTTGCACTCATCCAAGTGAAACTCACTCCTCTCGCTGACAAATGGACTGAGGCCTCCTACTTTCATTTGTTTAAACATTTAAAAACTCCAAGTATAGTTAGCCACCACTGTGACGGCCATTAATCTAACAGCAAAAGACCCAATGAGGAAAGAAGCCCATAAAGCCCATAGAGTTTTTCCCCAAACTCTCAAACTTCTCGTTTCTTTGGCGAAGTGCTCAACTTGTAGGGACATAAAGTCTATGGGGTATTCTGCTCAGGATTAAAAACTGGACACCGTTACGGTTGATTCAAACCACTGGCTTGGTCTGAGTCAATCTGCTTCTCTTTTATCTGTATCTCCTGAGAGATACCGATCCTCTTGGTATATGGAGATGTCCTTCAAGATTCCCCATTTGCTAACCCTGGGCTTCCTTTCCTGTCTAATAACCACAGAGTCTTGAATGGCCACTTCGGGAGGCCCGGGCTGACTGGATGGGTTACAGATTTGAAATTTACAGCAACTAATTGGCCAAATGCTGCAGGCTCCTATCAAAGAGGATTTGAGTAGGTTTGGACGTAGGATGGGGCCAAAAATGACAGGATAATGAATGTCAGGTGATGTCATCTGTCCAAAAGAATCCAATAAGTGAAAAATAATCTCTTTGGTTACAAAAGTCTGCGAAAAAGGTTACACAAGGCAAAGATGTACAGATGGTGTGGGGGTGTGTGTCGGGAGGAGGGGTTAAATTCAGCAATCCAAACAACTTCCAAATGAGTTTATTACTCATCATGTCCGCTTCATGCTGAAAAGTAAATTGTATTGTCTCTCTCTGTGTTAGAGTTTTTATTAATATATGTTTTTTGCATATTATTGCTGGCATGCGACACCACCCACCATTCTCTATTTGTTCATACTATTTCAACAGGCGTTTGCCCCCTGTTGCGCTCATCGGTCATGTTTTTGTTCTGTAATTGTCAGGTGCTCAACACATAATTGTATCATGGGGAAAAAACAGCCTGCAATGGAGAATAGGCAAGACAAACTAATGACTCTTGCATGAATAGAGGAAGGCTGGTAGGAAAAGCTTGTCAGGACCACATAGAAACTCTGCTGAATGATTGATGCAAACTCTGCACTTAATATAATCCAATATGCTGTATGCACTGTTGAAACAAAGAGCACATAATGATATGTATACTTTGTATTATAGGTCTAGGTTGTGATGCCCAGTAGGAATCGCAGTAGAAGTGGTGTTGGATCCGTGTATATGATTAAGTACTACATTTTAATACAATCTGCCGAATAGAACCTTTAATTTAAAGCAGCACCTGCGTGATATTTGCACTTCCAGCATTAAAGTCATGCATTAATTCATCTGACATCCCATTGTTTGGGGAGTTAAATGTTTATGCAAACCTCGACTTTAAACAAGAAAGGCCACTTCTGACAAAGCTGTTGGGGTCATGCATGAGCAATGATGGTATTACGCTCACATCTGCTCAGCATGATAAGCTCTCTCTTAATGTCAATGGCAGCTGTCTATTTGCTTGCATCAAAGACTATATTAAGTATTTATGGCTACTATGTGAATGTGTTTTAGCTTTCTTTAATGCATTGAAAGCTGCAAAAAAGATGACCATAAAGGCATACTCCGGCAATTTAGCGCTACACTTCCATAAAGCTGCAGACTCACTTGAACCCCCAAAGGCCAACATATCCTGACTTTTATTTGGTCAAGCGCCAAATACACTGCATCCTACATTACCCATGATGCAACTTGAAATGGGTATGGGGAAATTGTATTAAATTCCCCATACTTCTTAAAGTATATGCACAATTATTTAAAACCCCATGTTTCCAGTTTGAAAATGCAGACTTTCTGTTGATTAAAAATGAAAATCAAACTTGGACAAGAGAATAAGACTAACGACATCATCAGGTTATTTTGTTTGACGAGTAAACTGGACACAATGTTTTTTTTGTCTTAATGATGAATAAATTAGACTTAATTAGATTAAATTACATTAATAATTGAGTATATCAAACAGCCTTTTTTGGTGACATTCTATGAAATCATTAAGTTATTGATAAAACACTGATATCTGTCTGTAAACACGATGAAATGCTGAAAACCAAAACAGGACATCAGATATGCGGGAGAGTAGGAAGCAGATGGTCCCATTCTAGTATGTTCCTTGCCACCCTTAGAGCTGAGGGCAACTAAGGACAGGTAGGCATGTGCTTGTGTCTTAAGCTACTGGTATTTAGGATAATTTGATTTTGAATGTACACCATTACCACTGAGCCGGTCTTACTACTTTTGAGTACATTTCGTTTTGCCTCAAAAAAATTTCTTATGATAAAAATTATACATTCTAAGTTAATAGGAATTGTAACTTGCACACAGGCACCTTCCAAAAATAATTTCCCACATAATTAGTTCAATATTAGTTCATAATTAGTTCGGCCAAAATAAAAAGGCCGAAGTATAAACTCTCGACATGGGCCATTATAATGCGGTGGTAGAGTTGCATGTTCTGTTCAACTGAAGATATAAGTGATTTTACCAGAGATGAGATGAGCCAGGCAACAAAATATTGTTTTATTTTATGATTTTTATTATTTTATGGAGGTGACGATACTTAACTGCCCCTTGATTTAAATGCCTTACTATTTTTGGCAACTTCAATACTTCTAAAACCTACGACTATAGCATCCTCTTTCAAATGAGTGGATTTAAATGAAGATATACAAAAACAAAAACACGCAGGGGATTCTTTAGATAATCCTACTCTCTTGCTCGAACAAATATCTCATCAAATCCTTCAACTCTGAAATGAGGTCACAAGCCAAGGATAATGAGAACTGGAACGTATGGGAAAGATCACCGGCAAAGGAGAAAGGATCCTCCCATCTGCTTTCCCCTTCTTATCCCTCAATCATTCTTGTCCCTCTGTCAGCTTGTGTTTTCATCCGACAGGAGAGGAGCCATTTGTCTCATGCATTCCTGCCCGAGTGTGGTGAGGTAAATAATGGCCGGGAAGCATTTATTTTCCACATAAACATCATTAACAGGAAGGTTCTCAAATGTCAACTGTCACAAGGCCAACAAGTTCAAATCACAGGTTGTGCTCATTTAGTTTTATTGTCCTCAAGTGCCTCATCGAGCTGTGATATCCATTAACCTTCATCATTAGTGTCATGTGCATTAACACAAAATGCTTGGAGACAAAAATATGTATTGTTCTTCTATGTCCCTTGAAATGACAGGTGTGATGACACAGCAGTCTAAGGAATCCCAGAGAGACTTAGGAAATAAATTGAAAGCGATACGAAAAGAGGGACAAGCATGTGAATGTGTGTGTTTGGGTGAATGTATTTGGTGGGTTTGTACCTTCCTGACCTTCTTTTCTCCTTCAGGGGTCATGCACAAGCCTGCCACAATGCTATCAGCTGTCCCTTAAGGTGCCTGCTGAGGTCTACTGAGATATAAGGTGATATATAGCTTTGATATAGCCTGTAATTACTGGCCGTGAAGGCCACACTGCCTTGGGGAAAAGAAAAGGGGAACACAAAAAGAGGGAGGAGAGAGAGACACTGGGACTCTGATGAGAAAAGGGTCACTGTTGTTTGATAGCAAGTGTCCGGTCTCTCCAGTGATTTCGTACAGTGGGGAAATGGCAGATCTACACATGCTTTGAGAGAGGTAGATACAAGAGACACCTCAGTTCCTAAACAATAGGCTCCAAAATGTCCCAATAGGGAATAGCAATAGTTGCAAAAACCACAGGCTGCAGCATGTGTGTGACACTATGCAAATACTGGCCTCAAAATGCGCCGATTAAATCCTTGGTAGCAGGTTTTAATCACAGCATCATTAGCCTCCATCTAGCTTGCAACACGGCACCACCTATAGGTGACATGTTTCTCCATTGGCGGTGGATTCTGTGCAGCCATAATGCTCTCAGCACAAAGGGAGGAATGGCTAATGAAAGAGAGCCATTCATTTTATCCAGTCACAGCATGGTGCGGTACAACCTTCATTTTGGGATGCATTACCAGCACTCACAAGCTCAGAGACGTGCTATCACTCAGATACAGGCTGCTATTAGCTCTCACTTAAAAGACTGTAATGGAACCAAACACCTTTCCGAAGTGGCCTGGTATACACCTCTATGAGTGGGCTTAACTGGAAAAGGTAGCACTTGGGTTGATAGCTGAATATCAATGGAGCGCTGTTAGTGGCTGGGGGAGCAGGGGCATAGAGCTTCCTAAATGTATATTGACAGCTCGCAAGAGCCGGTGACATAGTTGGGCATTTGCTGGTGATGGATGCTAGCGTGGCCCACAGACTAAGCCAGCAGCAGCGTGGCTCATCTTCAGACGGGTCGTGAATGCTAAATACCACACTTGCCAGTCACCACGACTTAACTGGCGCCAGCAGGAGAGGCAGGTGGTACACAGGCTCGGCGAAAAAAGGGAGCAGAGATCCACAAAAGGAAAATACTATCAGTGCATTCACAAGCATGCTAATTAGATCCTAAGGTAACACTGACATTACACCTTAACCTGTTTTTTTTTTTATTAAATTAAACATAATCAGATTAGATTAGTTGCCACTCTTTTCACTGTCTCTGCTGTGTCCAAGTTCCATACTTTATACTAAATTTATACAGTTATAACTGGTAGAATCCAATAAAAATACATGCTTTATTATTTTGTTCCAACAGTAAATTATCAAACTACTTAATTTGTTCCAGTGTGGACACACCACAAAACCTGCTTTGAATAAGTATGTATGAAGTATTAAAATGGGACACAGCCTCTCATGTCCTAAGAGTGGGAGAAAACCTATAGATAAATTATCAAAATACAGTTCACATCATCACTGCTCACCACCCTGTTGTGAAAAGGTCGCGACCCTCACCCTCCACTAATCCTGAGCACCACAGTCCCGTTCATATTAAACATGTTCTGTATTTGCAAGAAGCTTTACAGATTGCATCACTCTCGCTAGCTGGACTTTCAACAGTGTCTGTTTTTGGAAAATTATGTTTAAAGGGCAATTGCTTTTATGAGATTGATAACTCCACTGGGTGAAATCATTCAAGGAATCATTATCAAAAATGCATGGTTATGTTATTTTTGGGCAATATAACCATCATTTATAACCTAATCTTTGAAACTCAAATAATGATTACATTGATTATTGTGGATATCAGATACATGTAAACGCTTTAATCCATAGCTTGGGTTATAGTGTGCCTGTAAACATACTGCATGATCAATAGAGGGGGAGAAAGGAAACAGACAAGAACAAGACGGGGAAGAAAATAAAGCTAAAATATTAATGAAAGAGTGTGCTTGCATCACTACTGATAAACTTATTGATAATTATAAAGTTGACAATAATATACTAAAGAAAAATAAGTTAAGAGAAATACAAAATATCGTGTTTATACGATTGCTTGTTTGCTTGTAATTTAAAAAGAAATAGCATCACGGATCACGTTATCCTCACTGAAATCATACGATATCCATCTACCGTCAAATCTTAAAAGACATTTCTGCTCAGATTGCTTCTTTCTCTTTCTTTTAACCCTAATGAGCTTGGCCACAGGTGGCGAGCAACGGCTCTGACAGCTCAACAATACAATAGTCGGGGGTGGCGTTCGTTTGTTGTGCTAACCTCTGAATGCTAATGTGTGGCTGTGTCGCTACAGCTACAACTATCATCGAATCCTCTCACCCCACACCACCCATGCCTTTCATCCACTTAGCAACTTCCTCTCCCAAGACAAAATGCTCTGGCTCTGAATCAGGTTGCAGTTACCTTTTAGCGTTGCTGGAACGCCCCCCAGTAGCAACCAGATGCTAAATAGACTGGCTTTTCACTCGTACTTTATGTTAGTTTTGTGTTCTTGACAGTAGCAGGACTGGTTGATTCATTCCTGCAGGGATTTTTAGTCTGAGTAGGCGGCTGGAGAACAAGGGAGCCACAGGGTGCATCAATTATCTGACAACATGTTTCACACAACCTCTTTTCACCATCAGCTGCTTTTCACACAGCTGATTATCTCAACTATATGGTACTAAACTAAAAAGCCAAGAGCAATTGTTTGATAAAGCCCAAAGGTCCATTAGTATTCTCCCAGGGGTATGTCCAATGTGAAACTAAAGCTTTTGAAATCAAAAGAAGTTAAGACAGACCAGCAATTTAGACAATGTCCATCCCTCCTACGTGCTGATGGACTATACATATGCAGACTCAGATGGACTATACATATGTTCACTCCACACCTGCCTTGAGCGCTACAGTTGCTTGAGTCCAGACTTATCGGTTAAACCCCAAAATGTGTGTACATATTACCTTAATGTTAGCGATCCATTATAATGGGGGAAAAAAACGAAGCACGGTGAGCCTACACTGTGTCTGCCTGACAAATAGGTCTCCAGGTCCCAGTCTGTGCACAGTGGGTCATAACTCTGGAACCAGACTCACATGTGGCATAAAAGCCTATCAAGAACAATTCCAGTTTGACAAATAACTGATAATATATTAATTTTAAATAACCAGTGATTTGTGTAAGAGAAAACGTATGACTGATGTGGATAAGCGACCAAGTGCAGTGAGGTTTACTGGGATTTGTCAGCCAAATAATCCATACAGGAGTATGTTATGAAGCCACACAGCTACCTAAAGGTAGCTTCTAAATTCATAATTATTTTCCAAGCCACTAATGACTTTACTATCTAAACATGGTTATGTATTCTCAGTTATGCTAAACCCTTGTATGGTGTTAATTGTTTTGTTACTCGGAAGGTGTTGTGGGTCTATTGGACCCTCTGTATTTTGGGGATTTGAATTCAACACAATTAAACAATTTTATGTGAAAATACTCATGTTTTCTTCATCCCAATTAGAAGCAATGTAACAGCAAATATGGTTAATAATTTAATTCAGGTATACAATTTCCATATTTTTATTTAGTACGGGTCCAGTGGATGTGTAGGCAGGGTTACGGTGTGCGGTCGATTAAAATTTTCTCTGATATATGTTCTTTGCAGAAAATGAGCTAAGGCCAATAAGTCTGAGTTTGAAAAAATAATGAAATCATATTATTTTTGCTTTGATGAAAAATGAAAAAGGGTAAGAAAATAGAAAAGCATGTACTGCCCAAATCCCATCTAATAACAAACAAACAAGAGACTTCTAACAGACAAAGCAAGACCGAGCCTTCTTCCCTGAAGACTATTGAGGTTGTCTTTACTTCACTATCATCGGCAAAACCCAAATTGATTTCCAAAAGCCGGCCGCTACCTTGAGGAAACGTAACAATAGCAGATGGTAGTCTGAAGAACCAAGCCAGACAAATTTGACTTTATTGGAGTAGATTTAAAAGCTTGCATCTTGCGGGATTATCCACTGAACATTGAATACCTCTTAGAATTAATAATCAGAATACAATGTATGGCCTTAAATTGTTAAACCAGAAGGATCCACCAATAATAAAAAACAACACATTTGCGGCTGTATTTGTAGAAACAAGGATGTGCCATCAACTTCCATGTTGGGCTGCTAACTGGAACACGTAAATGCTTATTTTAAAGCACACAGTGTTGGCTCTGTACAGGTCACTTTCTCCCTGAACAGCATTTAATGTGAGATTCCAAAATTAACACCATTTATTAAATTAAATCTGTCAAAAAGTAATTAATGGACATGGGCTTACCTCATTGACATAATCTTGTATGCATCCGGCAGGTAACACCGCGTGTTCTCCATCTGTGCTGGGTCTGCGTCACAAATCTTGTCATCAGTGCGGCCGTAGTTGGCGCTCTCAATCATGATGACATCCGTGCCCGGGCAGCGCAGCTCGATGGGATAGCTCTCGCACGACAGCTCCCTCCTCACCACCGCCATGGGGATGGGTGCTCGACTGAAGGCTACAGAGGGGAAGAAAAGAAACGTAATGTAAGGAGTTATTCAGATAACTTCCCTCGCTACTTTGATTAAAGGGTTTCCACATTGAAGTGTGAAACAACTGGAGTTAAGTTTGGCTGAAACCTGAATAAAAAAATAAAAAACCTGTAATCAAAAAGGTCCGACACTGAGACATATGAGAAGAGGTTGTCCACCCTGGTCTCGAGAGTGTGGGCGGACAAGATGCTGGATGTTTGGAGTGGGAGGATGAGCAATACCACGGGGGCCCTCGAGAGGCCACGAGTTGAGAAAAGAGAGTGTGAGATTGACACAGATCAAAGAGAAGGAAATAGGCACTATGTTTTCATTTGGTTGTGAGAATTTAAAAAATGAAATAAAAATAAAATTCATTACATAGGCATTCAACAGAGGAATTAGAGATGGACAGAAACCGAGCAGAGCGTGGATCATGTAAACTATTACTATAGCCTTCCAGACCAGAATTTTTAAACCATAGGGGATGCTTCATTCTTTTGTCTTTTAAAGCGATACAATGCGCTTCATTTAAGAACGCACAGGCAAGAGGCAGAGGGTCAAAAGGTGCTTGTTGCCTCAAGCCAAAGCTTAGAGTTTGTCTGGCAAAAATCTGCCGTTTACCGCAAAGCCAAAATGGCCGGGAGTGCCAGTGTGACTGAGCGGCGGCAGTTCGGAGGTTGCTATTTTTCCTCTCCTTGACACAGGCGCACGCACGCACACCCACGCACGTCTGCAGAGGCTCACACTCGCGCACAGGCGAGCATGTGCACAACAGGCTGGAGGAGTTCTGTGTTTACAGCGAGAATAAAAAATGAGCGAGAAGCGTAAACATTGGCCTGAGTGACTGTAGGAGGACTGTGGCAGTTATAGATTTTTGGATAAACATCCCTTCAGACAAGCGTCTGAGCTGCAAAAGCCACCACTAGACGACGAGCAGCACGCACATTCATCATGGAGGACGAACAGACAGGGAGGAAAAAAGTTTCCTCATGTGTGAATAACTAGGCGATATCACCTGAAATCAATATCATGATGAACTGTAACATTTACCTTGGTAAAAAAAAAAAAATTCCTCTTTTTTTTCATACACAAGATTATCTGGGACTCTTGTAAATTCAGTGTGTGACAGAATAATCTAAATTTAAGCTCCAAGCACTTTCTTTTACTCTGACCATTTTTATCCTATTCAAAACTAAAGACTGTACCTCAATTTGAAATAATTGTGTCACATCACATGCATATCAAACCGAGCACATTTATAGCAAACGGAAAATACCTGAGTGATAAACATCTCTGTGTCTCTGTCATGCGGAGAGGTGAAACAACGAAAGATTTTCTCCTTCAGATGACCAACACAGTAAAGCACATTTGCCATGGAAACAACACACATTGGAATAATTGTATTCATTTTGGTGATGAAAGCCATCAATTATCTTCCTCTTAATGGGGAGATGCTTTTCGCCCCATGATACACACTAGTATGGATCGCACCAAACTTCTTTGAAACTGACAACTGAAAAGGACAACATAGGTTAAATTTGGAAGGTGCAATTAAATGGATGACAAAAGAGTAATTGACTGGACCAAATTTGCTTTGTTTATTGATCTTCATTCTTTTGAGTGTGGTTTCTCTTTTTGGAGAGCTGCTCTCCAAAGTGGTAGAAAAATCTAAACGGGAACATCCCAGTTAAATGGTTTCTATTATGCAACCTAAGAAAATTTGAATCTTGACAATTTTGATCTCTATGATTTCTGTTTTTGAATAATTATATGCCGCGTTACCCTGAGAAGGCGAAAGACTCAATACATGCCAACTTCCCTATAAAAAGCATGAAAGAAACACCAGCGTTGTGAGCATGACGCCGTCAACATGGGCACCAGCAATCCCCTAATGTAAGCAAGTAAATGCATGCCAATGGTGTCTCGGATTACCCGCCTAGTCAACAACTGTAGTGTAATTACATTTGTGCCCGGAGGCGGTGATTGATAGGGCTCATATTCCCCGGGTGCCAGAGCCAGCATCCTGCCCCACTCGCACACATTGCTATCTACCTGTGCACATCACTGAAATCCAAATAATCGTATTGAAAGTCCATACTCTTATCTGAGGGCTATGTTCTATTCACTTTCTGTCTGCTCCCTCCTCTCCAACTAACACTGTAGAGGAGCATTCGCATGCAGAACGTATCTCTTTCTTCTCCACTGCAGATTCTCCCTGGATGCCTCCCTCTGCATGCACTGCAGAATATAGGTTAAAAAAAAAGGAGTAGTAGTTTGGGGAAAGCCAACTGTCAGGGTCACGCTGGATACTTCAATTACATTCACACCACAGAGCAGTGTTTGTACTCCTGATGCTTACAAATGACATAACTCGCAAATGAATAGTTAGAAAAATGCAATTACTCACCAAAAAGGGCAACAAAAAGGTCAGAGAGAAAAATGGTCATTTGGAAAATGTCGATCCCCCGCAGAGCTTTTAAAAAACATTTAGAGGAGGAAACGCTTTGGAGTTTTGATTGTGGGTATACATACATACATACATACATACATACATACACATACACACACACACACACACACACACACACACACACACAGTGGGAAGGACAAAATGTTGCCTTTAAAAAAACAGCTTATTCTTTGGTCACTGACACATTACCTTTTCCAAATCACTGAGCATTGAAGTGCAGACGGAGCAGAGAAAGAATGACATTTAAAAGTCATCATTAGTAACAAAACAGGGGCCTTAGGGGGCTTGTATTTTCATTTCATCTCCCAAGAAAATGTGTCAGGGACAAGGAGTTAAGGTCAACCAGCACACATTATGACAATGGGCCTATCTAAATGAGCCTCCGTCACTCGGTTAAACAGATGTCGGGGACATGTGACAGCTCTCAACAACACGGTTTCAGATCACTTTCAGACTTCAGCTCAAGTGTGTAAGCAAAGACACAGCGGCTAATTTCCCAATAAATAATAATGCTCCCCCTACAATTAGGCAGCTGGATAGTCTGGCAAAGTGCCAAATGTGTTCCCAGTAAAGAAGGCAAAAAAATGGATAGGCTATTAATATGTATGTGAGGATATAATATTTTATCCTGTAAAAGGGGACTTAGTCGCAGCAGTAAATGATACAAACTAGAAATCTTCACGTGAATGTGCGAGAGGGGGTTGCATTCAAATGAACTCTGACTTCATTGAATTAATGTAGATAGATGGAAGAGAGAGAGGGAGATGGCAAGGGAGCTGATTCAACAGATCAAATGTCTCTTTTTCTACCGAGAATCGCTGGATGGGCCCGGCCCCCAGAGCTAGTGATTAATTAGTGCATGAATCTGGATACCGTTATTTGATTAGACCAATGGCAGCCTGTCACACCCACTTCCTAGTTTCCAACAAATGACATTTTCTATGGGGAGAAGGGGTTCAACTCAGGAAAAAAAACTATAGCATTTTTAATAATGCATGAGGGATTATTTATCTTGAAGTGAGAAACAGTTCAGGCAAATTGTTCTCCCAAGTAAATTACGTTTACATATGGCCAAAGGCAAGTGAAATCTCAAAGGCTTTTGCGCACAGTGCCAAATTATCCAGGAAGTAAACTGTCAAAGAACTTCTAATACAACATTTAATAGAAAAGCAGCAATAAAACAACATTTGAGCTCCATGAGATGAATTTGAGGCTGGAATCGGTGCACTTGCTCTTGCTTGCATTGTGAAGGTAGTTAGACAAGTTGGGACAAAGGTTTCACAGATTCAGAAATTAGACTAAATAAGCCATGTTGGGCTGCTGAATGACAGATAGTACCTCTGTAATGATGAATTCATGAGGTGACCACAGGAACGATCGTGACAAACCTTTCAAATCGACTTGATGGCTTTTGACACTTTGACCAATGATGCTGCAAAACACAATTAGCATTACTCATTATGACAGGACCCACATATGCATTCAGCACGCCAAATGAACAAGCCATTTGTTTCTCTTCTACTTGCGTTCACTGACACACATTTGAAGACATTAATTGGCAACACACCACGCAATTGCAAATTCCAGCAGAGGGGAAAGACTGATGGTGTTTTTTTGCTGGGCAGGCAACGTGCAAATGCAAGTTTCAAACCGTCAGTCAAACTGCCCATGATGCCTGGAGGGAAATTAGCTCTCAGTGTTAACAAATTAGCTCAGAGGGAAGACCAGATACAGTGCAGTCATACTAAACTACTGCAGCACACTGGATCAACATCATGTGGAATATTTTTTTTTTTTGGCTTGTTTGTTGTTTTTGTGTGTGTGTGTGGTGTGTGTGTGTGTGTGTGTGTGTGTGTGTGTGTGTGTGTGTGTGTGTGTGTGTGTGTGTGTGTGTGTGTGTGTGTGGGGGATACATGCAACCATTCATTACAGAGTAGCGTTGTATTGCTTTTTTTCTCTCCTACGCTAACAGTGTATCGACACCATGAGAGTTATTAACTGTGAAAGTTAATAAATTGGTCGGTAGCGGGAGGGAAATCTGCCGAGCACAGCAACCTCCTCCCCCCGTGTGATATGCTTCCACGAGATAGTAACCTCATGTTTGCGTACACACAAGTAACAAACACCAGCACCTTGCCATCACTCCATAAAGGCTTGATTCACATACTCAGAACACAGGGGTGAAGTGTCTTTCCATCCAGCCAGCACTTTCATTTAATTAATCACTACTTCAATTCATTAAGTGTATAGCCATGGCAAGAAAAAAAAGAAAAAATGGGAGGCAAGTCACCCATCAAGGTTTTGTGTTCAAACGACTAGTTTCTGAGGTCAAATCCACTCCAGCTTTCTGCCAGTGATCCCAATCATTGATGTTCAAGTTTGTATTTGTTTAGTTTTTAGATGAGCTGAATTATTTTTGAATCAATCTGAATTAAAGGAAACTTTTGTTTGAAAAATAATTGCCTTTACTAGTTTCTTTTAATGGCCAATGTGGAACAAATATTGGTTGTTTCCCAATTTCCCTTCCCAAAGTGTAAACAGAGCAGAGGTGTGTGTCCTGCTTCCGATCAGAGAAGCCGTTTTGTCGATGGTTCAAGCCGGAGGTGAGTCTGTGGAGCTGGCAGCTGCCATGGCAGCAGCTCCTGACAGCGAGCTGGGCTTTGTTCAGCTCCCGTCATGTCTGACATCATTTTGCTATTTCCTCTCTTTTCATTGCCTTCTCCCTCTTCCCTGTAACCCACCCACACATGCAGGCATCACTCAGGGGAACATCTCAACCAGGACTAATGCACCTTGGCCCTCACCTACTGTAAGGAGCCTCCCAGGCTAAAATGAACACAATCCCTGTCACACACACACACACACACACACACACACACACACCGAGGACATTCACAAATACACACGACTCAACATGCCCCTAAAGTAACACATGCCCCGATTGTAATTGAGGTCAAAGAAAAGAAACAACGGGCTGATTTTCGTCTCGTGTGAGGAGAAAGAGGTCTTTTCCTCCCTCTTCTTCTACCACACATCATCAGATAAAATTGCCTGAGAGCACACTGGAGGCAAGAGCTTGGCTAAATTTAGCATTGCAAACTGAGAACTGCAAGTGGAACCTCGCTAATCTGAACCTCTCAGGGATTTGAGGTTGTTCAGCCTCCAGACAAGGAAAACACAAGAGTACAGGGGCCTTGCATTCACTATGAAAAAAAACATGCACGCTTTCTAAAACATCCTGAGGGAGCTACTTTGGTGTTAAATTGGTGATACTTCTTTCCGACTTCTCAGCTAGACACTTTCATGTAAGACTTGGTGTATTTTTCTAAAAGGTACCACTCTTAAAGTAAAAGTAGCAATAGCTCAATGTTAAAAGGCTGAATTACAACCAGCACCATGTATACATGGTATTATTAATGGTGCATCAACATGTAAGCTGCATTTTGTGATGAGTTGTTTTTAGTAAAATTTGACTTATTTGCTTGTAACACAGCATTCATTTATTTAATAAAGACTTTTTGTCAAGTTGTAGACAGTGTATTTGTTCTTAATTTTCTTTAATCACAATTTGCATTTTTTGCTTACTTTTATTAGAACATGATTTCCTTCAGTTTGTCTTTGTGTAGCAGGTTAACATATACACTTCACACTACAATATACCAATACGGTCCAATTTAGAGTATACCTTCACATCCCTCACATCACTGATTGCACTTAATGTATTGCCATAGCAACATACAATATTGAACACCCTCTTGGAGCTCCTTTCACACAAAATACAGCACAGGCCGATGAAAGAACACCTAGAAAATGCTTTCTCTTGTAATGAATAGGAAACAAGGCACTATTGCTGTCTGAATGGATCCCAGGGGCTTTGCTCATTATAGTCTTATTATAGTGCAACATTAAGTGCAAATGGAGCTGAACCCCAGCACTAACATACTGGCCACCAGGTTACCACCATCACAAGCAAACTGATAATATTCTGCTTTGGCATAACATGATGTGTGTCTGTTGATCAGCGCGATAGCAAAAAAAGAAATAAAACAAAGCACTTAATCTTAGATGACCACAATCAGTTTACAACACACCACCCACACTACGTCAACTGTACATACAAAAAACAAATGTGTTTTTCAACTTGAAAGATAGTAACATAATTTACATAAAACAGAAGATTGGTTGGGTTGTTGATGAAATCTTAAGTTCCTTGACCGTTTCTCATGAAGGTGTATGAAAAATGTAGCCGTGTTTGGAATTCAAGGTTGTGGGAAGGAAGGATGAGCCTTTTTTCAATTTCTCGCCATTTGAAGACAAAAACAGGAAATTGAAGCTCTCTTTCGCAGCGTCCCTGCTTGCATTCTACTGCACCCTCCGTATCCTCACACAAGGTACATACTCCATGAATTACATTGTACTGATTTGTTTTATGTTGCAGAGCACATTTGGAAATGAGCCTAAGCCAGTTTTCTTTTCCATATTTCTACTTGAAGAATTTTGACTGCAGTGTAATATCCGAGGGGCAAAATGCATGAATTAATACAAATTAAAGCTCAGCGCTGTAATGTTTACCTACATAATGAAGAACAGGAAATTATTTTAAATTAAAATGAGATTTCATGCATATGCATCCGTTATGTTTTTAGGTTAACAAAGACATTACCTCATAATTCTGAAATGTGTGTGCCAGTGAAGCCACGTCCATGATATCAAGCACTCCTACTTGAGTGTTATTGCAGGCATTTCCATACAACCAGTCACACAAAACTAGTTTAAGCTGTACACCTCCACAAAAAATCCCTGAAAGGTATTATTCAAAACGGCATTTGAATGGGTATAGATGACAGTGAGATGATGAGGGGAAGCAGATGGGGGTTGGGTGTGGGGGTTTGCCCTATATACACTGTAACAAACCAAAGGGTGGTGCAATCTCATATGCCGGGTGGCATCAGCAGATTAAGGGCTGTTTGCATCTGTACTTTAAGTATCTGCAAGCTGCTTCTTTTCTTTTGTCATTTGTTCATCCTTACATGTATTTTTTGTATGTGCAACTGCCCCTTAATACAACATGCATCGAGTTGGGGGACAGGAAGCGGGAGGGGTCTCCCGAGGGACACGCTTCTATCTGGGGAATACACCTACACGGAACACCGTTTAAGGAGGACCATTTAAAAAAAGGCCCTTTCTTGCTCAGTTGCACCTCCTTTTCCCTGAGCTACAAAATGACTAGCTAGGTGTACCACTGATTCAATCATACGCCAATTGTCTCCCAGCATCCCAGCCTGTCCTATGGGATAGTGCGAGCCACCTCACAGGTAATTTCAGTGGTTCATACTGTACATCTTTAGGAGGTGCCTTTCAGAAGGGTCACTGACTCCAAATTTTATTATCCAAATTTGGGAAAAAGAAAAATTGATTTCAGAAAGAAGCAGACAAAAGGGACTACACGATGCATTTGAAGGATGTATTCAGGATGTTGAACGGATTTAGCAATAAAAAAAAAGGTTAAAAAGATAAAAGCTAAAGCACAAGTGAACCACCACATCACTTAAAGTAGTACAGCTGTATAGTAGATACATATAACATATAGATATAGATAGATATTGTCAGACCCTGGGCAAAACTGGCCAATGCTAACTACGATCGACAAGTCTGCTTTAGAGGGGCTGTACTAAAGGGTCATTTGTGTGAGCTTGTGCCAATGCTCAATGGTTGGTTAGCACACTCAAGAAGTTGAAGTTAACGAAGCAGGAAAAAGGGATAGGAGTGTGTGTGTGTGTGTGTGTGTGTGTGTGTGTGTGTGTGTATATATATATATATATATATATATATATACACATATACACATATACATATATATACACACACACACACACACACACACACACATATATACACACACACACACACACACACGGTAAAGGTCAAAAGTGAACATAGAAGGGTTTAAAAAAAAAAAAAAAAATTGGGCTCCTGGGAAAAAGTGTTGGATGAAGAAAATAATGTGAAAAAGGAGATTCTTCAACCACCCACAGAGTGCTAAATAATCTCATTCCCATGTATACAATCAAGGCAGTGGTGCTGAAATTTGCCTGGTTGGCTACGCTACATCTGAGACACACAGCTAAGATGTCTTTTGATCGTCTTTCTTTCTGTATTCAACATGACAGGTACCAGACATGGGTTTAGTGCACTGAGATAATGAGCGCTGAATATGTATGAAGCTACATCTGCGTGGTGCCCACGCATCAAATCATCCGACCGCAACTCTTAACATGTGGCATATATTGGACTCTGACAACAAGCATAAGAAGCATGAAATAGAAAGGAATGCAACAGTTTTGGCAAAACGTGCCATGTGGTTTCACACAAGCAGGAGCTATCAAGCGTGCTACAGTCACACATTGAGATAGCTTTGCACCTAAAAAATATATATATATTTCACTGAGAAGTTTCAGAGGATGTGTACAGTTTAAATGAAGACTGCTGCAAAGCATTCAGAGTTCTTCATAAACACGCATCTAAAACTTGAGTGTCATGATCATCGACTGAGTTTTATCATTTTGCTTTAAGATACAGCAAAAAGTGCTTCCCCTTTGAATACAAGTATGGGTTTTCACTTCCTTTATTTACAGGATGATGACATAGTAAACACATGCAATTGATGCCATGGCTTGTCATGCAATCTTCAAGATAGGTTAGGCTACTTGTAAATATCAGTTGGCATTACTGCCAATCCATTTAACACACTTATGTCATGGAAAAAGCAGCAAATGGGCGGTTAAAACCAGGAGGTTAAATACAGACCTCCCAAGGGTGGACCCCGTGATCTTTACCATGACCTCTTTAAAAAAATACCAACCATTGTATTCTGCAGGGGGGCAGCATGCAGCTGAGGAACATCTGCAGTGGTCCTAGGAAAATGACCCATTTCGTTTGATGCCGTTCCTCGCTGTGGAATGACATTGCTCACTCTGCCTCTCCAGTTTCAACCTTTTCCTCAGTCAATCTCATGGCAGAGAAAGGAGAGCATTATCACAGTGAAAAAGGATCTCCTAACCCCCCTCCTTCTCCTCCACCCGCCACCAAATGAGGGGCAGTGATCACGGAAGCGTGTGTGTGTGTGTGTGTGTGTGTGTGTGTGTGTGTGTGTGTGTGTGTGTGTGTGTGTGTGTGTGTGTGTGTGTGTGTGTGTGTGTGTGTGTGTTTTAATATGTGTGTGGAGAGTGGGAGTGCACCACTGGGGAATGTGCACCTGCAATTTTTCTCATTTGACACAGTTGGTCTTTTGTAGGGTCCCGGGCACAGGGAGATGTCTGTGAAAGTTATGGCTCCTGCCCTTTACCCCACCTCCCAAAAAAAAGACATCTTCACTATACTATTCTCTATCTCAGTTTGGAATAGTCTATGTCAAGAATTTGTGAGCGAGTGTGTGTGGTGGGACATATTTAACAGACACACATATCTTATCTGAGTTGAAAGCTACCAGTACAACAAGTATATGGTTATTATATTATATAATAACAATGTCAGACAATATTATTTAAAATAGAAAAACAAACGCAAACATGTTTACCCAAACTGTCCCTCGCTGTTTACACACTTGTTCAAGTTTGACCTTCCATGCCAAGTTTTTTCTGAATGTTTAGATTTTCTGGCCGCACCTGACTTGCCATGAATTCAGCAATTAATTTGGCAAATATAATGTCATCATACTCAATACCAAATTATCTTTTTAAGCCAAGGGTCAATTGTGTATTTTAGGGAGTATGTTTGGTAGGGATACCAGCGATCAAGCCTAAACTGATGATTCCTCCCGTGTTCGACGGCTGTGGTGCGAGACTAAAGCCAAGCAGTGAACCCCAGAGTCTCGATGCAGTACATCTGCACGGTATGTGGTGGCTAATAAGGAAGATTTGTGTCTCAACGTGTGGGAAGGCTTAAGAGAAGCAAGATAAGAAAAGTGTTTTTGTACATCTCTGTGCTGTGCGCGCAGCACATTAAATACATAAACCACAGTGTATTTCCCTTCCTGTGAAAAGCATGAGACCTGTAGACTGCTTGACCCTGGCATCCATCCAAACAGGGATCCAGACTGAGGAGCTACCATTACTCCCGCGCTATCCATTCCCCGCTCTCCTTCCTTTTATTTTAATGAGAGCACAATTAATAAGGAAATGGAACAGCTTCCTTCACAATGAAACCCTTCTTTTGTCAATGGCTGTATTGAATTCCCCTTCAAGGCCACTGGGCCATATTGGAGGCCATCTCCAGTATCGCCCCACCTCCCCCACACCACCACTGCCTTTCTGTTGCTTGCTCCCTCTCTCGCTTATCCTCAAGGTCTCATGAGCTAATCTGTGCCACAGTATCATTTGATCCCACCCACCCCAACCCCTTTACTCAAAATGCAGACTTTACAATACTTCATATTGATTTCCTGAGACAAAATCACCAGTTACTGTGCATGCTTGGTTTGTTCAATGGCAGTGCTGAGGAAAGAAAGAGCAGGGTCACACACCATCTTGCCCATAATTGTTTTTTTGCGCCATCTGTATGGACTAGTTATACGCAAATGCTATCAGAGCTTTAGTATTCTTTGGCTGTGTATGGATACATTAAAATTCACCCGATTGCTTGAGTGCTGCACAAGAAAAGAAAGATCAAAAGGTAAACAAACTAATTAATCCCTTACCCCTTTTAATTTTCAATGATTACCTTTGTTGGTCAAATAAAGGTGCTATCAGTTCACCTCGTCCTCTGAGTCAAACAAACAATGGCCTCTGTATTTTCTTCTGCAGTTCTCTAATGCCTCCAATTGTGCCTGATACATTCAACAGCAGCGACAAAGTCTGATGCAGAAAACAATACAAGACTATCATCAAAATGTACGAACAATGAGCAAATAAAAGCAGCAGCCAGTTGTTAGGTCTCATTGTATCGTTTTAAAATAATGGTTAAAATAATATGGTCTTCATGTGAAGGCCTGCTTTCTTGTTCTGGTGACAGGGTGTGATTATGTCGACATTTTCATCAGCAGAAAGTGCTGATGAAAAAATCTGAGGCAACTGAAAAGCGCTTCACTGGTTGCTGTGGTGTGGCCTCTTTGTGGCAACACCTTACATAAGCTGAAGCAGATTTACAATCCCTTGAAATAAGATCAGCATGTCTCAGTAGGCACTAAACAATGGCACAAACACTACACCTTGATCAATAGTCTTAGCAAGTCAGAAAAAAGTGTGTCAGAGATCCAGCTACATCAATACACAACCACAGCTCCAACCCAAAGCCTGAACATTTTTGCAATGCAAGATCTTTCCAAGAGACTCTCTTTGCTCTCTTTACTCCAATGCCTCAAGCATGTGATCTACTTATTTATACGCAAAGCAACATTCACATGTACAATATCATGTTTACAAATGCATTTACAACATGCAATTGCATCACAAAGGAATAGCATCCAATTTAAAAAATATATATTAGTCACATTTGTAATATAAAAAACAGTCAAAACATAAATTCGAATGACAGCTTAATTTAAATGGGCTTTGGAGTGTTGCATCACATTGACCAAACTGTATCTGTGATATTGGACTGTATACGTAAAGGAGATGCATATTTAGAGGGGAAACGAACATGCACACACACACACAAATCTAAATATCAGTTCCTTTTTATAGCAACATGTGGTTTATAATGGGGAGATTCTAATCCGAATAATTAGCGAATATGCATATTGTATGGCCTTGAGGCATGTTTTGCAATCATGTGCTGCAGGACCAACAATTCATCATGTGTGTGGGGGGGCTTCGACAGCCTCTCTGTGTTTCACTCACACACTGTCATACCCATGATCGAACAAGCCTGATGGTGGAAACCGAGCTCATGGGGCCAATCCTACGAAGCTGAAGAATTTGCATACACAGCACTGTGATGTTGAACATTACAACATGTAATAATCTGCCCAGTCTTTCACAACACAGACTGTGTCATCAGAATCCAAATGTGTCACACATGCAAACATATATGCAGAGGCATTGGATATATTTTACAGAGTGGGATTAAAAGCATATGTTCTGCGTATACATTTCACAGTAGGAAGGAAAAAGTAATTAATTTCATGAATTGAGCAAAGAATAGGTCACTGCTTTGTCTCTCTGCGTGGGTTGTGTTTGCCCTTCCTGCTCCTCACATTCCACCCACGCCCCAAATTACTGCCCGAGCCCTGCTGTTATGCTGTATGGGAAACCCTGTGGTATTGCACGCCCACCATTTTTGCCCTGTGAGCTGGTCCGCAGGGTTATTTAGCCACTCTCTCCATTCCAGACACCACAAACGTGCATGTGCACTACGGACACGCGCACATTATGCGGTCTAATGTAAACTAACATCCACTGCCACTTGACCTTGCTGTCAATATCTATCCTCATTAAACACCATTCGGCCAGCTGCAAGTCCACTTTAAATGGCATCATTCAGTGCTTACCAAATTATGCCTGTGCAACTGGGCTCAGTGAATGGAGAGTCTAATTCATTTATTTGGAAGATATACACAGGTTCCAGTCCGGACACCTATAAAACATGCTGCGGCATTTAACCCCACCCTGCCATTCTTAATGTTGCTGTCATCCATTTCTCTTGGGTTGCAAGTTCTGACAGCAATTTGGCAATGTCTACTGGTGCCATGGGCAGCAAAGGCCATTCTTTTATTCCCCCGATCAAGCAGGTATTGATTTTTCACTCATTATAGAAGAGCATAAAATGAGACGGGATTTCTGCGAGCCATGCACACAAATTGTTACGTGGAACAACATGGAAGTGAGGACTGAAATTGAATACAGAGAAAAGTGGATTTGAAACTAAATAATATTTACTTTAAAATCTAACAATTCTATTCAAATAAGAAACCATGTCCTGAACAAACAAGACCTGCTAGATAGAAAGCATTCAGAAAGAAGTCATGAAATAAATTGGCATCTGAATGACAACTATGAAGGCCACCCTTAGGGTAGGTATACAATAACTATTTTCTTTTTCCCATAACTGAAACACTATTATCTGTTTCCAGGAAACCTTGTGTGGCTTATGGGAAAAACATAATCCATTTTCAGAAAAAAGATTTGGGAATAAAAAATAAAAATAAAATGTTAAAGCATTAAACCCAGAGGGTTTTTTATACATATCCGCAAAACCATTCTTATATTAAAGTCAAGGAACATAATTATCTGAACTTTGCATTTTGCAAGGAATAAATTGCTTCATCATTAGATTAAAATATATAGTCCTCAACTTAGAGCTTTCCAAGCCGTGCACAAAATAAAGTTATTTTCAAACTGCATCTCTATTGTCTATCATGCCGATACTTGAGACTGAAGGGAATTATGTTTATCATCATCATCATAATGTATAGTGTTATATTTTCAGTACAGATCAAGTGCAGTGACCGTGTACCGAGGACGCACTAAAGTCAAAAGGCACAAGCGGATGTTTTCCTGCCTGTGCCCATTTAGTACTTTCCTGGCCTTGCCTTGATATTTATTGTCCCAGTATGGGCAGTACATTCCAAGCTCCAATTTGAGCGATGTCGCACACATTTCCAAACCCTCGTCCAGTGTGAACGAGGCACACTATCTTGCATAACTGGCACTGGGCTCTTACGAGACACAAACAAGGTTGAAAATAAGAGTTTTCAGCTATGCTAGTAGTGTGAATGTCAATATGAGCCGGTCTTCCATTTAGATTCAGACTGAAATATTACTATTGGATAGATAGCTGTTAGATTTTGTACAGACATTCATGGGTCCCTGAGGATAGATTATAATGACTTTGGTGATCCACTGACATTTCCTCTAGCTTCACCATGAGGTTGACATTCATATCTTTAAGTGAAATATCTTAACCAGTATGGGATGGGTTACCATACCATTTGGTTCAGACATCCATGCTCCATCCTCTGGATGAATTGTGATCACTATGATGATCCTGGACATTTCTACGAGCAACATCATTGGGTCAATTATTTGATTCCAAGTATAGCCATCTGTTTTCAGTTAGTTTCAATTAAAACATAAGCATGATAATACACTCGACCAGGATAATGATAAAACAGTTAGTAAGGTAGTTTTTGTTATTGGTTGGGAATCAGCTGGTAGCCGAGATTGGGGTACAATGCATAAGTTGCCCTGCAAAAAGTTTCCCCAAAATTCTTGGCTCACTTCTTTAACTTGTATGACACCTCAACACCTCAAGGCTACGATAATTTCAGCTTTGTTTACTTTCAGCAGAGTAAAACAATATTAATGTAATCCTGTCCTTAATTAACCTTCATCAAACTTTCTGAAACTAACGTCATATTCATATGCATATATAATTTACTGCTATCTGACTGTACATTGTGCACTGCAAATTAATGATTGACACCCACCCACTCCAAAGCCCACTTATTTTTAAAGCTTTAGAGGCATCTCACAGCCACAACAAAACAGTACATGCCTCAGTGGGCTCTACAAAGAACTTTCGCCCGCTTTGAAATATGAGCACAAATAAATCATTTGTTTAATTAATTAAGCAAATTAGGCAAATCCAGGGACGCCTTCGCGGATGGAGTTTGTGCCCTGGCACAAGGAGATTAATTAAGTGGATCCGTGCGGGAACAGTGAGACTGACGTTGGAGTTTAATGCACTTGTTTGGCGACAGTAGATACAACAATCCTTAGTACACTGGTGCAGATACCTCAGAGTGAGCAACAGAGGGTGTTTGGAAGGTGCATGTTGGCTTGAATTTAACTTTGTGGACGTTCTGCAAAGGAGTAAGAGCATGAATGAATGAAAAAGGGAAAGACAAAAGCAAGATATATATATATGAATATATATTTTTATATATATATATATATGAATATATATATGAATATATATATATATATGCACTTATATATATATGAATATATATATATATATATATATATGCACTTATATATATATATATATATATATATATATATATATATATATATGCACTTATATATATATATATATATATATATATATGCACTTATATATATATATATATATATATATATATATACACACACACACACATTCTCTATACACTCTGTATTTCTTAGCCTCTCTTGCAGAATTACCACTTACCTGACATTTTTCTGAAAGCTACAAATAACTGCAAACACATACAGGCAGATGCGTCAGGTAGCCGCTGTCTCATTCATCCCTCATTACATACCTATCCCCACAGCAGGACAATATCTGCTTCAAGGCTTGATGTATGCACTTCCATCTGACCATGAAAGCTTTCATCTCTTGGATTGGTTCACGAGTTGTCATCCATTATAGCCGTTCTGCCTCAGATTCCATGTGGTGGTATTAAGTGGAATGAATACAAAATCCTTTCTGGAGCATTTTACATGCACAGAAACACATGATTAATGTGCTGCTCAGGCATGGCCAGAGTGTTTGGGACATTGCTTTTTCATTGTTATTCACAGTAACCAAAACAATGACAAGAGTGCATTTTACTTATTTTTCAACCCAGTGACAGCATCTGCGATACAACTTTTATATTAATCTTGCAAGACTTTGTCACTATACTTCCAAACACACATACACAAACACACCAAAGTTGCATCCCCACCCACACACAGACACAAATCCCCCACCTCTCCTTAAGCTGCATTCTATCATTGACTTTATTTTATCACGCTTGTCCAGAAATATTCCCCCTTTTCCTCAGACAAGTGTAAAGTGTCAGACAGTTGGTTATGAGTTGACATACAAAGGAAGACAAGAAGGACAGGACCCCGTGCAGCTCCAATTGCAGACTCTTGGCGAGCGTGGTATGTGCACGTGTGTGCAATTTCATACACACGTGATGTGATTATTTTGTGAAACTTGGCACGCCTGTCAGAAGAAAAGTGATATTCCCAGTGTTTGATTCTATTCATATGAACATACCTGTGCCTGACTGAATAAAGACAAAAGGGACGGTGGACCCCAAAGTAGGCCAGCATCCCCCGGAGTACGCATTCCCAACACTCTAAGGGAGAAACATGCACAATGACATCGTGGTGAACATTAGCACTAAAGCTTCCCCAGCTGCAGAACAATTCACTGGCAACAGCTGGATGTGTCTGCTTATAGCATCAGGGTTTGGGTATTAAATGATTTGCTTTTCTTACTAAAACTGCCAAATGATTTACTTGGGATGTCAACCACTTCATCTGGTGTTCAAACAAGCCCAAAATGCTTAAATGTGGTTCCTTTAGCCCATTAGTTACACCACCAAAAACAGAGACTCGATGGTGTCAGCTGCACCTATTCCTACGGGGATCAATGAGTGATCGATTATTGTGTATGAGGAACAAAGCAGAATGATGAATTTACAGGACTGTGCAGCTGTTTTTGAACGTTTTCGCTCGTTTATGAGAAATCATGCATGCTTTGCTGCTGCTGATTTTTTTAAACAGTCCACACTGCTTTTAAGATTGATGAATGCTTTTTCCTACCCTTTCAAACCATACCAACATACACTAAAAGCAATGGCAAGTTGGAGGGTAGAAAATACTATCACCAATACAAATGACTATGCTATAATTGGAAAAAGTAATATTGCACTTATTTGAAGTATACCAGCTTTGTGGGAATTGGGCTAAAATATACAAAACATAACTTGCTTCTTTCAAAAAGTGCACATTTACCTGCATCGCCATATAGTCCAAAGAAATAGGGACCAGTATTTCATCTCTACCACTTGGTCCTTACAATGCTAATATACAGTGATCAGTTATACAAAAAAAATCAAACGCCTAACTCACAGCAGAGCAAGAGACAAGAAAACGTTATATTTCATGTAATCCAATAAACAAAGACTGTTATTGACAAGTCCTCGGGGCAGCGCTACTTCGTCCTTACTACTGGTCCTCTTATGTTGGACTGAGGGCAGACTGAACTCTCAGGAATAGGTGCTTTTACAAAACTAAATGCCGGGGACAGTTGTTAAGCATGTTGAACTGTCACTTTTTCACATTGTGTTAATGATGTGACTTAATTTTGGAAATGTTTTAACTTTCAATTCTGGCTAGATCTCCTGCACCTCACATTGCACCTTAAAATAACCCAGCTCTCATGGGGGGCACGCTTTTCAGACACATCTCTTAGATGTCCATCTCCTTTAAACCACTGCACATCAATCCCCCATGACACTTTATAATTGGACGAGGCTACAGTTAGGGTTTATCCAGCCATTGATATGCATTAAATCCCAAAACGAGATTAAATTTTTTTTGTTCCGATGGTGATTGAGGACAGTAAATTTCTAGTGAGACGACCGTGTACACTTTTGAAAACGCAGCAGTAAGAGAGAAGATTCACTCGGTGTAGGTCTAGAAATGTGTCCACGCTATGGGCTCGACATATCTGATGGACTGATGGATAACCATCATTAAAACTGACAAAATATATGGAGAGCTCATAAAGAGGAACTGAAAATGGAAAAGGAATTAATGATTAATAAAACATAAAAATCCATCAGCAGGTGTTGTTTTTAGTTTTTTACCAGTGTTAACATTGGTGAGCACGCATCGTGATGCAGTTTGCATTCAAAGGTAAGCTAAGTAGGTTCCACAACAGGAGTGGAGGCTAGCACTGATTCCCAATGGACATTATTTTCCATTCTTGTCATTTCAATAGCTACTGAATCATCATTAGCACATGACACACACACACACACACACAGGGTTTTAGTTCTACCGAAAATTCATTCCTCTTGACAACACAAATATTACAGTTTAAAACTGCAACCTATATTTCTCATCAGCTGCCCCGTAGCGTCTCGACCTGTGGTCAATAGAGCTCTTTTGAAATGCTTGAGAAAGAGAAATGCTTGACATATTGCCATCCCCTGACCTCTTTCTGTTGAGCATTAACCCAAAACTAACGAAGCCGGAAAGCGTGCCGTCATTCGTACTTGATGGTGAAGTCAGTTGTCTCCGCCCTATGTAGATATCGCAGCATAAAAAATATTTAATTAGCTGGAAATCTCCCATTAATGGTTTTAGCCATATCTAATTAAAATTGCTATGGGCTATTGCCCACTCCCAACATCCAAACCCTGCTTGATTGTGACCAGTCGCCCAATCCACACACACACACACACACACACACACACACACACACACACACACACACACACACACACACACACACACACACACACACACACACACACACACACAAAACTGAGTTCTTTTAATCGGAATTTAAATGACTTTATTTAGATTGCCTCTGAAACAATTCACTGAAGGCCAAAGGGAAATGCTGCAGAACTACAGCGGTCTCCGTTTACCGAGACGTAGGAAAAGAGAGTCCTCACAACTTAATGCGTGAAATGATAAAAGAAGTCATTTTAGTTTTTCCTCCTGCAATTCTCACTATACTAAACATGCACCACAAAGCCAAAGCGGTGTTAATGATTCTTTGAAAGCAATTTCAGTTCATTTCCTATTGCCAGGAGAGTGGGAGACTGAAACAGAAGGAAGAGGGACAGAACTAAAAATAGATATAAAGTAAGAAAAGTGGAGGGAAAAAAGTACCAGGTTCCAGTTTAAGGAGGAAAAACTGCTAGTTAGCGAGAGAAGATGGAGACGTGAAAAACTTGACAGGCATAAGTCAAAGGCTTTTATCTCAGAAACTGGCACTTATACAGCAAAAAGAGGAAATTCCAATACAGCTTCAAATCATGTCAGTCACAAACTGCAGTGCTATGTTGATGTCCCCACATCTGCTTCACATCGACACAAACACACATGCTCTAGTGAGCCAAACTCACCCAGAGCGGCTGGTGCGAAGAGGCTGGCGAAGACTAGCAGGCGTGCGGTCCACATGGCCTCCTCCTCTTACCGCCCGCTGCTGAAGGTCCCAGTTGAGTTCAGTCTTTTGCTGGCAAATGCCCAAATCGGGTGCTTCCTTTATGGCACAGCTCCTCCACTGCGCCACACTTCCCACAAGACCACAAGTTCCGTTGTTCTGGTGCCAGATGCAGTCCAAAATCTGTCAGAGGAATAAAAAACAAAAAACATACATGTTAGCTGAACAGAAGACTTTAAATGAATGGGTTATTTGTTCATTTGCAGGAACAATTTGTCTTGTCCAGTAAGAAACACAACAGATGGACGCACCATGGCTTTATCATCCTTGTGCGCAGCCCTTATGGCATCATGCCTTTCAAGTTATCATCAAGTGACATGATGCAAGTTGCTCAATCTCCAATAGACTGAACTCCTACCGGGTGAGATCAGCCAAAGACTAAGAGGGTGAAAAACACAAAATGTATTTTGGGATGTTCTGTTGACGTTTGCTCATCAATGTGTTAACTCCTCCAACTCACCGGCAAATTACTCCCACAGAGAGACAAGCCTAGGCAATGAAGTGCATGCTGCTTTGTGTGCGTATGGGACACACGCCTTTACCCATGGGCTCCAGACCTTGTGTGTATTCCTGCAAGGCCTGATGGTAATTGACATAAGAAAAGCGGCAGTGTTTTCCCTTTCCCGGGGGCATGAGCTTGAGTTTTTGCACATGTGAATGTATTTGCACGGCCTAAGAAATGACTACTGTGCACGCCGGCTTCCATTTAAAATTCCAGTTAACAAAATGGCCAACGAGATCTTCTCTGAGGAGCTGATTGAGCCAGAGCTTCCTTCGGCCTCTTCTCATGTGCCATTACCAGTGAACTCTTGACACTGGATGAAGTCATCCCTAAGCTATTGCTTGTGGAAATAAATTCAAAGAACATGACATGTGATGCATATGGTTTTAGCCTGTGACTGCTGTGAGATCAACACTTGTCGATGTGGATGTATCATTATTCACAAAATAGTGTGTGAAAATTTGCAAATCCACATCAAATAAGTAACGTATGAATAGAGAAAAACACTTTTGGATGAGGACAAAGCATGGTTTTATCTATATTCTGATGAGATTTTCTGATGGAGATGATCTCCATCAAACCCATATCATGATATTAAGGTTAAGTCAGCTTTAATGATTAGGTAATCCAAACCCCTTGATTATCCACCATCAACCATGATCTCCTACAGGAATCTAATCTCCTGCAAAATTATACAAGCCAAAGAGTGCGCACATGGCCACCATCCTCTACACAAGCATTATCCCTGCACATCGGGCATTCCATACTGCGTTTGACATCATGGGGAGGTAATCCCATTATGGGACATCAGAAATCTGGGTTACAAAAAGTCAAAACGTGGGCACAGCATCAAAGGACAAGGCACTGGGGAAACTGACCGTCATCAACATCTCAAATTACACAGACACTACATTTGAAATACACTTTTATCAGACTTTACATTCATGCATGGAGCTATGCTTCCTCTGTTCCAGGGACATTTACCCATCTCAACATCTAGTTACTAATTCCCATTCAAAAATCCTAGATTAGAGCAATCAGATTTTTTGGGAGCAGATATTATTAGGTTTAAGAGATGGGGAAAAAGCCTTTTTTTTCTGCATAAACAGAACATTTGGGCAATATTAAGAGGTATGTGTGCTCATCAGTAAAGGCCCATCAGCACAGTGCGTGGACACACACACGCACACTTTAAGATGCGAAAGCGTATATTCGATCTAAGAAATATCCTTGTTAGTAAACAGTGCTTTTAATAAAACGCTCTGACAGCTGCAGGAGAGCTGAATTAAATACGACATCAAATCAGATGCTGTGGCTCCCTTGACAAAAAAACACATTATTGCAAGAATAATCACATTTAAATACACTGTCCAAGCGGCAAATTAGACCTGAAGTTTATGCTCCATGAAAATTTCTAAATTGTAGATACAGACTCAAATGGATGCACAGGCAACAACATGTTGAAAATGTATATTAGACACGACAGTCTTTCACTGATTTACATGGTTTGCCAGTTGACGTATTGCTTTTTTATTTGTATTTGTTTTTCAGGTTTTGCACCCAAAGTGTAAAAAAGTAGCAGAGATAGGGACTGTTTCTCCTGCAGAAAACAATGAGTGCTTGTAGCTCGCTGTGTGTCGCCGTATGCGAGTGAGACTATACGTGCCATATCTCACAGTATAACCGATAAAGCAGCAACTACTTGCACAGGTGTTACTTAGAAATTATCATATAAAATGAAAAACACTTCACTATCACAGTCATTAATTTGCTCTCAAAAGAAATGTGTGGGCTTAGGTACAGGAACTGCTATCAACCGCCAAAAGAACACATCATAAAATACATATTTATGAGAAGGGCTTGGACCCGGTTCAGAGAAGAAGAAGAAGAGTTAAAAAAAAAAAAAAATGTAAAAAGAAAAAAATGAGCAATACAAAACTGAGCCAACTCGTCTTGTATTCCAGAAGGAGCCGTATGATACATTATGGTACTGACGTTTCAAGGGTACTCACTCTGAGGGGGATTTAGGATAACTCCCTTAGATAAGTTGGCCAACATTTAGCAGCGACCGCAGCTTGTTTTCAGCCACATCAAGGAGACTTCTTCATTACCGTCTCGCTGTATCCTGCAGAACTACTTTTTCTAATCAGTGATGTTGTTTTTGTTATTTTAGTAATCATGTGTGTGCCAAGGGGCCCAGATGAAACCTGACAAATCTAATTAATGGACTTTTCTATCTAGATAAAGCAAAACAGAGCCGGCTGACATATAGTACCAGCAATACTTGATGGAGGGTAAAATATGATGGCTCGCAGCAATCGTGTGACTTGGTGAAATAAACAAATGGGAGGCAAAGAGTGTTCAGGGAGATGAAACCTACTATAGTTAGATTTAAGTTTGTTCAATTACGGGTGCTAAAGAAAATACATTGGATTTGTTCTCACATGTAAATGTCAATTCAAATATATTCACTATTTCTGTGTGGTAATATTGTAAATGACAAAAACACCTGTAAAGGTGTTGGTACAGGATTACAAAGATGATTTACTACTAAACACCTCCCGCCATCTTGACATTGATAACACTCCCGTGCTCCTCAAATATACTCTTTTCATAGCAGCCATATTGACATGAAATAGCAGGCAAACACCGGTTTAATGAATGAAATTAATTAACAATCCGTTCCACTTAGTGTAGCAGAGCCTTTTCAGTGAGTCAACATGCACAATAGGCCCTTTTCACAGCAGCCATTTTTACCATGTCATTGCAGAGTAAACACAGGTGTAATTAATAACATTAATTATGGCCCAGTTCCATTTTGGTGGGCCCTGGTATTGTGCATGCTGGCTCAGTGGATAGGCTGTGACACACAAAATAAAATGGGACCAGAGTTCATTTGATCAGTTTCATAGACGTCTACCCTGCGATGACGTGTCAAATGGCGGCTGTGTAAAAGGCCCATAGCAGCACCCTGACTCTGTTTGACCTGAAGGGAACAGAAGGGCAATTACTACCTTTGGAAACACGTTTGTTTCCCTGTTATAAAATATGTAATGTTGTAATTAGGCATGATGTGGGACTGTGCTTCATCAATCACACAACACCTGAAATCAACATTTCTCAGGAGGGCAAGCTGGAAACCTAAACAAATTATTTTCAAAATCAAATGAAGAAAATCCTTATACCCTGTATACATTGGCATTTGGTTGAATTACCTGTCACTACGATAGTGTAATTTATCTTATGGAATTTTGTCGTGGGCCATTACCTTCTGTATATTTTAGATAAACCCTGGTGCCTTCTTGCTGTAAATTGTCTCTGGCTGCCTTTTCTTACTCTCTCAAACTGAGTGCAAGAGAGTTTGCCAGAAGTACAGTATGCCAATTGTTTTACATGCTTTTTACATATACTTTTCATATTTAAATACACAACTACCAGTTTACATATGAGTCAGTGTCTCCACTGGGGTTGCTGAACAGCAACAGCAAAGCTCTGGCTTTAAAAGAACAAGTCAAATCCCGGCTGAAAATAACTTAAAAATCATAAAAGGTCTTGTGATTATTGGAAAGACACTTTTTTTAAACTTGTTGATGGTTTTCATTGACTTATGCATTAATCCACCTGTTTTATCCCCTCCATTTCCTTGTATAATGGACTTAACACCATGTGACAGTGTATCGTAAACAACAATGAAACCAATCTTATCGAGTCATACAGAACATTAGGTGGGCAATATAATTAAACTATGTTACCATGCTAAATGTTAGCACTCAATATAATACAATAATAACCCAAAGTAAATGTATAGTATCCTGTGAACCACAATACAACCTTGGATATTAACAAGGTAGATACACTGACAAACTGGATATGATCATATTGCCAGACTGTATATAGCTATATAACAATACCAATGTGTTATTTCACAGTTTAAAGATTACACTAAAGACAAAAAAAAGCCCCATCATAAAATACATGGTTTTCTTCCCTGATATGGCAACAAATAATTGTTTTCATTTTCTCAATCAATTATCATTTGACTTAGTGACAAATGGCCATGATAATTTTCTAAAAAGGCCAAGAATACATATATTCCATTTTTAATTCAGATAAAGAATATCAAAAAGTACACTGAAGATTGAGAAATTTGACAATTACAAATATAAAATTGATCATCAAAAGGTAGCTCAAAAAGTGTCATTTTAAACCTTTTAAATGACATGGATGTCCACATGCAGCACTGCAGCACTGTTATCTTTGGAACCCGAACATAAATGGTAAGATAGCCGTCACACTGGTGCACTTTACCACCTGATGCCATTTCTCCATTTTTCTCTTCCTGACTTGAAGAAACCAAATATGATTTTCAATAATGCAGACACATTCCATACAATGCCAGTGCGACGAAGTGAAACTTGATCCTCAGTGTTATCTGATGGGGGACGTACTAAGTATGATGTTGCCAGTCACGCCTGCTCGATGCCCTCCCACGTAACACTATGTAATGAAGTGGTATCGCGTTACCGGGTTAAATACCATGTCTCAGATTTTCAACTGTTTCATGTCTAGATGCTTATCACACCAGTGAGGGGGGGCTTGGTAATTTTTAAGAGACAGACAGTGAGTGTGTTCATGCAAATGAAGTATCTCATGGAAAATGAATATTAATCAAGCACACTGTCTGCATACAGTTTGATAGATGAGCACTCACTTGGAAAGCGGAGATGAGCTGAGATGATTAAAAATCAAGATGATCCGTTCCTTCTGGAATTAAAGATTCTTTTTTTCCACTTGGTTGGACTTCCAAACCTTGCTGATGGTTTAAAATTGAGCGGTCAATGTTATGAGACTAAACACAGCAGAAATGTCAAAATCGAGCTTTCTAATGCAAGTTGAAAGGTGTGAAAAACTCAAGGTAAATGGAGAGTGCTCCTTTTAAGTCACCATGCACATCCCTGGAGCTTGACAACGTGAGCAGCAAAGCATTCACTCATACAATTGGTTTTCCACAAGGGACCCCAACACAGCTAGCCAGTGACAGGCAGATAATAGCGCTAACTTTAGCCGGCACAGTCTCTGAATGGTCCTCTATGATAGGCTTGTTGAGTGTGACTGATGGCTTGGGTTAAATAATAGGAGCGATCCTCCTCTCTTCCATGCGCATAAAGGTATCGCAAACCCTCCTGACACACAAAACACTTCCCGACTTCAAGACAAAAGAAACGCAAGGCATTAAAGAAAATGACTTGCAGAGACAATACGAACAAAAAAATAACTGCAAAACAAATAAAACATATTGTCATTACAAATATGTAAGAGTACAAAGGCATACGATAGGAACGGGTTCCATTCTCACAAAAGGAGGAAATAAAAGCACAAAGGCCTGAACGGACGTACAGTTGGGTGAATTAATGCAGACGGATGCATCGTTTATAGGAAGGGCAAATCTGCCTTGAGACAGTTCTCCATTATAATGCAAAACTCAGACACTCCATTTTCCACGTCTTCCTCTTCTATCCTCCCTCTTTTTCTCTCAGCATATCTTGCCTAATGCAGCACAAATGGATCCTAAACAAAGGAAGAAAGAGAAGAAGAGGAGGGGTAATAGGCAGTACGGGAAAGAAAAAAATTGGGAACGGGAGGAATGTAAAAGATTAAAGGATGGAGGACAAGAGTCTGGGAAGAGAGAGAGAGAGAGAGAGAGAGAGAGAGAGAGAGAGAGAGAGAGAGAGAGAGAGAGAGAGAAAGAGAGAGAGAGAGAGAGAGGCAAACCAGTGAGATGAATGGGAAAGACTGGCAAAAATGGATTTATAGATGATATGAAATAAAATCAAAAATAGACATGATATTTGAAGGTCATAAATTGTAGCGAGTGAATCCAACGTACAACCTTCACTTCAGCTGCTGTTGTTCTAAAGCAGGGTTATTCAATTAAAATTCAAAGGAGTTCTAGTGACTAAAATTCCCTCCTCGCAAAAGTCTGATCCTCAAAATGCCTGAATTGTGTCTTAAAGCTGACCTCTACGTTTGTCAAATTAAATAAACACGATACACCCCTTTATCAATTCACAATTTACTCAAGAACTGTACTTAAATTCATGATTTGAGTGTTTCCATTTTCTGCTGCTTCATACTGAGAAAACATTAGTTACTTTGCAGATAACACTATTAACTGAAAATATAATACATAATTATGTATCATAATGGATTAGGCTACTCGGTAGTATATACAATATTTTAAATTAGCTCCTTCTTTACCAGCTGCAAAATTAAATTGCTGCCCAAATTTTACAGTACTATAAGCTATATTTAGTATACATTAATACAATCAATCTAACCTATATATCAACAGAATTTTCTAAATAAAATAAACAAAAAGTGCCTCTATTAGAAACACTGCAAGCAGAGCTTCTCTTTTTTTCTACTTCCTTTCCTCGAGATGAAACAGGCCCGTGTCTGCCCTGCAGATTCTCAGTTTGAACAGGAGTCAGAGCCGTTTTTTGCATATGTAGGTGCTCATCGCTAAGCCGGGAACAATACTTGAGTTTAATATTGTTTACAGCGGAGAAAGCTGACTCACAGATGTAAGTCCATCCAAACCTGGTCAAGGTGTTCATTATTATTTCTGCTTGAAAAAGGAACAACAGCCTCAGGTTGCATGTGCATGGACTCCATGCTGTCATCTCTCTCTCTCGCTCTCTCTCCCTCTCTCCCTCTCCCCCTCTCCCCCTCTCCCTCTCATCTCACTACGCTGTTCTCTCAACCCGACTGTGCTCGCACGATGAGCAATCGATTTGATTGGCTAAATTGAGTGAAATAGGGCCGCATTAACTGGATTAGCTGCACTAAAAACACCCTTAGTAAAGCACAAAACCTTTACTCGGTCAGGGTCCTGACTACCATTTTGTGATGCCCACTATGCAAGTCATTATGTGGCCAGGCTTGATTTGGGAGGTGAGCTTTAAAGCAGCATGTAACACGACTGCAGAAGCCTAAACTGCATCACTGCTCTGGGAAAACTACTCCAAATGTCCGTCACATAATCAAACAAACAAAGAGATAGGGTATTAAAACACTGTGACCTCGAAGGTATTTCGAACGGATTTCTTTTTAGACAGCGGCATCAATGTATTGCCAATATAATATGCTTACAAGAGCAATTTTCCAAGATACGAGCTGACAGGATTGGCAGGGTTATGGATATGATGGATAGGTGGTGAAAAAATATGAAGTCGTTTTTTTTTTTGCCATGTTAGCACCGTAGCTCTCGGGATGGCAATGTCCGTCCGTCTCCATCAGTTTGGTCCAGACTGAAATATATGCAACTGAATGATTTGTTGTGAAATTTGAACTAAATTCTCAAGGTATCCGTGTTTGTTCACAAGATTATTCTTGATACCGTGCGATAATGTGATAATTAGCAGGAAAAAAAATGTGCAGCCAATATGAGGTTCACAATTGTAGTTTTAAGTGAACTGTCTCAACAACTAGTTGATGAATGGCCTAAACAGGCCATTTTTCAAGACAGCCAAGTCTGGAAACTATCTGCTCATAAAACGCCCTGCTTTTATTTTTATTTTACTTTTTCAAGTCTCAACTCCCCTGCATTTTGTATTCCTACTAACTGCATTAACATAATTTTCCAATAGACACTTCATTTCCTGCTAGATCTGAGGAGAGAGAGAAAATCACACACACACACACACACACACACACACACACACACACACACACACACACAAGCTTAGCTTCTGTATCAGGGGTATAGCAAATTCCAATGTCAATAACACTGATCCAATGGCGCATGCATTTCAATACCTGATGCTGAGCCAAGTGCACAGAATATAATGAAATCTTAAAACATGAATTGCAGACCGTCCCTAGACCAATGTGGTGCACATTTTCAACAATATTAGTAGTATTCTTAGTGCATTCTACACAAACTACAGATTACAATGCAAATTATCCCTTCCATCTGGCAATGCATGTCTGTTTGACCACAAATTGCATTGGTGCGTCTAGGTGGCATAATGATTGTAGAATGAGTGTTACTGATGGCAAGAATATGTTGTAAATGGTCTGGAAATGAGAGGTAGGACTGTGTCACAAGAAACCACAGTGGTCACGACCACAGGGAATTCAAATGGGTTCCACCTGGAATCCACTCACAGCTCAATTAGAGGCAGAGCGGGAGAGGAAGAGGAGGAGGGGGGGGGGGGTTGAACTAAGGTGTGTGTGTACTTTTGTATACAAAATGTTCAATTCATACACAGAAATTAAAAACTGCTTCATGGTCAAATTAACAAAGCAACTCATGAAAAAAAAAGAAATATGAGGAAAGGCAGACAGGAAAGTTGAAAACCCAATGAGGCAATTTCTATCAAATCACCACTGTGTCATTTTTTGCTTATCTGGAAGTTTAGTCTATTATTACATTAAAAAAGTTTCCCAACATAGCCATCATAAATGACCTGTCATAACAGACTAAGCAAGGCTGTTGAAGCAAAACCCCTCAATATGTCATTGCTTATTAGTGTAATTTTATATTACATAATCTCATTTTAAAGTTAGAGAAAAAAGGTTTGATTTTTTGATTTTATGAAAGAATCTTCCTCATTCAGACTTAGCCTTTCAAGCAAGATTATAATATATTAGAATAGAAAAGAACACTGAAATATATATATATATATGACATTTGACACTGTGTCCCAACAGCAAGTGCTTTACGTCATATTAACAGATCACACTGGAGTCGTTACCACTAAAAAGATGGACGAGTAGTATTTGCCATCTTCCAAACGTTTACTTTTTAAACAGAAAAATGTGTTGGGATCAAAATGGTATGCTGCAGTGCTGCATCACTCTCAGAAAGGAGCTGGGGACAAAATGCGCAAAAATATATAGTGTAATAGTTTAAAAGTATTTTTTCCAGGAACAAACATTTGAATATAATTTTTGGACCAATTTTGACAGCAGACATTTCCACGTCCAGTGTGAACCTGGAGTCGCATGAAGTAACATTTTCCAAAAAGCCATCTTAATATAACGAGTTACTCCATGTCGACGGTATAATTTGTGGCCAGTGCAGTGATCCACAGCGAACACTTGAGGGCCCTTTTATTGAAGCTTAACAGTTGACATTTTCATCAAAACATCGTTTGTTGTTTTTTATTGTGTGAAATGCCCCGGTCATAGCAATGTTCTGAATGTGCAAATATCAATATGAAAGTGTGAACAAATAATCAATGCAGCAATATATTGTAGTGTGTTTTGTTTGCAAGACACTATTGATTCACTGGCACAAATACTGAAATGCATTCTTTTGTGATCATTTCTTTGTCCAGCTTTTTACCTCTGACACTGTAAGCACTTCAACATAAAGTGAAATATACAATCAAAACGAATAATCCTGACTTTTTAGAAATGATTGTGTTGCATATTTACTTGTCATTGTGTTGCACATTTACTTGTCATACAAAGTACATTTCTGAAGCTGTGAGTCATAAGTGAATATGTCTTAGTTTGCTTCCAGCCCTTTAAAGTTAATATCATCATACACATGTTTGATAACTCTGCAAAACATTACTTATTGAGAGTGATGGTCTACATCAACGTATCAATGGAACTTGCTTTACCTGCATGAGCGTAATTCAGCCTACCTGAAAAACACTTTAAAAAATCTAACCCATTATTAAAAAAGATTATAAAGCATGAAAGAAGAAACTAAAATGTAAGGAGGAGGAACAGATCAGACACTCTAAACACTCCTGATTGTCTTCTTTGTGGTCAACAATAGTCCATTTCCTAGTTGAATGACACTTATTTACTTGGGGTTTAAAAGGTAAATAATCATTCAAAACACAGTTGACACACAGGTCAGGGGTCACCGTGGTGAATTGCTTTGTTGGCTTCTTTTGTGTTTTGTAGCTTTTAGAAAATGCAGGCTGAAATGTGAGCGCTTGTCTCGTCAGGACCTCAGTGCCCCGGCTTTAGAGTAATCAATTAGAAAGCAAGAATAAACTTATGAAGACTAGAACGGAACGCTCAAAGGCTGACTTTTAAACTCAAAATGGTAAAATTCAAAAGCAGAGGGAGATTTTCAATGGTACTACAAGCCATTCGTAAATGCAAGTAAACTACAAAGTAACTCTCTTTGTTGTGGGGACACACACACACACACACACACACACACACACACACACACTTCACAGTCAACCCCTGCACACTGCTGTGAAACCAACAGCTGCCAGCCTGGCAAACATCCTATGAACAATTTCCGAATCATTATGGTACAGGTCACCCCGAGGAGCCCTCCGAGTTGCCAACACTTCTTCCTTGAGTCTTCACCGAGTCCAACTTATCACACAATGCTCAGAGATAACCATCTATAATTGGGCTTTTTGTTTTTCCAAGCCACAGGAAAGAAGTGCCTGCTGAGGAACATATGAAAGAAGTGTGGAGAGCTTGCGGGTAGTTGAGGTTCATCAGCCTTTACTCAGACTAGTATAGAATGGAGTTTGATGAAAGTCTGATTGGTCTGGGCAAACATCCTCATGGGGTATGTCTCCGGACAAAGAGAGCAATACTCTCCTCTCTTGTCGAGGCGAACGCTCCCGGGTCTGACAAATCACGGCTGTTCTCGAGGTGCCTGCTCTTACTATGAGTTCTAAAGCCTGATGTGATAGCTGGCGCCCCCGGGATTATATCAACCTCTGTCTAAATGTCTTCTGAATTTCAAGCAAGCCTTTTCTTTTTCTGCCTGATGTACTTTTGTCCTACAGCCCACTAAGTACACTATATGCAATGCAAGTGAACACAACAGAAAAAGTGAGAGATGAGGTTTGCAGCAGGATTGCATAAAATAATGTAGTCCTTGTGTAATAGACTCAGCAGCATGGACACTCACGCTGAGCTATTTAGAAGAAGAAAAAAGAAGCCATTTAGGATGTACCGGTTTAATTTCACTAGATGCTGACTAATTCTAATTAAGTCATTATAGACTTACTTTGAAGTACAAATCTGCAAACACAAGGGATTTAATGAAGTGATTTGGGGACCACAAAGAGAGAATCACATTGACACCATGTTGATGCTATCAATGGTTGTTCTATTCGCTTTGTGTGCAAGTGTGATGGGGGAGGCGAAGTTATCAGATGTTTTACGCGTCAAATCAGAACTTGCAGTACACAGTGGAAGGAGAGGACCCCCTGTGACCTGTGTGTGCCTTTGTGTTGTCATGCCCTCAGACACAATTTGGGTTGTGGCTTGAAAACACACACACACAATCCACTGACCTTGCCCTGTGTCTCTTGGCTGAGAAGTAGAATGTGTTTGGGTTGGACTCAGCAGGCAACCTTTCTAAATCTAAAAGTGGAGGTCTCCCGGGGTGAGGCAGCCACATAACGGTCGGGGATAGTTAGCGAATGTCAAAGTACGGGAACAGACTGTAAACGCTGGTTTTTACGTCGCTGTGATTGGGGCGTACACACATGTGCACACACATTGCACCGCTCAGAGACTGGTGCATTAGGTGGGCTGTTGGAGGAAGAATACAAAAGGCACAATATAGATTTTTTTTGTTAAAGGGTTTGAATACTTGGCCTAACAATTGCAATATCATTGGACTGGAAGGCATTAAAATAATGTTCGCACCCATATCATCTGCAGAAGATATAATATTGTATGTTTGTCGGCAGCCGGGATGCACTGCAGAAGACAGATCAAGTGCATACATTTATTCCATGTCAAATACTCTTACAAAGTTGCTCCCTCAAAATATCTCACATCCCCAACCTCCTGCACTTGCACCCTCTTTCGCCATCGCTCTAAAACACACTTGAATTGACAAAGCATGAATCACAACTTGTGACCCAGGTCCAAGTCCTGATTGCACTCTGGTGTAATGTTATTCATTCACTTACGCCACGGACACAAACACTACACTGCCATCGCCGCAGAGCGGAAGAAAGCGAGGAAGTCCGTAATTGCTTTTGACTTTCCAGAGTACAGCAACCCAAACATGTGGAAATTTTGCAGACCCACTCGGAGCACAGTCTTTTTAATGAGATTGCCTCCTGTTTATGCCGATGGGATAACTAGAGACTCGCGGTGGCATTGGCCTTTTCCCAATCAATATTGAGAGTATCAATGTTGTACGCAAACTTAATTTGGCCAAAAAAAGATTAGCCCATAAGATTTTAAAGAGAAGTCATCCAGCTAGTTTATTATGCTAGTCAAGGCTTTTTCAACCCAATTAACAATATTTTGTGTTTTTACGGATTAGACTAATGGATACATCCATAGTTATCTATGCATGGCTCTGGGGATGTCAGCCAGTAATTTTGTTAACCATTTTGGTCCAGACTAAAATATCTCAACTGTAGGAGGGGCTACAATGACATGTTCTACAGACATTCATGGTTCCCAGAAGGGGAATCATAATCAGGTCACAATGAATGACTTTCACACACACTTCAGCTGTACTTTGCATTTGGTGCTAACTAGCATGCTAAAACACCACATTCACTAAAATCATGAACATGAAACACTTCCTCAACATCAGCATTCAAGCAACAATACTATAAGTGGACAAAACTGAGATGCCATAATGCCCATCTGCTTCCCAATTTGTGTTTATTTAGAACATCTTAGACTTTTGTATTCAGTAATCTTTTCTTTTTGCATCGCTGATGATCTTCGAAACCAAAAACCTCAAACCTTATTCGACAAAACTATATTGATGACATTTCTGGGGAGTCCTGCCAGTCACCTCGATCCCATACTTAGTGGGGTGTCAAAGCTCCGCTGAAGAAGACTGTACACCCCTCCATCCTTTCGGTTTTCAGTCTCCTCATTTCGTATCAACCCAACTGTGGAGTGTTATTCAGCATGCACATCAGGTCATCAGGAGTGTGTGAGGGACCACACAAACTCTGAAACACTATCCTACCCATTACTCTTTTGCAATTCCCAACATGATTCCGCAATGAATCTGGCAAAGAAGATTTTTTTTTTTTAAACTTTTATATGATGAGTGAAGGGGAGTCTATTTCAATGCCAGACACTTTTAGACTTGGACACAGAGCAAAGAGGGGTCTCAAGGACTCTCCACGAGCCTGGCATGCAATTCCTGGTCCAGTTGGTTCAGCACAGGCGGGAGTCTGAAGTGGGGGGAAGGGTGGTCTCTGCTCTGACAGACGTCCAAGACACACAGCTGATGCCTCAGGCTGGCAAGTCTAATAACGTCATCTGTGCAAGACAGTACTGGTGGATCTCATATTTATTACCCAATATGTCCATGGGGATGGTGGAAATAATGCAACAGCAGCCAACACCACGTTGCTCACGTCATTTCAGAATGGATATAGTTAGGCACCTCTTGGCATACAAATTGATAAATTAGGAAAATACCTCACAACTAGCACAATTAGAGTCGCCACTGATTAACATAATTCTTAGTACTCCCCGTACAATGGCTGCCTTCCCCATGTTACCTTCTTGAGTTTGAGAGGTTTCATCAAATTTGATAGATACTTGTAAACTGAAATTGAACAATCTCGTAATAGTAATTTAAGACAGCCAATGGCCAATTATGATAATTTCAATTCTGAACGTAATGATTTGATGCTCATCAGTAAAATAAAAATGGTATAGCCTGTTTGAGACTATTGACTATATCCACCCATCACTCCCTCCATTCATATACTTGGGAGGTTTTCCTTTGTGAAGTGTTGTGTAATTCACTACGAATATTAAAAGGTCATGAAACCAAATGTTTAAAAAATTCAATGCCAAGCTGTATTATCATATTTTAAAAATGCATGTGTGCTTTACTAATGTCGCTGCATTTACGTGGACCATTCTGGTGATATCCTGTTTTTCTAACAGTCAAAAGGATCCCACAAGAAGACATAATCCAACAATGATGTAATCCTACTAAGAAGTCTTCTATATGCAGCAATAGTCTGATTAAGCTTATGTATGTCCAAAAATGTAAAGTTGCACCTTTTGTCCCACATTCACCATCCCGCTGCCGTCGATGCCCACCTGAGCACCAAATGTATATTAATCCACAGCTAAAAATAGTCACCAAGAAATGCGCCAATTACTCCCATTTGACTAACATTTGCTAAAAATTACACAGTGCCCAGCTGTTTTAGGAACTTACTTTGCCTTAAAAAAATAATGATAATACATATAAAATACATATTTGTGATCGATAAGAGATGCATCTTGAGTCTGAACAAACAGGCGGCTCCTGACAAGATGAAAAAGAAGTAAAATACAGACCAACTCTTTTCGTCAATTTATACATATATACTAAATTGGCTGAAATAAAAATAACCCTACATTATGTGCAGAAGTCTGACACTCACTGTGCTTTCCATAAAGACACTAATATCCCTAACAGAACGTTTTTCCTGCTTCAGTTTAAATGTATGGTAACGGGTCTGAGAAGTATTTGATAGCTGATCATGTGCATATAATCATCATAATGAAAGTGTTCTCTGAATTCTTGTTTCCATGCCTTATTTCCCCTAATAACCTGGCTTCTATGTGTATGTAAGCACAGGAGATGAGTTTCCCACTGGTTCCGCTCCGGCACTTCCGACCACAACATATCACGATGGCATCGGGAGCCTGAATTTTTAACAACCTCATCATTGAGAATTATGCCTTTCATCCTTTTTGACACATCACAGCGACCGAGTCTCTGAGGTGATTGATGATGGCAGCATGTTACGTCGTGCTCCTGTTTTCTGTTGTCTAAAATGTGTAAAGAAAAAGCCCACAAGCATGAATTGCAATCGTTTCCGCTCGAGTTGCTGCAGCCTTATCTGCATATAGGCGGCATCCGATTTGACCTCTCACTGCCCAGAGCTGGATCAGACGTCAGCCAAAAAACATGCCTAGTATGTGTCAATTCCCACAGTACACAAGCATTGTGCTTCAGTCATGATGCAAACATTACAAGGATCTCTCTGAATCATCATAATGGAAAATAAGGTTCACAAAAGCTAATGCAATTCTATAATTGAGTGGAGATAATGTAACTACTTTCAAATAAAGACAGCACAATAAACAGATGTAATGTCAGAGGAGATTGTCAAGTGCTGTGTATAGTTGACTGAAAGCCTGATTCAGACCACAGGGACACTTGGGGAAAAGGCAAATCATTTGACAACTTGAATAAACCCAATGATGTTACAAAATTGAGCCAGTGACATTTATTTTCTTCTTTTCCTACTTTGATATAGTATTGTTCAGCAGTGCCTTTAAATACCACATTGCTTTATTTAGTTGTGGAAAGGACAACGGGCACACAAGACATTTCCACAACTTCCCCAGTAAACGCAGGGCAGTCACTGAGATGGAAAGTGCACATGTTAAGCAGAGTGACACAGAGAAATGTCCTCCGTTCAGTCTGACTCTGCACATCATTATTCAGATTGAAGCACACCTCAGCAATCCATGCCTGTATCCATGCACTAATGCTTGCCGCAAATGGCCCCAATAACTCAGTACATTGGAGCGATTTCCTCCGTACAAGCTGATGCTGACAGTTTCTTTGACGATCCCTTAAAAAGATTCAAATGACTTGCGTGAGATGAAGCAGAGTGTTTGAGCTTGGGAACTGAGGACAGTTAGTGCACAAATGTGCACCGTAAGCGTTTGTTCAGATATAGTGGACTAAATTGATTATGATTTTAGGACAGTTTTTATTAAAATTTGCTGGAGTGTAATGCTGCTAGTTTAGGTATTTTGACAGTGATTGAGGCTGTATATGATGTCATGTTTCTATTATTACTTAAATGTTGCACAAACCTTAATCAATGCACAGTCAACATGGAGCAAGTCATTCTTAACAACTCCACTTCTAACATATACTTAGTTATTACTTAAACACATCAGTCTGTAGGTTTACAGGCCATGAACAATCAAATGTTACATTATCCTAATAATACGAGGACTAATCCATTACACAAGGACTATTAGGTTTCTTTATTTCCACGTCTACATGTATCATCAACTGACACAAACAGCAGATCAGCGGCATGCAGCTGTAATCAAAACACACAAGGCATTGAGGGGCACATGCCAAAGTCAAAGCATGTCTTCAATCACATGGAGCACATCACATCAACAGCAGGAACTGCACATTAAAGACCAGAGCAGCAGTCATTAGGCCGAGGTCTCAACGTTGGCTCACGTTTCGTGTTAAATTGAGTGTAAGAAGCATGAATGCACATCTGTGTTCATATGGAGCTTGTCCATGACAGGAAACAAGTGCTAAGCGCATACCTCAACTCGGTACAAATGCATTGACGGAGAAAGTCTGAGCCAATGAGTCTGACTTGCATATGATATTTCTCAATAAATAAACACAGAAACACCCTGCGGGTCAAGAAAGAAAAAAAAAAGAAGAAGAAAAAAACCCACTGGCTTTTAAATTTTAATAATGTGTCATATTTGAACGATTGGAAATTAAATTATTTAGCGCCTCTAGTCTTTCACAGTGCTCCTTTATTATACTTCTGTAAAGCAATTTATCCGTTATTGCTTTCTAATAGGGCAACATATCTTGGGTCACATCTTCAAACAGCTAGGGGAAAAAAAATCAAAACGTTGTCGTGTATTAGCAGAGACAAGGCATCGCAGTTTGTGGGTGTTAAATTGCCTAAATATGCATATAATGTCCCGTCTACGGTGTGGAGCCCCCCCACTAAATGAATTATAAATACCACAGACCTCATGCAAGTGTGACAAATGAAGCACTTGGCATTGAGATGACAATTTGCTGTAGTTTGAGGTTTCAGTGCTATATGGCTTCATATCAGCAGTGTTGTCTGTAAACTGGTGCTCAATCGTATGTCCCTGGTATTTAAAAAAAGGGGAATATTACTCATAAAAGTATCAAGCCATTGCTTTCAGTATCCTTAAGCATCTTCCTCCTAAAGACCTCAGCATAAGTTAAAAGCATTGGCTCATCCTTGCTTTGCGCTCTATGAGAGGATCCATCACTGATAGTATTGTTTATCTTAAAAGTGAAACTCACTAAGAAATACAGTTAAGTATTCAGCGTCCTCGATCACTGTCTTCACACGAGTTCTTATACGCTGTAATAAATGCTCTCGCTCAAGTCTGACAACACAATAGATGACATGGAGCAAGTGGAATATCAGACATGACCAAATATTATTCTTTGTTAATATGTATGTATTTAAATTCATACAACTCTGGAGGTTATGAAGTGAGACACATCTGATGCATTTATATGCCATTTTGAAATCTTGGAGGAGAAATCCTGGCTTGGAGCGTCTTGTCACAGACAAGTAATATATCCCGAGAGTCTCCTAACCAAGTGAAGCACATCGATCTGTTTTCCTTCAGGAAAAAAAAAGAAAGATTGGGAACGACCACTAGTAGCGAGCCATTTTCTAAAATATTTCTGCATCATTGCCCTCAAGTCAAGCGGTTATTAAGCACAGTCAAAGTCACTGAATTCGTTTTTTTAAACGTATTCTCCCAAGACATCTTTTTGAAGGTCAAACCTTCTTGAATCTGTTGCACAGGAACTTCCTTTCATAACTATAGTTTGTCATTTTTACAGCAGTTACTATGCAAAACAACACACTCTGCTGGGTTATTGATTGGTTCCACAGATGCAAACAGCAGGGTTAAATGGAAATGCTAAGTCTGCATGGAGAGAAAAGTAATGTGATCCGATGAGCTCCATCTGCATGGAAGCATAGCCCATTTAATGTGTCTTTAAATCATTACCGAGATGACTGTGGAGCAACAACATTCAGTTCATCATATTTTTTTTAGCTTCTCCAATAAATAAATAAATAAATATTAGTGGGTAAATTGTAGCAGGGTTCAACTAGTAAGAATGATTAAATGTCAAATATGATGAGAAATAATGATCCTTTCAAGATGTGCTTTATCCAAATACACCTTATATAACAATTATTTTTAAAAATAGATTGAAAAAGCCCCCTCAAATATTTCCACATAAGGAAAATATAATAACATAATCACATTTTTGGAGATTAAAATGTCTCTTGGTAAGTACCGTGGAATTCCATGCAGCAGATTTAGGAATAGAACATTTTATGTTCCTTTTATGTTTAATCAGGAGAGACCAAAAGAACAAGCAGAGGAGCCAAAAAGTGTATTATTCAATCTTGCCATTTACCTCTAAAATTTGGGATAATAGTCTCCAGTCCACTAAACATAGCCTACAGTATTTAGAAATGAAGGAACAAATGCCAATATTCTGTCTTTAAAAAGGATATGAAACAAAAGAGCCAGAAAAAATACATCCCTTCCACAGTCTGGCAACACGGATGGATTACAATATTCAAGCCATTGACTACTGAAAGCCGAACCGGGGATAAAACATTTAGAACCAGGATTAAGGAAAAAAGCGATAGAAAGAGGGAAGTATGGACAAGAGGAGGATAAGAGACTCACAATAAAAAGGGAGTTTATTTACATTGTCCCCTTCATTACAGTAAATATAGAGCACTTGCTCTTGGGATGTGAAATAACAAAGCCCCTTTTCTTTTCCTCAGAGGACCTCCTCCTGTGAGCACTATGCTGGAAATAACTCAGAGTCCTCAGGTGAGAGCCCTCAGGGACACATCCAGAGGAAATGTGCTGCGTGTTATCGTCCCCAGCTCATCTCCAAATACTTTATCTGAGAAGCCGACTCCTTCACGGGGCAGGAAGATGCCTTACAAAGTATAACTTTTACATTTTTCATACACTGTAGTCGCGCTATCCCAACGGGAGAGCAAAGCAGGCGTTGGAGAACAAGTACAATAAATGTATCCGAGCTGGACATAACAACCCTAATATACTCTCTGAAGCCTGCATTGGTTCAAAGTTTAGGTAAAGATATAAATAAAGTTTTCTCTGTTCCTTGCAGCCGTTTTATGTCCAGGCTGAAGTACATCTATTTAGTTAAAAGCACAAGAAAAGGCTGGGGCCATTTTTCAAAAATTGATGACGGCCTTGCATAAATTATGCAAACTTTTGTCCTTGTGCCAAACAGTGCATCTACTGAATAATAATTACTAGAGGGACTTGGGGATGCGAGTATGCAGAATATGAAACACATGCCAACGTCCCCTGTCATCTGTGGCCAAATCAAGGGAAGGAGACAGGGCTGCAGAACATAATGGAAGACAAAATATGTCAACATCGGACACAACTTTGTATGCTTTTCTTTCTTTATATGCTTAGTGTTTCTCAAATGTAAACAGCTCTGCGGTTCAACAGTCAGTCCTTTTTAATATGTTAAATCACAACGGCACAAGCTGTCATATTGTCAACATCGTCTGCAGGATTTGCACGAGTGAAATCCAGAGCCCGGCATGTAAATTAACAATCCATTACTTTATTGTCATGTTTAGTGTCTTGGATCGCTGTTGGACATTTACAAGCATTCCATGTATTTATTTTTTTCTTTTGCTGGAGATACTGCAGCTTGACAACTCAATGAATAAACCTGTTAAACGTTCACACTGGGTACAACAGAGTTCAGATGGATTTTATACGGAGCAATGAATGCAGATCTTGGAAATTGTATTTTTCAATAACGAGGTCTTAATGAATATTTGACTTTAATGAAATAAACACTGAAAATATGTCAGTTTTATGGACAAAAAAGCCAAGAACAATTAGTATATTAATGTCTTCATAAATAATGAATTATAGTAATAACACTATTGATATAAGACACTTTGTCTGATTGAAGAACCTTTTATCCATCAGAGTATGAGATAGCCCTGAATCAAACGGCAGGGACAAAGCACAGGGTTAATTGTTGGTGGTATGCAAATGTAATTAGGTTATTTGCTCATCCGGTGTCCTATTTTGGCTCTAGAAGGTGTCAGATTTCAGGTGAATTTTATCACTATGTTATCCATCAGTAGAGAGTAGCCTCCCTAGTAGTAAACAGCCTCTTTTTTTATTGTACAAAAGCCACCTCTTTTTGGGAGGATTGTAGAGCTATTGGCCTTGAAAGCAGAGTGTTTTTCCAGATTATTTTTCATTTAAAACCGCATGCTGCAACCGTGTGTTTAGTTTTATTAAATCACTAACTCCGAATAAGCGGATGCTATATTGCACCTGATTGAAACGCTGTCGTGCGCTTCATCATTTCAGTACTGCAAGCTATATTGTCTCTTTGGCCGTGGGTGGGTAAAGCTAACTTTGGGGTGAAATGTCCTCCACAAACAAAAAACATTATGAAAGGATACTTTGACATTTTGGGAAGGCCATCACTTGCTTTTTTTGCTGAGAAGATTGATCGACTCATTTTATCCTGGTATCTCATCCAACTCCCAGCAAGAAAGCAGAAAGGTGTATTTCCCAAAATGTCAACGTATTGCTTTAAAATCACAAATCTCAGTGGCCTAATTGATGAAACAAAGTCACATTTCCCGTGGGTTTGCAGTTATTACATCTTATGACTGCACTTTTGGTCAGAAAACATTCTCTCAGCAGCCATCTCATTGAATGCCACATGAATTTACTGAATGAATTAGTACGCTTGTGTTGTGTTGATCATTTTGTTAGTTTCCTTTGTTTATTCCACTGGCGATCAGTTTCAATGTGGAAGAGAGGGTGGGAAATGGTTGATTGATTTATGGAAATTAATTTTGTACCTATGACATTTGTCAAGCTGTTATATCAATAGCAGTACTGACAGCAGCAACAAACACTCCAACATCTCAGATAGAAAATAATAAAGTAAGCAAGAAAGTGTCACACATAGGGGGATTTAATTATGTTTTAAAAAAAGAACTTTCACAATGTGCAATTTGCATTTGTCACTTCTCTGATATTTAAGACGTGAATTGTTGTCTTAATTCCATAAAAAAAGATGTGATCACAAAGTAAAGAGAAACTGACGTGCTTACACACACTACCCATTTCTCTCACACACAGACACAGACAAGACACACTCGCAAACGCACTCATGCACACATCTGCTTGTCAGTGAGCCTGTTGGAAACTGTCACATGCTTGGCATGTTCTGTAACTTGGGCAGATGGTAAAGCACAATTAGGCTCCCTGAATCTCTCAATCAATCTCCTGCATTCCAGATAAAGAACTTTATTGTAAGCTGGCCGTTTCACTGAACCAAAGGTGCTTGCCTACTTTGTATTACAGTCCCTCGTTTGCAAATTGTCTTTATGCTCACACTCTGCAAACCCTTTTCCATTTTCTTGCCGTTTCTGAAAAGTGATTATTTGTCCTTGCGGTTTGCATTTTATTTGCTCGCCTATTTCCTGCTAGCTACAATACCAAAAGAATGTTGTCATTTTCCACACTCGCTGTTCGTTTTCTACAGTCTTACTTGATCCCTTTCACTTTACACAACACTTCCTACAACCCCCCATCTCACCTAGATTTTCTCTGCCCTTTTCTGCCTTCTCTCTTGGCTTGTTTAACCACTGGCCTGAACGCAAGACTATACTTTAGACAATAGGCAAGCGCAAGTGTTTCATTCACACCCAATTACTGTGAAAGGGATTTTTCTGGCCAGAAATTCACTAAGGAAAACAATGAGGGTGTCACAGAGGAACAAGATATCCCTGGCGTTTCGCATCCTGTCCCATGTTCTGCAGACAAAAGAGAAGGAAAGCGATCCAGTGCATTCGACACCAGTGGGGGCCATTAGCTGGAGCTGGTTAAATAAGGATAGCTCTAACTGAGGCGCTAACAGAGACGGGAAACATCTGCTGCTCGTGTTGGGCCCTTGTTGGCCCTGAGGACTCTGCCTCTGATCAGGGACTGTCGCAACTACCTTCCTACAAGAGCACCGATGAAACAGCATCACACACACACACACACACACACACACACACACACACACACACACACACACACACACACACACACACACACACACACACACACACACACACACACACACACACACACACACACGTAGAGTGCAAGAGAAGCCCGGTCATCCTAAAAGAAATACACACAAAGAAAGAGGGTTACAATTTACGATTTAAAATATTATGCTAAATGATATTGCATGTGTTTGGAAATTGGAATATAATCTTTTTTTCTTTAAAATATACATGACTGGCTACTCTTTCTGGATGGAGGAAAATAACTTTCACTCTAACTCTGAGAAAAAAAAAATGACATATCCTGATTTCCAGCGGAAGCAAGCCAAACACCTCACTCAACAGCGGGCCAGACGCCACCTTTGGACTGCCAATCCCGCTGTTGTATTTCCCCCACCTGTGACGGGAAGATGATTCACTAGCCTGCCAGACTGCATCTAGGGACAGTGTGTACTGGGGCGTACTCACTGCCAGCACAGACAGAGGGGGGGGGGGGGGGAACACCACCTTCTGCTCTGCACTGTGACCCGCAAATGCAGCTGATAAAATAATGTGGCCTGTGAGCAGATGCATCACACTCTACCTACTCGGAGTGTAACAATTCACCAATTCGAATCAAGGCATTGGGCCAAATGATTATGATATGGCAGACGGGAGCAAAACTGGGCCTTACACACACAGAGAATGTTCAAATCAGTGTGTCGCCCCACATCGACACTACAGCGGCACCAGAAAAGCAATATGAGATTATAGGTTAAATTGGATTTTGTTTTTTGAACAGCAAATGTTTCTGTAATTTTTCAGGTCTTTCTTTTTAGCTATATATTCTAAGCTCAACCGGCGCTGCATTCCTCTCTGAATACACAAACTTTTTGTTTTGACAAAACAAAATACAACAAGGCTACACAGATAGGAATCCATAGATAGGCTATGCGTAAAGCTCTACAAACAGCATGGAGTATTTCTGCAAAAAAATGTGTCTATTTTCCTTTACTTGCATTATCTCCAGTCATACTTCTCTCAAATCTTATTTTTACCTTGACCTTTATCTATGTTATGCATAGATATTTGAAATAACTCCATGAAAAAAAATGTTTTCCATGATCTGCAATAAACTATATATAGCTGTACATTTTTTTTCAATAGGCTACTCGAATTGGTTGATAAAATTAAGGAATGGTGCTAAACAATCGGGCAAACCTGAAATAATCATGACATGATTACGTTACAGCAATCTAATCAATGTGAATAGAGTTTAATTGGTTTGCAAATCATGTCATTGGCACTCTGTGAGATTGTAATTCTAATCTGGTTAATACATTTCAGTATATCTCTAACAGTATAACGCCACAGATCACATGTCGAACAAGAACCCAATTTATCCAGGAAGAGTACCAAATGCGTGTAAATTGTTTAAAATGAATTTCAAATAAATGGACTTTCATGTTAAAAGATTGGAAAGAAATGGAGAGAAAAAAAATACTAGTGTGTAATTATATAGGCCATGGAAGTTCACAAGTCTTAATGGAATGTCCTATGCACAAATCCAATGATTTTTTTTCTCCTCTTGCCATTTCCAGGTGTTCATTATTCTAACCATGGAGAACATTCTGAGGGTCATGCCATGTTCTAATTCCTAATTAACTGCCCAGAACAGAGATCATGGTCGGCAGTGACCCTGCCCGGTGAACAGGGACCGCTGGAGTCTCATGGTATTACTCTTACTCAGGTTTGAAACCCCTCATTCCCAATGAACCCTTCCCTCACAGTCTCTGTACCGTGTGTCATGGAATTGCAAGAACTGTGTCATGCCTCGGGAAAGACAACCTAAAGCCTGCTGGAGGCTACGCATGTTCAAGACCCAACTGCTGGAAAAACCTGTGGACTTTGGGGCTTATGGGTAACCACTATTAAAGATCCCGATCAGATTATTTTTATTTTTTGTGTGCCACCTATCTGTCAACCAGGAATAAAGAAAGGGTACATACAACAAATGAATAATTCCCGAATTCATGGCTAATCTCAGCTAAAGCTGCAAACCTTTCAGTGGCATGTTTTTACACCGTCCCTGAGATTAGTCATGTGTACACTCACAGTGCACATACATATTGGGGCATTAGCGGCATTTGCAGGGAATACAAAAGCAGTGGTGGTGACTAAATGTCTATGTTTGCTTAGGAGAGATCAGGCGTGCCCTCTGTGTTACAACACGGGCCACCTGCAGTCTGGGAAATAGGTTTCTGGGGGGAATTAGAGGATTCTGATGAATGAACAAGACAGACATGAGTAACCCAGCCCAATATACTGCTTATCTACAAGCTTATGTTTCACAAAAGGAGGCAGATAAGCCAAGACATGCCAGCAGAATGAGGGAATGGAGAAAAGAGTGGAAATGAGGCTGAGGGGGGTGAAGAAAACATACCCAGGTCAAGATCTACAGGAGTGCGGTCAGTTGCGACAGAGCCCGGATGCTTTGAATTGCCGCAGAACAATTAACCATTGACCAGAGGGACGAGACAAGCTACATAGCAAGGGATCCATGTCATTCACGGTTATTCTATTCCAGAGACCATGAAAACAAAGCATAGAGTCATGATTAAGGCCTCTACCTGCCGTGGGCAGTGAATGCAACATTAATCAATGAGAAAGAAAGGTATTGTGGTTGGTCTTAGACGACAGGTGATATTATGTTGGTGTGTTTGTCTGCACGTGTGCTTATATGGATACAATTATCCTGTCTATTAGAGATCTACTTCAGCTAGGTGGTCTGGATGGTAGCATCAAGCATTCCATTGCAGCCGTGCTTCTGTCTTCGTTTCTGGAGTTCCTAATTATTAACTTTATTAACTGTGGCTTAAGCCTGTAAAATATATTCCCATGAGGTGGGCTTTTGTAACCCCTTTGGTTTCAATATGTACATTTTTAGTGCATTGTCATCTACCACAGGGCTTTTTTTATACACTACGAGTCACTGAAGTCCAGAATTGCTCAAATCCTATAGTCCACCTAAGGGCTTTTAAAGGGGCATGCTTATTTTGAAGTCTTTAATTTAATATGACAACTTCAGGTTTTTTCTATTGACGGCAAAAAAAAAAGAAGTCTACAATCAAAGTTGATTAATTAAACATCTTTCAAAAATGCCATATTTCTTGTTTCAGTCTTCTAAAATGCATTATATGAATTATAATGTTGTTTTCAGACAATTTATAGACTAGATCATCAAACAACAAATCAAAGACTTCAGCGATATGTGTGTGTCCTACAGCCCATTTCACACAAAGTTGAGCCAGCAACAGTTCTGCTTTTCTTTCAGGCAGTCACCCCCTGTACAGAAATGAGTCTCCGTCGAAATGAAGTCGTTCATATGGGGACAGAGATTTTAAACACTTGTTCCCACGTTTGATCAGTCTTTGGTATTGTCTGGGCAATGAAAAGTGACACTAAGGCCCGCTGTTTGAGCACTTCACAATAAGCCACAAGTGACAAAATTGAACTTCAGTTGCCACTTCAAGTGCCATAATTCCATCCGCAGTGTATATTACACAATCATCCACAGCGCCAGGAAACAAATCCCATTGACTTGATTCCTATTTAATTATTCTACTTGAAAATCCTTTATGCTCACTCTTTTTTTTTTAACCTGAGAAAGAAAAAAAAGTAAATTGCTTTACCCATTAAAAACCTCTACCTATTTGAGGATTGCATTCCTCCCAGCTTTTCAGACTCTATTCACGAGAACTCACCTCCAGCTCTTATTGTATTTAAACCTGGGCAAATGTGGCACACAACACAATGGGTGTTTCACAGAGTTAAAATAATTGCCTAAATACAGAGTGACAGTGGCGGTTGATTCAGTCTGGAGAAAACATTGCCCGTTGAGGAAAAGTGTTGACAGATTAGCCAGAGACAGTAGAATGCAGGGAGAAAGGATGAAGAGGGGCGCAGAAAAGGGAGCGTATCGTTTCCATCAGCAAACAAAACTCCACATATTTCTTTGAAAGACAAAGTGTTAAGTTAGGCTACTCTGCACGATGTCAATAGCAACGTTCATCATAGGGCCGGCCGCAGTCTATATATTGATTAAACCATCCATCACTTAAACTCTACAAGACATTATTTCTAATTAAAAAGTAAGTCATAAATTGTAGGCTTTATTGCCAGGCTGAGGCTGTAAATAAAATTCAAGGGAGGGCGGAAACAGATTGCAGCCCCTGTCCACAGTTTAGAGCCCCCGTAAAAAAGGACAGACGGGTGTGATGGCACCTTTGGGATCTTCACGCGCAGACCGCAGGGCTGACAGCAGGGAGGTGCCCTAGCTGCTTCATCCCAGATAAACAGATGCAAATCAATAATTTCTCTAGTTGTGTTTTTATAAGACAGCCGCTTCACCTCAGAAGGGGCTGAGAAGCAGAACATGCATATGGAGAACAAATATGCAAATTAAATTTTCATAAACCACTTGGGAATATGTAAAAAGGACAGCGGTCGATGTACTTGAAAATGATGTATAATCATAAGAGGCCATGAAAGCGTATGAAAGTGCTCCATCACATGACTGAGTTGGCTAGTAGGCTGGCAGTGACAACAAGCACCTATTATCTGTGGCTCCATTTTCCTCTGCTAAACAACAATTTTGCTGCCAAATATGCAGTTGCACGGCATTATTTAATGATCCCCGTTGATAAAGAGGCCATTAGTACACCAACACTGTAGCCAAAGCTGTGACGTTAGAGAGGCACACACGGTGCACACTGTCATTGCAGAGGACACTTCACGACTTCACGTTTGACAACTTCTGATTACCTCAGCGTGTACGCTGGTTGTCAGGCGGTGAACTCCCCTGACAGCCAGTTGCGGAGTGGCAGAGTGTTGGTTATTTGACGGGCACGGAGGGATGTCTGATTTCGCTGGTACTAGCCAAAAGGGAGTGAGGAAAGTGAGGGAATTGGGGTAAGAAAAAGAAAAGACGTGTCATGGGCTCCACAGCCTCCACTGCCGACAAAGGGAAGCATGTGCAATCATAGTTCATCCGCCTCCGTTTCCTCTCCTTGGCCCATACCTTCCCTATACCTGCCACAACGGGAGGAGCTCTGACCACACAGGCTGTCTGACGGCTAGGGTATCATATTTGGTTGGCGGACAGCCAGACAGGTTGCTCGCCAAAGTGAGGGAAGTGGCCTTCGTCTTGGTGAGAGACAGAAAGAGAGAATTACCGTCCGGGGGGAAGTGAGAACTAATGAGTGAGCTAAAAAGGACAAGATGAAGCGATCCTCTATAAAAAGACCAGCAGTAATCTCTTCGTCTCCTCCCGCTCCTCTACCATTAATGTCCTATGAGATCTTGGCTCTTCCGTAAAGCCTGCTGCCGCTGCACATCTAACGGAGCTGATTAGAGCTGCACACCTTGCTGGAGCTGAAGCTTTGGACAGGGTGCAGTCGAAGTTCAAGAGAGACTCAGTGTTACAAAAACCAAAGTGGAAAAATGCTTCAAGTTAGTCGGCATCTCTCTGGACAAGACACTTTTGAACAGCTTCCACTAAATCAGCATGTGACTGCAAATACTGACTTCAGTATCCACTTACCATATCTCTAACCCAATGCCTTGGAGCTCAAATAACATCAGTGTCTTTCAAATTAGGGACATCGCTGCTTTGGATTCTTCCGTCATGTCAGATGATATCAGCGTAGCCCCAAAGGTGCAAGCAGAGTTTGAATCTAATTGTCAACAACAGAGCGTCCTGTTCGTTTATATTAGCATAAATGGTCACGTTGAGGAGGGGGAGGGGGAGGCAATAGGAAAACAGTCAAGAGAAGGAAGGGAAGGGCTGGCGGTAGATGACGGAGACAGACCACTGAGCTGCTGTGAGAGTTCGCTGTCAAGGGTGTTGTTTTATTAAGACACCCAAACTGTCAGGGCAGGTATCAGGAGAGCAGCCGGGCACATGACAAGATACTTGTGCTAACATCCCAGCAACCCCTTCTCATACCGAAATAGCTCCATCCAAATTTACCGTTCTCTCCGTCACACTCGGGGGGCACACCATTGTCGAAAGGACTCACCTCTACCAATCAAGACAAGAACGTTCACCTGCATAGCGCTCTGGGAGTGATGAGGTGGGTTGTGGCAAGCAATAACAATGTGGCTTTGTGTGTGTGCGTGCGTGTGTGTGTACTAAAGGAAAATAAAAACAGGTTACAAAAGTGTGTTTTTCTGGAGATCACTCCACCAGACCAAGGTAAAGGAACAATGCAACAACCACTCTTATACCGGTCTGTTTAATACCAGATGAATATGAAGCTACAGCCAATTTCAGTTAGCATCGCTTTGTCTGAAGATAATACAAATTAAAAGTAAAAGAACCTCTAAAATGCACCAATAAATATGTTGATAATGATTTGGTTCGTTTCAGTTTGATATAATGGCTGTGTGTCATTTTAATTCACTGTGCAACAAGTAACCTCCCGAAAAATCACAAATTGTCTGGACAATATTGGACTTTAGAGGTGCCGATGGGCAGATTTGTTTTTGTTTGAAGAGAGAAATCTCCATCAAGTCTTTATGCTAAGCTAAACCAAGTGGCTGCAACTTTATATTGAAACAACAGATTAGAGAATTATATCAATCTTCTGTTCTGATTCTTGACGAACAGGTAAAATTCTCAACAAACACCTTTGACGGCTTAAGTTTTAAATTCTCAACAATTAATTTTTAATAGTTTTGTGAATGCGTGAAAACCCTCTTAGCACTGTATATGACAATCCTTTGTGAGGAACACAATTTGCTTTAAAAATGCATGGCTGCATGCAGAAACCACAGTCTTTCATCCTAACGTAGTTCATGCGAGCATTGAAGGGCCACTGAAGACATGAATATTGTATTGGAAGAGATGGAGGAGTGGACATGCACCACATCTCAGAAAACACCACATTAAGCAGACATACATGCACATTCACTCTACGTATGCACAAGCCAGCTGACACGCAGACATGCATCAAGCATGACAACCACACATCTCCGACTGAACTCAAAGTTCAGAACAGGAGCTCAAATAAAAGGGAAATTAATGTCGTATTGTGCAGTGCTGTTGAGTGAATCTAACTTCAATTTATTCCCAAGGAGAAAAATGCATGTATACAACTCCTGAATGATTATGTATGACACAAATTAATCTAAGAAACAATACGATGATAATTTGGCCAATTTGGCAGTGAAACACAATATTTGTATCTTCACCTTTCAAGCCCAGTTTACAAGCACATGTGTCAAGAGGGGACTATGAGACATTTTCATGCAGCTGCAGAAGCGTCTCACATGAACTGCCCATTGGGACAAAATGACAAACATGTTTGAGCAAACATATTTCCAGCAGTTGTCAAGACAACAGCAAATTGCACAGAGGCTCAACACATTTACTCTTATCAGCCATGCGCTCCATCAAGCAAGATGTGCCTTTTAAATAATTTGCTCATTTAGAGGGTTTCGATGCTCTGTCCAATATCCTTGAGCCAGGCTGCTTAGCTGCTGACCATAGTTGCCGGAGTAACAGGACACAGCAACAAAGACGTGCAAAGTCAACTACCTCTGGACGGGATTCAAATTCAAGACACTGCTGACATTGGCCAAAAGGATTTCCCCCCTTTCCATTCAAATTAGCGGTTTTGCATCATTTCGAGAAGTCCGGGCAAGATCACACAGACTGCGAGGTTTAAGATAACAGAACCAAAAGAGGCCATTATGGTCAAGCTAACTTGAATGGATGATGCTATGGGCAACCATGTTGGGTATGCAAAGCACTGCATGAGGTTCACTCTCTCCAACAAGGCTGAAGAGTTGTTTTGCAAACAAGACTTTGCCAAAATAATATCATTCACTTTGTACCTCCAGATTTATGCTTCGCCTTGGGATCTGCAGAATGATTACACAATATTGTGCTTGTAACTCCTCCAAAAAAAAGATCTCTCTGAAGTAGATTACTCTTAATCCGAAGTGACCACAAATGAGGAAAAAGAAGGTGCCTCAAATGAAGGTCGTTATTTCATGCTGGGGTGCATCAGGAAATGTATCATCAAAGCAATCCCGAGCATATAATTCATTTGACATCTTTCAGCACTAATACAGTATCTGATTTCTAAGGAGCACCAGTACACCGTCACACAGCATGACATCTGGTGGAAAGCAGCGGGTTGCAGGCCAACTCGCTGAAAAGTGTTTCTACGCAGAACAGAGAGCAACGCCATTATGCCTCTCCCAGATTTACGCTTCATATGTAAAAAGCCAGGGTCAGAGCCACGCGGCACTATCGCCTGCTGCTCTCAGTGCTATTCAAAACGGCAGCATAATTCTATTTTCACCTGGCAACTCGTGTGAGCATTACTCCCATGTCAGCAGCATTTAGTGTCCTTACGTTTGTGTCAGATATGGTTGAACAAACTGGGAAATTCATTTTAAAAATGGGATTATCTTGAAATGTGTGTGCAGTTGTTGCAATTGAGCATAAATGTCATTCCCAAATCATTCTCCTCTGAAATCTCCCATCCCATCATACGGAGAATTTTATTTTATGCCATATGCTAGGACACATTCTCCCACAATACAAGTTTTTATGCCTTGATCTTATGGAGTACAATGTCATCTAATAACATCAACAGGAGCTTGAGCAGCAAGGTAAACATTGTATGCAGACAAACATCTGCACTGCCGCAAGGAAGCTGTTAGGGAAAAAGGAAAGGAGACTGTATTGAGTTAGTTGAAGGGGAAACTGGTTAGATGGATGTAGCTGGGTACGTGTGTGTGTGTGTGTGTGTGTGTGTGTGTGTGTGTGTGTGTGTGTGTGTGTGTGTGTGTGTGTGTGTGTGTGTGTAAGGAGAGGGGAGCGGCAGCAGGCAAACCTATCATCCACAGAGCCCACCAGTACACTCTGGAGGGCAAACAATCTCCCTAATTGAATTCAATCCAGGCTCACCACAGGAGGAACCGAGTCTAGTTGCTCCATTCAGTATGGAGAGGGTTGGGGGAAGTGGTGTGTGTGTGTGTGTGTGTGTGTGTGTGTTGGTGTGTGTGTGGACGGGATGCGGAGGGCTTCAACTGGCACGACAAGCGAGCAAGGAGAAGGAAAGTAGATAAGTACAGAAAGCAGGGAGTAAACACAGGGTTATAGAAGACAATGACAAGAGAGAGGAGAAAAAGCTCTGTACGTTAAGGTTTTGGTGGTTATGGGATGGAGAGGAGGAGGCATGCATGCAAGGAGCAAGAGAGTAGAAGGTTGGAAGCCAGCTGCGCTTTTGCATGATTATTACACTGAAAACATAATTTGCATCAGGGAATGAAATCCAAACACACTCGGTAGATACGTATGGTTACAGACCAAAAAGCCCTCGTCGCTGGCGGCGGAAAATTAAAGGCTTACCAATGATGTCCCACAGATTTGCATATGAAGATGAGTACCCATCATGAATCATTTTCATAAACATCCTATTGCACACAAAGAAACAAGCCCAATTGGCCCACATGAATGCTCTTCATTACTGCTCTGTGTTGTGTACTTAATCTGGGATCTGTTGCGTATTCATGACACGTAATGAGACATTTCCAGCCCGGTCTGATGCAGTCAGAAGTGGTGATCAGAAGTGTACAATACCTCAGTGTGAGACGGAGTGCGATTCTTGAGTGTTGTCCTCACAAATCCTGTGTATCACATTCCAGATAGTAAAACCATGTTCTGTCCTGAAAGGAAACGAGAGGAAAGAGGTTAGGAGACAGAGCAGGATAGTCTTAAACTCGTGAACCATGGCTACACTTATTCCGTCTAAATACGCAGCAGGGGAAATAATTAAACAGTCTAGCAGTCTGCCAACATGATTTCAAGTCACATTTTACGGGCCTGTGCAAATCCATGACAGATTAACTTTGAAAAATAAAAAATAAAAATGAGCAATGCCAGAAGTGTTAGCTTGGCACCGTCTCATCACACTCTATATTTTGGTTTCTTTTGGGTCGACCATTGGTGGCATCTTCATAAATGTTTCAGCTGTTGTCTGGTTCCCATAGTGGCGATGGCCGGACTGCCGCTGTATGGAGTGCTATTCAGGTCACATCAGCTTTTAATGGCTGATTTATTGGGACCCTACAGGGGCCTGGTGATGGGCTGCAGGACAAAGAGCCTGTTTTAAACCGCATTAACACTCTGCAGTAAATATCCCATACAACATTAGCATTTTGATGACTGCCTCCCCTAGTCACCTTTTGCACCGCCTCGTTGTCCCTCGCACACATTTTGCTCCCCTGCTCTGCCTCTTAGCCTTTGTATAAATCCATCTACTGCATGTGCCACTTTATCTCCTTCAGCCTTGACGTTACTCATACACTTTCCTCACATATTTTTTTCCCCTCACTCATCATGCTCAATACAAACCTTTGCTGCTCTGATACCAGTGTTCACAGGTGAAGTGGTTACGTTTAATTATGGCTGATTTAATGAGCTAAATGAACGGTTTCGCAGAGATAAATTCTAATTGTATTCAGTGAAATTGAAAGGCACATTTCATCTTCACCTTTAAAAAAAACCTTTTAAATAAAAAATAAAAAAATCTAAATAAAATGTCACCATTTACTCTATCATTGTGACGCAAACCATCTTAATGTTTTCTAATTAAATCTCCATTGCAATCATACAAGCGATATGTACCAACACTCTTGTAATTGAGGTTTCTATAGCAGGTTAGGGTCATGAATAATCAAGTATTTAAGATGATATTTATTTTGTACTTTTTAGGGGTTGGGCACATGTTCATGTTCATTCAAACAACCACAAACTAAAGTGGAACAAAAGGCCTCTTTTTGAAAACCTCAGGTTTGATACTCTGACTGTATGTCCCAGATCACAAACGCTAAATAAAATGGTTCCACTTTTCTTTTCTTTTTTTTTTTTTTTTTTTTTAAAATTGTACAACAAAAAAATAATAATTGCATTAACATTGCCAAACTTCCAAATGTCATTTGAGCACAATGACTGACCAGTTTTGGCATCCACACAAGTGCTGGGGTAGTGCTACATCAAATCTGCTGTTCATTATGTTAGATCAAATTTGAGACTTTGGCGTAATAAGCAGATGCTGTAGGTTGAGTCAGACTGAACTGCTGAAGCTCGTTTGGTCAACAGAGCATCTGCCAGTCGTTTAGCCGGCCTGGAAGCGTTTGGAAAGAAACACAATCCCACTGTATTGGAACAATTCTAACAAAAAAGCTACTGCACAAAAGCAGCGACTGTTCACAGAATTTGTATTATTACATTATTTTCTGATAGCTTAATGGATTGTATGTAGCTGGCTGTCATCCGCTGCTTTCACGGTATTCTATTTTTATCCAGACCCAATTTACAGTAATTACAGCAATTCTACAAATCTATATTTTTTACATTACCTTTTATGAAACGCATGTTCGCTGACCTACTCACTGAGCAGAGACACTGTCAGAGTTCAATTTAAACTTGTGCTCTTCTAGTCATCTGTGTTTAGGTTCTGGCAGTAGATGAAAAGTGAAACTTTCAACACAGCTTCAAAGGGGTTTTGGACGAGAGAGAGCCGTACACCAGGCAGTTCCAGGCACTCAAGGTGATCTTGTTCCGTCACTACCAGGATGCTCATTCCAAAAATATACAGTTCTGCTGAAGTACGAGGAATAGATGACCCAATGTGACACGGTCTGAGATAGCTGCTTATAAAAGCCTGGGTGCTAGTTAATGAAAGCATAACTTCACAGTTACTCAGGAATATGATGAATTCACCCTGCAACAACAGTGTATAGCTGACATTAAATGCACAACTATCTGGGAAACATATCTTATCGGACTATTTCAAATAATGGGTGCAGAAGGTTGGTACAATAATATTGCAATTAGGTATAGTATGAAATTTTCACGATAAGCTAACTATCTGAGAGATTATTTAACGATACAACAAAATATGACAGAATATTTTTTTGTAATAAATGCCTGATAATGTGTTGTATAATAAAATGCCTAATATAAAAATGCACCGCACTAGAATCGTAAAAGGATTTTAAATGAATTACTAAATTATAAATAATCTTTTCTAAATAATGTGATTATTAAGGTGTGTGAAAGTGCAGATCAACTATGCGTACACGCACGCACAAGCACTTTTAACAACCATAAAAACTTCACCAAATTGAACTCGAAGCCTGTAATGATGGTATACATAAATAAGAGTACAACGAGTATATAGGATTACAAACACTTCTTGTATGAGCATGAATAAACTCTGATAATAAAACAATTAATTTTGTATCCAGCCACTTGGGGAAATGTCAAAATGAATGTGAACTCTCCTTGTTTTCCATAGATTAGAAGATCATTCAAGAGGCGTATTTGAAATTGCTCAAAAATTTCAAATTGAATCATGACTTTCAAAAGAGGGATTATAATGAGAGTTGATCTTGGACAGACAGACCCCAATGTAACTGTTGACACCTCTGATCCGAAGCTGCTTAAGATAACGTTCAGCTTCTCATTTCTGCGGTTTTATGTAAATGCCTAAAACCACCAGACTTTGGTTTCACATCGTGTTATTCACTTTTTACTGAATGCTCAGGATATGCACCCAGTCAGTACTACATAGAACACAAAGTGATGGGACAGAGTTTTGTTGGACTGCCAAGTAAGCCAGCCAGGATCACTCGATATCTGCAGGTGAATGATTCCCCAAGAGAGGAGCATATAGAGCGACTTTATGGCATTAACACACACAAAAACAATTGTTCCAAGCCAGGTGCCTTTGGCTCTCTTTCTATCAAATAGCGTCACTATTCGGTTCTGTTTTCCAGTTCTCATGGTGAACGTATTTTCTGAATAACAAAGTGATGAAACACAGGCTGACTATCCTGCTTTCACTGCCAGGAACTTGCATCCAAATTTGATTTCACACCCCCAGAGTGATTCATTGTGGCGCAGTGTGCTGGATATCAGTGTGGTCACATTTGAAACGGACCATTTTTCTGACCACGCCCGACAGTAATGTGTATAACATGGGTGTTACAACGCTCTTCTGTCATGACAGATGTTGAGTTTCATCATCTTTTAGAGTGTTCATCCCAACAAAACTGGAAACAGGTGAGAAGAGAAGCTTTCATGGGATTATAATGATCTGAATACTCTATTTGCATGCAATGCCTAGCATTCCCTTCAAAGCAGACCAAGACATTTGTTGATCCTCCAGTCTGACAAAGTCTCTGTTGATGATGAGGAACTATTTGAATTCATCAAATGTTGGCCCCTGCTGACTTAAAGTATATAAAACACTTGAATGTGAGTACAATGCGTTTAATCTGTAAAAGCTTACACACCTGAACAAAAGCATACAAATTCTTACAAGATTTTTTGTTCCAACTACTCCCGAGGTAAAAAGGAGGGATAAAAAAACAAACAAAAAAGGAGCACAAGCCTCAGGGCGACACAGCACTACTACAGAAGAACAAGAATGACAATGAGAACGAGAAAGTGCACCCTCTTATTCATTTAAATTAAACACTGCTTTTCACATTAAAAGGAAGGTTAACGGTAACAAAAAGGAAGTAAAATTGTACCAAACAGAACTGCATGACAAAATAAGATCCATACGAGAGCATCATCATCTGCTTCTCTACATATGTTGAGTTTGCACCTCACTCTCTGGCTTCACGCTGTTTTAAGGTGATCATGATAAATATCACAGGGGCATGAATTTGACCAAGTTTAGAGAAACGGGGCAACACTATTTCGGCCTCAATGCAAAAAAGTTGCATACTGCAGTTGTAGAGCCCTGCTGATAAACATGAGCAACCCTCGTACCAGCTTATCATTTCCATCAAGAGTCAAAAGAACATATGAGGAAGCAGTGGATGCATGGAGCCGCTGTATGACTGATCCAAGTAGACAGCCTGTGGTGTGTCTCTATAAAAGCATTTACTGAGGCGCAGCACCGTGGCCTGCCGAAAGCTCATCAAAGAGTGGCTTATTTTATCAGTCAAGTGGAAAATGTGCTGAGAAGAGAGGGAGAGGCAATAGTGAGGAAGTCAGCGAGAGTAACTAAGCTATTGTGCCCATCGCTGACCCAAACACTCGCGTTACAGTAGTCATGGCTGCTCACAACAAAAGCTCTAATCGGCGGAGCAGGGCTCAAAATGAAATGACCCTGTGGTTGTAACACTGAAACTGACAAGCCTGCCTGTGCATGCTGAGGCCAAAGGCGAAGGAGATATGGCTAATGAACAGAAATTTATATGAAACGCAGCATCTTTTACAAGCAGAGTCAGTCTTGAGCAGCATATACTCCTGTGTGAAGAATAGAAATATGCACAGTTAGTGCTTATTCAACTCCAGCCATTTCATACATTATACACACTTTCACATGAGCTGCTCGCAGAGCCAGAAATAACCAAGCTTCATGAAGATCTGTTTGCCCCCTCAGGTCGACTGCACATGTACTTGTATAAAATACCATGACTTTAACTAAATTTAACCTTTATACTTTGCACACTGTGAGGAAGAGTCTGCATATATTTTGAGGTTCTACTATGAAAAAGGTAAAGGAGAAGAATAAATCACTGCGTCAGAGTGTGAAATACAAACAAGCCCTCTGTTCAAGTAATATAACACATTGTATCCCACCGCTGTTACCAGTTAAGTCATCATAGCCAGTCAGGGTCTGCTCATCTGGAGGGGAGGGACAGCTTACCAAGCAAAGTCAATGGGCAGCATTTATAATGCATGGGCAGCATCCCTACCCCCAAGGGTCACATTAAATTCAGGGAAGCAGATAACAATTGACTGAGGTTGCTGGCAGCTGTAGGGATATAATGTCTGCTTTCTCTAATTCTTCACTTTCTCAATCCCCACTTGTCTCGTGTTGTGGATTCTTTCTCTCGCATATTTTTACATCTTCATCATCATCTCGATGTGTTCCCTCAGTCCTCATTTCTCTTCCACACTCTGTGTTGGCATGCCAATGAGAAGAGGTGATGAGGGACGTACGACGGCTCTTACCCCGAAGACTTCCTTATAGAAGGGCCCTAATTGGCCTTAATTGGAAAGGGATGGAGATTACCATGTTCTGTGCGCCTGTGTACTCTGTCCATTTGTCGGAGTTGGCGGGAACGTACAAAAGATAGTGATGAACACAGCCTCTAGAGTAATGCATTCAACTGGAGTGGTACATAGCACCTCAGTTTTAAATTTGTATTCATTGGTGTGTGCAAGCTTGTGTGTTTGAATATTTATGTAAATATCATGTTTTTGGAATCCTCGGGCCCCAAGATTGTTTCTTAAACCAAAACAAGATTTCTGTTATCACATGATCTCACCTGGAAATCCCAGCTCCGAGTATATTCTTAAAAAGCTTTATGCCCAACACTATATGCATGAAATCTTTTGTCAAAAACAAGCTGTCAAAATGCCATACATTCGGCACCCCCTCTGCCGGGGTCAGGGAGCTGTTTACGTTAGCAGGGGGATATCATTATGATAATCACGCATGTCTTTATTTGGAAGACATACATATTCCAAGCACGATGACCAACCTTGCAGCAGAACATAAAAGTCAATAGAGGGGAAAATTGTATGGGTGACACTAGTGGGACTTGACACCATAGGTCCTTTACGAGGGTGCACGTTGTGTGCATTTGCAATGAAGCCATTTAGCATTTTTCTGTGATGGTTACGCCACACAAAGAGACACATTCGTTCTGTCGAGGGTTACTGGTCAAGGCCATAGAGACAAGCTCAGAGAGACGCTGAGGATGTACTCGAGATGAGTGCTAGAAGACATCACACTAAAAAGGACTGCCTTCAATGTATCATATGTTATGAGTGCTCTCATGCCACATAAAAAAATAGATCTTTCTGAAACAAAATTGAAAAGGGCTAATGTGTAGCATTTAAGGATAAATTGAATTTAACATTGATAAGATCACCGAAAAAAAAGGGTGCATGTTTTTCTTGGCTTAAAATGAACCTTTCCCATCTACATATTCACAATCATAATATATATATATATATATATATATATATATATATATATATATATATATATATATATATATATATATATATATATATATATATATATATATATATATATATATTTTCTCTCAAATAGCACGGCAGTGAGAGTATATAGGCCAAGAGTGAAAACATTTGAAAGACTTGTCAGAAAAAAGGATTAAAGTGTTATATAGTACACCCTGCAATACAGCACAGTCTATGGTCTCTCAAATGTCTGTTTCAGCTCTAAATCGCCTATGAAAAAATATATAATTATTTCAATTCCAATCATTTGAGCATAAACATATTTGCCATATGAAAGCAATGGCACCATGTCCAAACACAGTAAACCTGCAACTGATTGAAGCAGCAGATCGAGTTACAGGTAGCTTTCTTTTGAATCCTGTTTCTATTCGCAAGCATGTGCTCTCCAACCAACCTTCTGTACCTAAAGCCCCCCCTCCCAACCCATCCTGACAAGTAGAGAACTTGACCCTTTCTGAATTGTGAAGCCGACCTGCACACTGAATATAACCTTGGCATAGACGAAGGGAGAGAAGTGTGTTTCCAATAAAGACAAGTCTTTGTGTGTGTATGTGTGTGAGTGTGAGTGTGAGAGAAAGACAGGCTCTGCGTTTATGTGAAATTCAATTGTGTATACAGGTCTGTGTCTTAACGTAGGTCTGCGTGACCACATGTGTTTATTTGTTCATACAGGACTGCTTTCAGGTGTTCATGTGTGTGTTTGTATCGGCATGTAAGGGTTCAATAACCATGTGTGCAGCAGGGGGGCTCTGGAGTGTCTCAGCACCCAAGGCGCCGAGGACATGGCTTGACAGGTGTGTGTGTGGAGGACCTAGTGGTCTGCAGAGCTGCAGCACAATGTGCCCATTCAGGCCTGGAAGGAGACAACCGAGATATCGCAGGACCCCTGTGAGGAGGGGGGCGGTCAGCTGGGTGCATGTCAACCTTTCACCGTGACTACAAAGAAAGTAACTGCATCAGCACAGTAATGGGCTGCATGACCCCATGTTGGGTAGCTGTCCACTAGCATGAGACAGATTTAGGTTGTCGACAATCTTTACTCCAGACAGATTGTGATGAGATAAAGTTGACTATTGAGGCTAAAAATTGGGTTTAATGTGGAAATACAAGTCTTAAAATCGGTGAATACCTGAGAATAGCACGGCAGTGAGAGTATATAGGCCAAGAGTGAAAACATTTGAAAGACTTGTCAGAAAAAAGGATTAAAGTGTTATATAGTACACCCTGCAATACAGCACAGTCTATGGTCTTTTTATGAATGTGCTAACTATGTCAAAAGGTAAACAAACCATAGATTCCAAATATATTTCGCCATTTCTCGAGTCTCAAAAAAAAACAATTTCCATCATCAGTTATTTTGCAAAAATGTAAAAAGTTCAACAACAAATGTAACTGGTTTGACTAATTTACAATTTGGTATATATTTTCTCCATTAATAAGGATGAACAAAATGGCCATTCAAGTGATAATATTTTGTCTGAAATAAATAAATGGTGAAGGGAAAAAAATGGCTATTTAAGGAATTTAACTATGGAGGCATGCATGCCCACAGACAATGAATTATGGTTTCAAATCCAGTCCAATGCATATCACACACACACATCACACACACACACACACACACACACACACACACACACACACGCACACACACACTCAGCTAGACCGTGCACGGCAAATCACTGCGATACACAAGCTAATGGCAGGATGTGACAGAAATGGCCATTGTCTGGAAGAATTACATGGCTGTGTGGCCCATACGTCCTTAACGCATATCTGACAAGAGCTTTTAAAACACACACAATGCCACCAGTGCTGCTATCCATGCAGAAAATTGGACAGCCATCCTTCAGCTCAGACATAAATCTGTGGGGTAGCAAACCGCACCGGAGAGCAATATAGTATAGAACGAGTCTCTGCTGAAACTAAAAAGTAATTGAATTGAAGATGAAGGGGTGGGATGAGAGTTGAAGAAAAACATGTCATATGAATTTGATGCTCCGTGAGTTAATGCTTTCAGGAAATATGCGTCGAGGAAGGACGAGTATGCTCAAAGGAATAACGACTAATTATCATAGACGAAAAAATAAACTCGGGAAATGATCAGAAACATTATAGAAGTTTTGTGCTCTGTGCCCAACCCCATACATGGCCATTCTTTGAAAAATCCTCCACTATTTCCAGTTCTACAACATCCGCAAGATAACCTTAACCTACACATGTTGTTGGCATATACTACACACCAGAGGTCTCTGCTGCAGCGACCCTTTAGTCCCAAGGCTATCTGCCCACTAAATCACATTTGGAGAGTCATATTTAACATGAGCCCTGAAGAGAATAAGAGCTCAGCAAAGAACGATAGGTATCTTTCCATCAATGAAAGCCTTCACTGCAATATTCCATGCTAGTAGCTGACCTGATCGCGTATGGCAATCGACTGCTTTAATGTTACATGGTGGGGTGAGAAAACGTGTTCAATTCTTCTTGGGCACAGCGAGAGATAAGGGCCCTTCTCATTAGGTCACCTGCAATGAACAAATGTGACTGATTGGATGGGAATATAAACTGAAGTTAGGGCCAGTGTGAGGGGGGAAAAAAGAGATCAATGTTAGAATTGCATGAAAGGGCTGCATAGGAAGAGAGAGAAATTACAAGTTTGATGTTTTGCAGTATGTGCATTTCCTGGCAGTACGATACAAAGGCTTGGATAACCTTTACGCTACACTCTGAAAGCTCCCCCAGAACTCCCCCAAAATCTCACTTCCAACATGAAAAATGTCAAATTTAGTCATCTTAACAGGGAACTGCTAGGCAAGGAGAAATAAGGTGGGGTGAGGGTAGAAGAATCCAATCAGATACAATCATAGTGTTGAGCAGAAGTGTGATGTGGTTACCAATGCTCTATGCTCAAATCAAAAGGAGAGTTGCACACTAATGGAAACTCCGATCTTTGAAGCCGCTAGCACAGCAAGAGCAGTCATCACCACAACTGTCTAATTGATCCCAGTATACAAGAATTAATGTCCATCGAGAACAAAGGTCACTAACGGGCGGACCGCAGTCCGGGCCTAGACGCCATTGTCTCTGGACCCTGCACCGAAAAAAACAATTATTATTACCGCATTATTAGCTGTTGATGGATTGCTTCCATTTCACCAGCGCAGCTTTTCCTGCCTTTACGGCTCTTGTTCAGCGGTCCAGGAAACACACTGACCAATTACGCTTTGTAAATCCTCTCACATGCCACCACTAGACCAATCACATGTTTATTTCTATGAGCGCCACCCTCAACTCGAGTGAGACAATCACACGCGGGAACGACAGGGGAGAGACCCAATAGTTGGAAAAGGTATGCGAGTCAGAGAAGTTATTTCACTTGGCGCTTCAAAAAGATAAATGAAGGCCATTTAAACAGACTTTGATCAAGAATGAACAGACTGTTATGTTTATTATTCCCACAACAAGTTCAAAAGCAGTGTGTATCATATACAGAAATATTAAAAGCAGCAATGTGAAGCCCAACCACAACAAAAAGCACCCATCTTGTTAGCAAAGGGACCGACTCACATCCAAAATTAAAGCACAGAAAAAAGTACAGTATGATCAGAACACATGAACCAACAATAATGTTAACAGAAAGGAGAAATGAGCTGAAACAAGTGGTTTAATAACCAGGTAAAGTCCCTGCATACACATTTCTCTTTTTAGATGACAAGAATATAATATCTTGGCTTTTGATTGACATCACTTGACGCCCGAATAAACTGAATTAAAAAGCTGCATGAATTTTTCTAAAATTAAGGACTTTATTTAATTTATTCATTTAATTTATAAAGTCACATTTTTCAAAAGCTTTCCGTTTTAAATCCGGCGTTGATTTTGCTTGAAATAAGAGAAGATAATGTATGTATTATTGTAGTATGTATTATATATAATTATTCAAGTTAAATTGGAAATCTGTAATAATAAATATTGTTTGGAGGTTAATTTATTGAACTTTATTTAATTTGACAGTCAGTTGTTAACTACATACAGACGTTAATACAACTGTTGGCTACTTTAATAGATATGGCACACAATCATATCGCACAAATTGGACATTATTGTGATGTTTGCATGAGGAAATTATTTCAAACTGGATCTCGCTAAATTTGAGTTGAATAGCCCTGCTCTAGAAGATTGTGCAGATGAACAGATTTCCGTCAATGCCAGTTCACTGCAACTACAGGAACTAGTGTTCCCTTTATGTAGCAGGTGGAGTTCAACACACACAAAGTTAAAGCCTAATAGCCTAACCGTGCCCTGATCTCATGTAGTGTTTTAACTGCCAAACCGTAGCTATATTAACAATGAATTATGTACAATGTCCACAATCTTATCTTTTCTTAAACACATAGTTCTACAGACCAAGAATTTTAGAAAATGGAAGAGAAGAAGCTGTCTCTGAACATAATCTAGGGTTTTACAGACTGGTTCAATATTGATGTTGTTTCTATATATTCAAGTGTTGTTTTCATATCATCAGTTTACTTGGTGAAATGGCTCATGAATTTTCTATCAGTTCTGACCTCTTTGCTTTTTACCCGGTATGGTTTGGCATTTTGTTTTTGTTAGGTCATCTAGGAATCGGGTTGGGGGAGTCATATTTCATTTTTCAACTGTGGATAAGAATTCATTCTAGCCATCCAGTGGAGGCAACAGTATATCAGAGCACCGAATGGCAAACTTTTCACAGGTCTCAGAAACTATATATGGTGAAAGTCAATATATTTTTGGTTTCTGTTACTTGGGTCATGTATTGGTCGGTATTGAGATTTTAGATGAGGTCCGGAGGTCATGAGATCGGTTCAGCATATTTTGCATGCCATTAAAGTTGTATATGGGTAAAGGGTACCAAAACAAACGACCAGTGCATGGTAACAGACACAAGGAGACAGATGGCTGCCGGAGTGGGGTTTCTTATGCATGACGAATTGTCGCATCTGCTGGTGTGACTGTGCAAAGCTTGCGGTCAGGGTAAGTTCTTAAGAAAACAGGAGGAATCGTCATCTGAAAACAAGCAAACAAAAGCCAGGCGGTCATCTGTTTCACAAGTCGTGTGCAGTGGCAGAGATGGGCAGGAATCCTGCGGGAACCTGAGGGCAATCAAGGTGGCAGTCACTCTCCCAATACCCAGGTGAGGTGACATTCTGCCAAATAAAGGCTTAAGATTATTGGAAACAGAACCTGAAATGGGCATAAATCCTGAGGGGAAAGCTAGAGAGAGAACACAAAGGATATATTCACAGGCTTTGTCACACCTCGTCATCCAAGTTACAAAAATCCACACCAGAGGTTGGCAAAATTTTGTCAGATGTCAAAACAGATGACAGAAACCATCAAAACTCTATCAGGTAAAGTGCCTGTGTGGCGTCTTTCCAGACCTGCCTTAGTTCCTTTACAATTCCTAATTAGATGAGAAGGATGGTTTGATGTACATGCTCTCATTGTATTAAAAAGAAAGCAGGAAAAAAAGGGCCATGCATGGAGCCCCCCCTTATTTGCCTGCAGTGCAGGGATAGAAGGTTACAATTGTCTCTCGCTTTCTCTCTCGCACTCTCTCCAGTGCGTCTACAGATGCAGAGAAAAATCGATGCACAAAAAGCACTTCATTCCTGCTCAGTTTCATCCTTTATTGCCAGTATAATTAAAAGTGGCTTCGACAGACTTTCCAATCCAAATCTCCAAGTCAGCTGGAGGTGGCCTGCCCAAAGTCATGAGGGCTGAATTGAAGGGAAACTAGTTTTCTCACGACTGTTATGACATCACGTATATGCAGCACTAATTTTGATTGTATGGAATGTCGGGTTATTGACAACTACTCTTTGGCAATCCACTGGATAAACATGTGCATGTTGTTTGCAGTGACAGATGCTGATACTGATTTTGATATTTCAGGGGGCTCATATTTAATTATTGTACTATCCTAATTGCATGCCTCTACCCCCATCAAGCACTAGGAGTGAGACAGCAGCAACTGACACAGAAACACAAGTATTTGAAGCCTCTTTTATACAAGTTGTTTCTCATTTAATGCCAATTTTTTACCAAAGCAATACAAAGAGTATAAATCATTTTTATAGTCTTTCCAAAAACAGCAGCCTCCTGCATTGATAGCACCAGCTGAGAGACAGAAATTAGCAAATTACCTGTGTGTTATGGCCGTATCCAAGTCGCTGGACCAATTATTTCTGCTCTGCTGCTATTTTAAAAGGCCTCTCCAGCTGTGTTTGACACAAAGCTGGCTTAGGGGGGCTTACTACTGACCAAAAACATAAACAAGATTACAGAAGCCTAACCTCTCACAGCGTTCACGAGTGACAACAGAACCTCTACTAAATGGACTTTGTCTAAAGCCGCCAACAGTAGTGGGATGCGTTTCTGATTTCAACACCTCTTTGTGGAGCCTGAACTGATAAGAAATAGAGAAACAAAGCAATCATTGTTGTCTATACCAATCAATAAAAGCATGGTCATTAGTAGAGACTGTATGGCACACAGAATTAACAGAAAAGGACAGATCAATGAGTCAAGAAAGAGAAACCATACAGACAGGTGTATAATGAAACTGGATTGCAGATGGCTGCTTAACTGCAGCATTCCACTGATGACTTCCTGGGCAATAACTACACATACCTTATTAATCATTATGGGCAGAAATCCCATAAAGGGTGGACCTAAGATGACCTTAGAGAGCTCATTGTCTGGTGGCATGCTGCAGCTTCATATTTTCCATGTGGCACTAGCGTGCTCCTGTGTTAAGCTATTTTCCCCATGTCAGCCTGCCTTTGGCTACATTTATTATGTATGAGTGTAAAAGGGCTCCATGAGAAGATTATAAAAGCTTAACATTTTGATGAGATTAATCTAGCTATCAATCTTTGCATGCATACAGTAGTAAACCAATTATGATGTGGCAGTCAAACAAATATCACTGAATGTATGTTCCAAGCTGCTCGAGAATCTTAAAAACACATTATTTGGAAGCAGAATTATTCTCGCACTGTCTACCACGAGAGCATTTACATTATGTTAAGTGCACTAGGAACAGGAAGGGAGTGGATGTCTGTTTCCTGGAGAGGACAATCTAACATCTCAACTCCCACTGTCATTCTGGCTTCCCAATGATGTATGGTTGTTATATGGCACCACTCTCTTAGCATAACCAGTCAATATTACCATGCTGAGGAATTCTATAGCAAAACAATGAGAGGCTGTGACCCTTGTTATGGAATGACAAAAATCCATAAGGGTGGTGGGGAAAGGAATGGAGCTTAAAAGAGGGATGGGGTGATTATTAATCAATACCACATAGTCAGCAGTCCTGTGGTGGGATTTGAATAATTAAACAGTGCAAGAATATCTTAACAAATAATGAAAAATAATTATAGTGCTAATAAGTATAGGCCTTCAAAAAATAATTTAATTGAAAAGAAAAATGCAAAACACAAATAAAGATATCTACATTATATGAAAGAACAATATCAAGCAGCCATTGTCACGCAACCTGATGTGAGTTTATAATTTTGACACAGCTTTTAACTCACATTTAAGCACATTTTCTGCTTTCTGATTGTCCTTCGACAATCAAAGAAAATGCAAACTCCCTGTCAGCACCTCAATTTGTGTTTGCCATTAACCGGAGGGAGGTCTCTAAACAACAGCCGAAAATTCTGCCGGATGAAAAGTTCAATCCAGCTCTTGAACCACACTGACGTCCCTGCGTAGGCAGACGAGAGGAAAAGGCCCCCCGCTTTCTAGCTCCTCGCCCGAGGGGGGCTCCGTTCCTGCCTGCACGCCAGCGCTGTTATCTGCTGCTTATTATTTGGCTGAATGAGCTGGAGCGGGACTCACGGGGCTCGCTTCTGACATAATGACTGATTACAGTCTTGTGGCTCCCCTCTCAGAAATCCCACAGTTGCCACCATTGTGCCGTGGCGGCTCAGCATCACAGGCAAGACCAATGTGCGAGAGGATGGTGAGGAGTGGGGGGAGCTGGTCTTTTCCTGTGATAGCGCAACTGCTACACTGTCATCCAGCTGTCATGACTGACAGGGACCCTGGTGGACACCTAGGTCATCAACCTACTTGTCATCAGGTGCCGAGTTTTTCTAACGAAAAGACTAGAAATGTGACTAAATAACAATCAATGTACTTTAATTGACCCTTGAATGGTAAAGAGCACATATGCTACTTCTCTCTGTATAAATGTGATAGATACTAATGCATACAGATAGGGCTGTGCAGTATACCAGTTCAACACTGAGTGCGCAGCTAAGCTACTTACCTGTCATGGTTTTAAATTCAGTCAGGAGGCAAAATTACACAGCCAAATTGCAGCCGATTTCTCCATAGCGGTTATGAGAATCTCACGATCTTTATTAAGGTTAAGATTTTAATTTAACTTTTGAGACACAGGCCGTTTACTCAATACCAATACAGTAATATGTACTCTTCCAGTTGTCTGTGTGCAAGCTATAACCAGCATGCAATTCGATTTTGTAATTTTATAAATGTACAATTATTAGTGTTACAAACTGTGTCACAAAGTGTTGTGGTGTTTAACCCTGTTAAAATGTGTTTGTTGTGGGTTATAAATTGTTGTTATGAAGTTAAATACACAACTAAAGTTTGAACCATGACTGGAGTTAGAACCCTGACACATAAGTGTCCCGCTGCTTTCAACATTAACCTGTGAAATAATAATGTTGTTGCCTGCACTTGTTACGGATTAGCACGGCTTGCTGACGACACTGCTGTGTAGTTGGCTGGCGGCGAAAAAATACCATGATATACCGTGAATCCGTCAGAATCCTACAAAATACTATGCCATTACTTTTGGGCCATACTGCACAGCCCTACATACAGACATTAAGCCCATTAGCAATTAGAATTGTCACATGAACCATACATCTCGCACAGCCTTATGAAGACACCATCCAGCCTCACTGATGAATGTGGAATACAGATGCATGCAGGCGTGATAGCAGAATGAAACACAGAACCGGCTCCGTCAACAGCAAAACGTTTCCAAACAAGAGAAGTCATTCTGTCAGCACTTTTCAAACGCCAGCTTTCAGGCAGTCAATTAAGTTCAAGGTGAGACAAAAATGTGTTGTCATTTAAACGGTTTTGCTCCACTGGGGCGGTGCATCAATTCAGTCATCTTCATTCCAGAGGTGACAAAGGGCTGGCAGGGAAGTTTATATTTGCGTGTTGATACACATTTCCGCTGTCATTACACCAACCTGAGATGAAGCAGGATAGAAGGTGTACAAAGCGCACAGATTTAGAATGCTCATAAAGAAGAGAACAAACAAGGGACTAGTCTTGAGGAACCTGCTGGCAAATGGAGTCGGCCTTGCCAGATCCCCCCACCCACTGCCGCCCCGCTCCCCACTCACCCACTCCTAAATCCAATCCTATACTATTGATTAGAAAAATCAATTTGGTCCAAGTCACACACACAGAGGGAGATGCTAAAATGCTGCAATACATTTTCAAGTCACAAGTGGAATCAGATTCAACCTGGTGTAGTGCTTGGCAAATATGTCTTCTCTTAATTAAGAAAACACATAAATGACCTCACAATAGAAACATAAATCCTTCATTGTGGAGCTACGCACCTGTATAAAAATGTTTTAATTTTCTGCCTGAAAAAATGCTTCTACCCTCTGTAAATTGTATTAAGTATGAATGGGAAATGGTATTTTAATCTAAAACGGTTCAGCGGGATATTGTAATCAACATTTCTTCAAGGCATTCACGCTTTCTGTTCAAGCTCTTTGGAAGCAGAAGGCTGAAAGTATGTCAGAAAAAAGAAATACTGCAATGGATTTTGGATCCAAACATAATCACAATATCAACTATCAAATTGACTGGAAAGATGCTACATGACTACGAAGATAAGTAGAACGACAATAATGAGTCAAAAAACACCATAAAGAGACAAATTAACCACAAGGACATGACACAATCTGTTCTTTGTAGTCGTTTTGTCTCTTTCAGTGTGGGGGTCTTGGGTCTTAGTCCCATGCAGGAAGAGTGGGGGGCCTTTCTGTGACCAGGAGCCCAGTGTTTTATAATCTGTCAATGCTGAGGAGCTTCACTTCTTTATATAATCCAAGTTATACAGCAAATCCTTTTGGCATAACTGTTTTAAAAAGACATAAAAATAAATAATTTGTATCAACACCCGGTTCCATCTACCTAGTTTTGTTACTTTAAATGGCATTATCCTTTTATAAGTCTCTTTTGTATTGCTTTACTATAAATTAACGGTAAAGCTTTTGATAACTAGTGTAAGATTGTTGGTAATAAGCTTATATGCGCCAATCTGCACCAGATATTTGCAGATACAGCCCCATGTAAACAAGGAAGCTTCATTTCTCTTCGCTGGCCAATTAGTGGTCAGATCAGGAGGTCCCAATGGTTTAGGGAGGCGTAAATACTAACCGTCATCTCTATTCATTTGTATGCGGCTGCAGGTGCACTACCTTATTATGTATTCAAGCCCAAACCTGCCTCCCAAACAGGCCATAAATTAACTTCTTTTAGAGCTTCTTTCTCAGAGAAGCATTGCATCTTTGTTTGAATCCTCTTCACTGGTCCAAAGTTCACGAGGAAGAAAAAAAAATACCCGGAACAACGGAAAGCAATCAATTTTGTTGCAGAAAACTTAACGTCATACTGTAAAATGCACAAAGACAAATGTATCAGATTTTACAGCATAGTAAAGGGGTTGATGTACTGCGACTCAGTCAGGCTTTGTCAGTTTGATGGCTTTTGGGCACCTTTTAACACCACCAACAGGGTCGTAAGAGTGGCTTGGGTTGCTTTAAATGCTAAGTTGACATTTTTGGTTCCATATCTGCACTCCAGCTGAGAATGTATTCTTTTCACTTGTAGACATTAATTTTCCTTGGGCCAGTTTAACCTTAGGGGGGCTACGGTTAACAATCTTAGACAACCAACTTCTTTTTTTTTTTTTGCCCAGAATGTCAAACTGATTTCATCAAGTGAGGGCCAGCCGATTCGAACACTGCACTCATCACTGGTCAGACATACAGCAGGAGCCCTTATCTGCAAGAAATGTAATTATAAGAATCATTGCTGCAATACAAAGACGGCATCTCCATTTTCATTCATAAAATGCACAGCTGCATCTGCACAGGGTAGTTAATGCTTTGCGCTCACATCCCCCTGGCATGCAGACTTTGTCGAGAGTTAAAATGCGCCTGCTAAGTGTTTTGACCCCCCTGGGGACAACTTAACTACGTGTCAAATTAAGGGTGGAGGGGTGGCTTGCAGATAGCAAATTCTGTAGTCTAAAGCATACAAATTTTTCAAAAGCATACAGTCACTCGTGATGGCAACATCGACACTTTACCTTGACAATGTACCAGCCTCGCAGGCCTTTATTAAAATGTAATTCATTGATTAAAATGAGGTGCGAGTGGAATTCAAAACAGTGGAGGCGGAGTATGTTCTTTGAAAGCAACAGTGAAAATGCCAGTGTAGCCGCATTGTCTCCTACCTCGCGACACAGTGGACCTCATTCAGAAAGCCATAAAAGAACAAATGTATATCTGTTGGGAAATGTTTCCATATCCGAGCCCAATCCTCAACAAAACACCACACACACACACTCACATCATAACCACTTTTTTCTGGTTGTAAACCTGCCACAGGAAATTAATTTCATAATCCTTATCATGGTTGATGATAATAATAATAATAATAATAAGTAAACTGCTGGAAATTAATAAAAGAGATGAACAGACAGTTGACGTTTTTTTTTCTCTACATAAATGATTCCAAACTATTTCTGAGATGAGTGCTGCAGTACATTACAAGTTCACTTTTCACAGAATCAAGAAATGAATTGTCTGTTCTTTCCATCAAGCACCAGCAAAAGTCTCCATCTAATCAGTGACCTCCATTTCCTGCAGAGGGTTGTGAAAGCTTGTGTCAAAACCTTGTGTCCAAGCTCGTTATGAGACAGGACAGCTAAAGTGTTGTGAGGTGTGGACCTCGAAGACCTTTCCTCAGCCTTGTGTTTTATTTTTTTTATTATTTTCAGGTTTTGCCTTCTTCTTTTGTGACATTCCTGCCAGAGAAAGGGCCCCATGAGACCAACCTGTCTCCTTCCTAACAGCATGATAACTCTGGTCTTTTGGACTTTTAAGAAAACCAGGGGCTCACTGTAGCAGTGGGTGAGTTTTTGCTCGCAGGAATGTTAATACAGTACATAAGGTGGTGAGCCTTGTATTTTTTGCCAAAGCATTACGATTAAAACGACATACAATGTATATATAAACAATGTCAAGAACAGTCAAACTACTACATTGTAAATCACCAAGACTGGGGTCTTCCTAACTTCTGTGCTAATCCCAAAGCTGGCTGACAAGAAAGACACAGGAACTGAGCTTACATCTCCTCACTGGTCTTGGGGAGTCGAAGCAGTTATTCACTGCTTCGACTCCCCAACTAATAAACAAGTGCACCGATCTGTTCACAGCTATAATATTACTGCTGAGTCTGACTACATATTCACCATCACACGCACGCAGGCTCTCTCTCTGTCGCAACTGGACACTCACTACTGTTACACTCTGCTTGCAATATGGCAGAAACCTTGACCGATTATGCCAGTACAGTCAGCCAACAACCTCACAGCTAAAGCAATTGATGCGGTGGAGACTAAAGTGGCTGCATGTGTTGCAACATTGAGGCTGCTAACTCTTCCAGGTGATTGTGGGGACTGCCCGTTTTGATGGATTTAACCTCTTTGTGCATCAATTTATGGTTTCAGGGTGACGAAAGGTCAACGTCACTTTGCTGTGGTGGGATTGGGTGCGGTTGTGTTGATGTAGTGTTGCAAGTACATGAGCAGAGTATCAGGCTTGATATTGATGCATCCCTAATATAAAAGTAACAGGAAACAAATGCCAGAAAATACAAAGCATCATCTCCCTTCTCTGAAGATGTTTCTGTGATACTTAAAATGTCAGCATCCAGCATTGAGTATAAACAATCATTCAACTGCAAAATAAGTTTCAAAATCTATCATTTAGACCGACTTTGTAAGAATGCAGAATTATCTTCTAATGTAGTCCTCAATTTCTAACTTGTCAAGGATCTCATGCAGTGCTGCCTATGTTGAGTACAAAAAGTAACTTTTTTCAAGAATACTTATGTTGTGAGATTTAATATAAAGATTTCGATGTAAAAAAAAAAATCCATGTTAGAAACCATGTTAAATTAACTAAAAAGACAAACAAAAAAAAACAAAAAAAATTCCATTGTGGGTAACAATTAAAAAAGATTGGAAAACTGTTGGAAAAGTCTTTGTTCATAATGACACCGGTGGCCATCAGCATCATACCCGAGCATCGGCCGAGACAGAGATTACAATATTTAGAATAATGTTTAGATTTTTATTTGGACCACTGGCTCCAGAATACTAACTAGCAGTGTTGTAGTACTCGAGATCGGCTTTGGTCTTGACTGAATCTTTACTAGGTCTTGTTACTAAATACAATTTAGATACATATATACACATTATTTTCATTTGTAAACATGATTACTTTGATTGGATGTAAAACGTCCTACTTAAAATGCAATCAATAACTTTACTGATTTAAAATGTGTGTTACTTTTATTGGTAACTCCCTAATCCCCTTGATAAATAAATGGTAAAACATGGAATAGGATTATTGAATAAAGAGGATTATGAGTGTTCTAGAAAAGAGTTTATGAATTACTTTATATCAGCTGACATCAGAAAGCAATAATACCAGTATAATAATTATTATTATTATTTTTAAATCCGTCTGAAAGAACCACGATCATTTAACTAGTGGCGGGACGCCGGCAGAAAGCACCACTCTGCCTCAGCAGTCGGGCTGGAGGTGGCATGAGACGGCATGCTGCACTCTGCTCACCTCTCATTGGACGGACAGGCTTCGAGTCACACATTATGCACACACACAAGGTTCCTTCACGATGTGATTTTTAAGACATCTTTTAAGCCCTTGTTTTGCCTCCTTTATTTTGTTGAAAATAAGAAAGTTGAGACAAGAACTGGTAAAAAATCATTTCATTGTAGAGCAGAGCACATTGACTCTTTGTCTATCACAATCAAAAGACGAACACCTACCCAAGGAATGCATATTGGAAAAGTTAGATATTTGGGTCCAGTAAATTGTTACATATTGTACCTTAAAGCAGAGTGTGCAGTGTATACGTGCAATGATGCCCACTGAAATATTTTACAAAATAGTTGAAATGATGCCAGACAAAGTGTTTCTATTGACCGAGTGTGAACAAGGATGAAGTCTGACCTGCAAATCTGACAAATATAGCCACAACATTGCTCCAACAAAGCAAATTAAGGCTGTAACTACTGATTATTTAACCAACTATGATCTATTAATCATCAGAAGAAAAAAGCAGTGAAAAATACCAAGGAAATAAGTTCAAAGTTCTTGTCTGATCAACAGTCCAAAATCCAATGATATCCAGCTAACATTTCATAGGCTGGGAGATGTTAAGCAATTTTCTAAATACTTACCAGGTAATTTTATCTTGAAAGACTAATCAAATGATCCTTTCAGCTTTAAAGAAAATCCATGCCATTACACTGGCTTTGATTGAAGTGAAAGGGAGAAGGACCCTTACATTACTTTGAGTAAAGAAATGTAGAACATCAACTTTGCTAAAATTGTGATCAATTTACAACAATCAAAGTGTAATTCCTCAGTGCCGAAAAGTGTTTGAGTTTGAAGTGTTTGTGGTCCGTACCTCCACCGACTCTTTCCGACTGATAAATAAAAACACCTATAAAAGATTTCCCTCATTAGTGCCAATGTCCATGGGAATATGACAAGCAAATCTCAACCAGTCTTTAAATCGTGAAAGCGATGAAAATAGGAACATCAAAAAAAAAAAAATGTGCGCTGTATGACCTTGAGCATTATATTCAATCTATAGTGGAATGCCAGAAAACACAGACAAAGCAGTTCAATGAACATAAAACGGTATTCATTCACTCAAAAATTCTTCTATACTGATCTTCACACCGGGGCCGATTAGTATGTTTGGCAAGATCTGGTCTCACTTAAAAGAAATTCAGCTCCTTTACAGATTAAGGTGATGAGTTTAAAGCAACAAAAGAGTTGAGGTAAAAAAAGGATCCAATTCATTGCATCGACTTTTAATTTGTAGCACAAAAGATGTCGACAATAGATGTGTTCGAGAGTGACAGAATGTGGTTTCAAATGATAATCTTTAAAGAATGGTTATCTAAATTGAAGCACCAGTAAAATCCCTCACTGTACATAATATGTGCCATGAAGCTGTACTTCACCTCAAGCTAACCTAATGAAGAAGTTGAAGAGTCCATGTCCTCACATAACACAATATACAAATGTGACTCCGGTCGTAGAAGGCAAACATCAAATAAATGAAAAAGGGCTGAACATGCATACAAAGGCCTCTAATAATTCATACAGTTAGGTTCATGTGAATCAAAATATATAGATTTTGTGTTTGTTTTAGGTGCCGAGAGAAACATTTAAAATAAATAAATAAAATAGTGTAAACACTAAAATACAGTGGATCAGTGTGTATCCTGCGAGTTTCCATTTTTATTTCTAGCACCTCACTATCAAAATAGATTCCTTTAACCGAGATAACCAATACAATCAATATGTAGCACAGCGTCTCATATTCAGACCACTACCTCCTTACAAGGAACTGCACCATAACTACAGCTTCAAGTAAAAGGCAGGGGAACAATTATTCTATTTTCATACAGTGCCGTCCCATCAGGTATCACACCAGATGCTTAGTTCAACTGCTGTTATATTAAATATAACCTAGATTGTATTCCACAAGGAGCAGCATTCAGCTGAATCAAAATGGATGAGACACACAGAAAACAAAGTATGCAGGTTGACATAACCATTTAGTCAGAAAGCATCAAATGTCCCCTTGAGTTTCCCCCGGTGGAGGAAGTCAAGATTTTGACTGTTGGTAGAGGAAAGAGAGAGAGAGTGTGTGTGTGTGTGTGTCATCTGCTTGAGGGCACTTCTACCAATGCAGATTATATGACAGATGGTGCTGCAGTCCAGGACATAATGAATGTAGTTGTCAAATGAGGATACAACCTGCAATAATGTTAATGATATTCCGAAATAGGAAGGAAACTATGTTAAGTGATTTAGTCACACCACAAGAAGCTTGGTCGAAAAACTGACAGATCCTGGTCCAAGTTAACAGTATTATTTAGGATAAAATTCAAAGAATTTTCCAAGCATCATATTGATGCGATGAGAAAACTTGCCATCTGATTCCAAGTGATAGGCTTCGTTACCTTTTCTACTTTGATGTTGAAAGAGAGTATGCTGTCCTTACATCAAAGCATGCGGTACAACCCTGAACCTCTAGACACAGGGCAGCAATGCTTCCTCTGCAGGGGCATCTGTTCACCGTCCCTCTTTTCAGTGTCCATTGAATAATGATATTGTTCTACAGTATTAAAATTAAAATAAACTAATTAAAACGAGAGCCTAAAATCTACATAGTCTAACTATTCCAAGATATGGCCCATTTTATTCTTAACATATGCAAATTGCAAATGCTCACATCACTGCATATATAATCTCCCACCTTAGTACATTTTGACCAACAAACTACAGAAAAGACAGGCCTGCATTAGTTCATTTCCATTTTTTTAAGACATACAATTTTTGCTTTACAGTCAGCTACCGTTTTAGAGATTAATCCATTCACACATTAAAGTGCCTAAAAGAAGATGCTGTATACAAATCAAAAGCATGACTTTATAATACAAAAACTTCATTTATAGGTAAGCCGTTTTCAGATCCAAGCACATTGTTTCAAGCACCATGTGAAGGGTACAAAGGACCTTTCAGTACTTAACAATTTGCCGGACACATTTGATCTTAATCCCACCTTCTAACAGAACGGATTAATTAGTCCGACAGGAAATTGAAATTTTCATAGAGGCCATCAATACGTTGTGCCTTGATCGGCGCTGATTACACCTGAACGCATCGATAGCCCAGTTAAAGTAATTAAGAGTGAAGTGCATGCCAAGACTGACATTACTGAGCACATCAACACTGCTGCTGGGATTCATTAATGAGCATTAGTATCGCTCAGAGCTGAATCTGCAGATAATTCTATATGTGCGCACAAACAGACATGCATTTCGTCGCGGAAAGTCACACTTACCGCGGATTTATAAATGACTGGTACAAAGGAGGAATAGCTCACGTCCTTCCATTCAAAGTATTAAGGATCATTTATCTCTCTCAGCTGTCTTGAAGGCGCCGGGTATCGTCCTTACGCACTGTGTGTGCGTGTGTGTGAGGAGCAGACTTGATGAAAGGGGTCGAGGAGCGAGAACAACGAATCCAAATAGTTGCCCCAGTCGCTCGGTTCAATATCCTCGTAAAACCGCCTCGGTTGAGTCCGCTGTGCGTCCAGAATCAGAGTCCTGGCAATGTCGCGAGGGAAACGGCAGCTTCCTCGTGTTGTATCCACGGTACCGTCCCTTACATCCCGGTATGGCACAAGGCGTCCGTCTGTGCGGGGGCTACATCACGTCCCATAAGCTGAAAGACGAAGCGCCAGCAGCCCTCAACACTCGCGCACACAAACACACAAATAAAGAGTACCCAAAAAAAATATTTTGAAGCAAAAGGGGGGTATTGTGAGAAAAGCTCTGCAAGGGGGAAATAGTCTAAGTTGTTTGGGTCCAAAACCTGAGCTCTGAGACTATGACAAACCAATTGTGCGCACTGGCTGCCAGTAATTCTGTATGGAGACCGAGGGTTTGGAGAGCCAGTGAAAGGTGAGAGGAAAAACTCGGATGTGGATTGCCGCTCTCGCCGTATACTCGGGCTCCACCTAGCAGCAAACACTGGATAACATGCTACAAACCCTGAGCCTTGCCGTACCTACAGTGTACATCTTGCCTGCGGCTGGCGTGGAGGGCACAGTTATATTACATTCCGTCTGTGCGCCTGTGGCTGCAATATTTATGCCAAATCCACTGCCCCCCTCTCAAAATTATTCGATGCCGCTTGAAAATGCAACGAGAAGAACTGCCGATCAACAACTCAATAAAGAACAGGTGGACTAGTTGATGACTAAACATGCCATACACTGGTTTGAGGTGTGGCATGAAAGCAATGAGTCATCCGAAGGTGTCACAAGTGTATAACTTTATAAGTTTGCCTGTATGTTCAAGTATTTTGTGTACAATCTGTCTCCAAATAAGAGTTTGTGTCCTTTTTTTTGTTGGTGTTGAAAGCCTGTTATTCAAGTTAAAAGGTTGAAGCTCTATCTTCATATGCTACTACTACCATTACAGCTGTTCGTTCTACTGTATATATCAAAAATAAAAATGTTTCTGATGACCTTTGAACACTGCAGCAGCTGCACAGCTCCAGCTGGAGGAAGCCAGCATTCAACCTCTCAATCATCCAATAGTCAATTAATCACTTTGATAAACCTAATTACAATCAAACAATAACAAGTAATCATCCAATCACTCACCCAGTGCTCCACTAATGAGCCCATGCCAACACATACCTGGTAAAGCACATCTTTGCACTTGTTTCCTGTGTCAGAAAAACCTTGAACTCCTGAACGTCCTGATGAAAAATAACTGTCTGCCTGCGGTTGAAGAGATTCAGCGTTATCTCTCCTTGGCACTGCTTTCCATGGACCCCCGATGCAAATGGATTTCTTCAGGTAGAGCACTGGCCAAAGCTGCCCGCCATAACACTTGCATAAACCAGGTAGCTTCAAAGCGAAACCTTAATATACAGCTCCCATCTCGACTGCATCAAATATACAACTAGTACAAACAAAGCAACTCCATATTAGCAGTACTACAACGACTGGGGATGCAGATGTCCAGACTAAGATACTACTAGTCAGATTTGGATAGATTCCTTTTTGTCTTCTGAATAACAAACACACCTCTTGACAACACTCAAAAAGGTTTCAGCGCCCTCCATCAAAAGGGAAAAAGCATGTCAAAACTGTGGAAATGAGAGCAAGTTAGACGCTACTATATCTTCTTTTACTGCCGCAAAATACAGAAAAGCATCCCTGAACTGCACAAGTATAGCGGTTTCCTTTTTGAAAATTTAAAAAGGAATGAAGAAATGGTATTGCTATTCAATACTTGTAAGCAAAACTAAGCAAAAATAACAGTTCAATGACAATGAATATATTACTGTGAGAAATGAAAGACATCAGTTTTTATATAGAAATGTGCCCATTTACAGCAATAAAAATATATTTTACCATCTTATCTACCATTTATAGCGCACACAATTTGTCCCTTACTACTTGCTAGAAGAGATTTATTCATCCTTACTTTAAACCAACTATTCTTACAGAGACAGAGATAACATTACTGTTGTCAGATAATCAGCTTTCAAGTCAAATAAAGTATCATTCCAGGAATTACAAATAAATAAAAAAAATGTCCATATGCCTCTTCTAAATTAGACTAGGTTCAATTAAAGGTGAAGCGTTTTAACTAAATCAAATTCAACACCCACACAAAACATTCATTATGATACAAACATGATTAAAATGCATATTATAGACAGAGTTTAAAACAAATTTCATTAGAACAATCGTTACGCAGAGACCAGAGTAATATAATGTTTTCCTTAAGTTGCACCTTTCAAGCTGCTATAATCCAACTTTCATCAATATATTAAGAGTTAATCACATGACTACTCGCACTACAACTTTACTACTTTGGGTCACAGTTCTTTTCATCAGCCAGCAGCTGTTTTTAGTGAAAAGTACTCAACCTTTCAGTACCTTTTAGCCGAGAGGCAAAGTTAGCAACCAGCTAGTGAACTTAGTGTAGCAATTGGACCTCACTAAAATTATATAGCAGCTTAGTTTAGCGACCATCTCAGATTCTGTGACACATATTCATAATGAACGCTAGTGCATTAATACCGATATAGGGGCACTTGTGAGTGCTTATGTCATACCGAGTTAATACATCCACCCATAAAGATTAACACTGAAACATTAAATAGTCCTGGATGATGTATTCACAAAGTTAAAGTGGAATGGTTTGTGAAACAGAACAAAAAGCAAACAAATAAAATCAATAATTCAAAAATGTTTGCACTGAAAACGGTTGTTGCATTTTTATTATTGTATTCAAGTATGCCAAAAGCTAAACACTACTAAATGTTAGTGAATAGAATACTGTAAAAGGAAGGTGGGGAAAGACAACAAACTGTTTCTGAGCCAAGTCATTTGTGTATACAAACTCATCTCAATGTCTATTTCCTTGTCAACAACATTTCACTTCCTGGAAATATGTATAATTCTGTGCGTCACATGCTAATGCTAAATTTCCAGCTGCCAAAAATGGATTGACTAAATACAGAGAGTTAAGCACCTGAGACAGTCATAATTGAACGCCATAAAGTGATGCACAGCACCATAAAACCTCTGTGCAGCGACTCACGATGCTGTTGTAAGAAACTCCTGCCAAATATAAAGCTGTTCAGGAAAATTAAGGCTTATGGAGACAGTTGTTGTGCAAAGTGAATCCAATAATGTAGAAGCCATTTTCCTTGTTTATCCATGCTAGCAAGCCCAGGAATTATCATCTCCACAGTGCTGACACTTGCATATGCAGCAGTGCTTAAATTGCTTAGACAACTAGACATCATTCTTCAGCCGTTTGTGGGGAACTGTGTGGATGTGCACTTGGCTTAAGAAAGTGGGCAGAAGGGAAAATTGTGATAATAGGACTAAAAATACAAAAACAAAAAAATGCTAATTACACATATTAAATATTTTACTGTATTAAACAATCCTGGTCATGTTAGCAAAATACATATCCAGTTCATGGTTAAAGTAAAATCAACATCACCTGTCACATGCAACTGAACAACGATCTCCCAGATGTTCATGACCCATCAATCCACTTTGATTCCCGTATAAGAGGTTTTGTAACCAACAACATCAACTTCACTATGCGTGCCTTTCTTACTGACAGACAAGACGATAATTCACACTGCCACTAGAAATCCTTGTCAGGTAATCCTACATATACTGTATGCTGTTTAGGCATTGGAACAAATAACAGTGCTGTGTTTTTACCTATAAAAAAAGGATGGTATTTACTCAAAACAGCTCAAAAAAAAAAATAGTACCCCATAAGTTTATTCATATATATTTTACAATTTAGTCTTAGTTACTTTATCAGATGACAATAAAGCTCTGATAAAGTGGTTTTGTTTTTCGAATAAACAAAGGCAGGTTTGACCAAGTTGTGACGGTCCAGACAGACACAGGTGAGTCAAGGCTGTCCAAGCCAAGTACAAGATTGAAAAACAGTTTCAATTTACAATACTCACCATTCATTTTTTGCGTTATTGGTTGGTCCCTTTACCGATTACTTCTTGGCATCCTGGCTGTTTTGAGATCCCATAGTGCCGCATCTACAGTAAGAAAAGGAGAACAGAATCCAGAGTTATCATTTCATATAAAAGTGCATTCTCAAGTTCAGCCAAAGCCAATATGAGGCTTCAGCAGTTTTAGCTAGCCAAACTGAGTGGGTGTCTTTATCAAGCAAAATTCATTCTGTTTCCTTCCTGAACCATGGCAAAGGCATAGATCAAGATAGCTGCATTTCCAGAACTAATAACAATAAATACATATACTTAACTTCCTGGATAAAAATCCAGACTTATTGATGATTTGGGTAATCCAGATATTTTTGCACGGACCGGGGACGGTGCCTAGTCCTTTCTTTCAGTATAGTCGGTCAAACAGAGCCCTTTTTCTTGCCCAGTATTAAGAGGAAGAATGAATACAGCAACCGATCTCTCAGCATACATGTACTTGTGAAAACAAATAAGCATTTCAAACAAAATTTGGTACAATTAGGCATCTCCTTACACAGCCTATCTTGCAATAATAAACCTATTTTGTACATGTTCCTTAACATGTTAAATAGTTGACTTTAGTGCGTGCTTGCACATGACACCCCACAGTCAGTGGGCACGACATGCCTGCCTACATCCAACATTACATCAGCTAAATTAAACTTCACCAAGCAACACCTACGCATCGTTCACCCACTGTACCCTTGATTCTTCACCAAGGGAATATTTCATTTTATAGCAAAAAGCTTTAAGAACAAGGTCAATTCAATCTTCCACATTTAGGAAATGAAGCAAGAAAAACATTTTTGTTATTTTAGAAATAGTTGACATTCAACTTCCTGAAATGGCTCAAAACAAGAATGAGAGAAGATGGTCCAGCTGTCACGAGTCAGTTAAAGAGTGCAGTCCAATAAGCTGGTCGTGATTTATTGTATTTCTGTGTGGGAGCGTGGGAGTCCATGTACGCATTAGCCTCTTTTTGGATCAAGGTAAAAGTTTCTCTTTTAAACCTCATCCGTATGATGACTAAGACATATTGGAGTCTGCCCTAATCAAATTTTCTTTTCAGAATTTAATCAACGACAACAATTTCCGCTATCAGAATATTGGCTGCCATCCACTTCAGATTAGTCTGTGTCCTAATGAATAGCGGTGTAATGATTTTGACGCAAACTTAAAAAGAAAAGTGTATTCAATGTGGTGAAATTAAAAGCTGGATCGATGACTCTCTAAAGCGTGTCTGTGTGTCTGCAGTGAGTGTGTGGGAGCTGGGTCAGATACACACACACACACCTACTTTCATGTAGGCAAAGGTTGTGTGTGGAAAACAGGAAAGGAAAGACTCACCTCCGCTGGTTGTGTTTAAAGTGTCAAGTGCATTTATTATTTAACTTTTTTCAAACTTCGGTTATCATTGTTTCTTAAGATTTGCTTCTTAGTGGTTGTTAATAATACCCCATCACAAATTGTAAAAAATATACAAATGCCAGATTAAAAAGATTTGATTTAGATACAATTTTTTCTATGCATGTAAACGCCAATATGAAGAAGAATCAAAGTTAATATTAATAATCACATATACAGACTCATTGCATCTGTGTTCCTTGAGATTTGGGCTTGACCTATACTGTGTTAAAACCCCTAGGTGACTGAAAAATGGCTGCAAAAAAAAAAAGAAAAAAGAGCGGCACAGAAAAATCACAAAGGCAAACACTGGAGCTTTGTGCTAAAAAGGGCCTTCTTCGACCCACAATGCACTGTTTCAGAACTAGTTGCACTTAGTTTTTTGCACAACATGCGAAATGTACAAACTTGTTAAAGTTTATTTCTAAAAGTTCAGTTGATCTTATCGATGCTAATAGAGCCATTCATGTCAGTTAAAAGGTGTAGATATATTTGGGAGAGTAGAGATCAAATCAACAGCTATTCAAACGGACACAAAGAACGATACCCGTCCTTTCTGCTACTCCTGTTTCAGAGTTCTCATTGGTGGGACGGATTTCAACATATTTCGCTTCTAAATGAGATCACTCAGAAGCAAAATAAATGGTGCCGTCTCTGAGATTTTGACATGCTATCCAGATGGATTTTGGCTGATACAGAGACTAACACACATTTTATACGTTTAATCATCAGTCAACTATACAGAGGTAACACATATTTAGCATTTAAAGAGCCTGATGCCTAAAAGGAGCTCTGCAGTCACATATGGGGATTCAAATTGGTCAATTCCATTCATGAGACTAATGTTTTGGCTAATTGCTTTGACTATAATTATGAAATGAATTAATCCAACATTTTGGGCAAATACTCTCACTTTCTTACAGGGAGTTGAATGAAATGATCAATATAACTCAGGTTTGTACTTTAACTTTACTTAAGGGGGTAAAAGTGGGAGGCAATTAGCTTAGTTCCGCTTAAAGACTGGAGGCAGGGGAAACGGCTAACCAGGTTCTCTCCAAAGTTGAAAAATATGCCACCAGCTCCTGGAAAGCTCACTAATTAACACAGTGCATCTCATCTGTATACAAACTAAAATGCAAGCATGTCAAGTGCCTCGTCTTAACACTGAGTGTGCCAGGGAACCAGAGGAAACATTGCATGGGAATATTGAGCCGATGGAAACAGTAACATTACATAATTCCTAAAATGTCTAAATTTTCCATGATTGTGTGAATGAATTAACGAAATGAGGTAAGTGTTAAATAATTAGCTCATGTTTTAAAAGAGACAGCCAGGCTAGTTATTCCCCCCCCCCCGGCTTCCGGCATTTATGTTAAAGTTAACCAAGCTAAAGTAATTGTCTCTAAGCTCCTGCTAACATATTCAAAAACCAAAAACACAGTAGTATTATTCCTTCATGAACTCAAGGATGAAAACAAAATCATTAAGTGCATTTCCAGAATGCTGAAGGACTTCAACCGTCACTTAACACTTAGTGAAGTTGTATTAGCTTGCTAATTGGCAGCTAAGCGAAGCCTCTTTAAATGCACATATTAGCAACTTGAATTTTAAAATTTACAGGGAAATGCTGGCTGTTTAAAAGTAAAAAAAATGTACTGCGAGAGAACTTTACCTTCCTAGAACTATGCGTCAGACAAACTTAGCAATTTGCATGAGCATACTCAATCTTTTTGTTGTTGAAAAAAAGAGACAGATATTTCCCTCAGGAGAACTGACCTAAAACCAAGCGAGAATATTGGACTTACTTTTAGGTCACCAGAAACACGACTCCGAAAAAATGGCAACGTTGCTCCGCGTCAACTGTAATCATAATTTACACGCTAAAAGCATGCCAATGTTATGTTATGCTGCCCCCAAGTTGCCAAAAACACACATTGCTACTTTACCAATAGGCCATTCCTGATGCCAGACGTTTTTGATATCATATTAGGAAAAGCACAGGTGTTACTAATAACCCTAACGAGGCTCTGTTCCATTCAGGTGGTCCTTTGAGAGTGGATGCCAGCCAACACACACAAAACCATGGTCCTGGAATCAAAGCAGCGAAATGTTATTTGGCCATCAATAATTCCATTATGTTACACCTGTGCTTTTTACTACTGTGGCAAGTCAAAATGTGTTCTGTGGGGAAAAAAAGGGCAACTTAAAACCAGTCGATCCAGTTTTTTTTTTCAGAGTACCTCACAATATTCCCAGTCCGCATCTCTTGTGTGATTTCAAAATATTAAATATTTAGTCTTCTCTATTGAGCACACCAATAAGTAAAGTTTTTTTTTCAAAAAGAAGAAAAACACACACAAACACACACACACATTGTCTCTATATGACTTGGCAAATACATCTTCAAATCGAGTGCACACAATAGACTGTTTGTTTAGTAGACACACAAAAAGTGTCAACATGTTGAAACTTTTAATATTCTAATATAGTCCAATGTCCCATTTCCCATCGCGAACAGCCTAAAGGCTAACTGAGTCTCTTATCGCTCTGATACATGTCTCACATCAGAGGACTCCTTACGGCTCATTAGAAGATAATACGTGACGTTTCGTTCTTAATTGCCTGTTAAATCCAGGTGTGTTCCCTTCGCAGCGTTGACCAGAGGCGTGGCCAACTGTCACCGCTGTCGGTCGTGTCGACATTATATAAAAAGTAGTTTGTGAATCATTTCGTCTCGCTGCGTTTCTGTCTCTCTGTGTCGGGCACACAGTGAGCAGGACACATTAAATGCACGTCATTACTTTCACACAGTTGGCTTGAAATGTCATTACGGCTAAAAAAAATAATAAAAAAAACAGGGCGGTAGTAGCTCCGAAACATGCACTCTGTGTGTGTGTGTGTGTGTGTGTGTGTGTGTGTGTGTGTGTGTGTGTGTGTGTGTGTGTGTGTGTGTGTGTGTGTGTGTGTGTGTGTGTGTGTGTGTAGAAATTACTCGCGTTAATACACTTACTGTTCTCTGTCAGCTCAGCGTCAGCGCGGTTCTCCACCGACTCCACACCAGACTTGACAAGCGGAGCCCGGCGCACTGCGCGCTGCAAAGCCCCGTCTGCAAATTTTAGCCGCTAGCGCGTAGTTTGAAAGCCATAACGTCAACCTCTCCTTCTGCTGCGGCTTCGGCCATGCTACGTTTGGACGGAGTCACGTGGACCCGTGGTAGGACAACAAATCAGCGTCAGCAGACCTGGGACCAGCGGACGACTCGCTGCTCAACGAATCATGAATGCGCAACGGAACAAATGAAAGTGAAGTTGCGCTTTGTCGTGTATTTAAAAAAAAAAAAACTCAAGTAAGACAAAGCATACACTCTATTAATACTTCTCTAACAGACACATGTACTTTTAAAAGTTACTTGGAGTAAATGCATCTCACCACGGCCATGCACAATCATTGAATGAACAGCTAGTGCAGGTGCTGTGAATTCAGAACAGACAATTGCCTCTTAATGGTGCTGAAAATATGTATGCCCGAGTCTGTCTTCATAAAAGCATTTGATGATGATGATCTGGAATAAACGACCCGAAAAACCTGTTATTTGTTTATTGTACGGAGTAACTGATATCTGTGTATATGACAAACATTTATTGAATCTTACTGCTGATTAAATTTGTGACATATCTTTCTGTTTCAATAATAATAATAATAATATTAGCACCACATTCATTTATTGTGTCCTTACCAACCGTAAATTCAACAGTATGCAAGTCATGTATCCTCATATGGAAGATCAGTCAACAAGCAGACCGTTTTAGCAGAGATTCTTCACAAGATACTTTTTCCCCCCTGTCACACATACAGCATGACAGCAACTTCCTCGGCAATTAAAAAGCATTTCCACAAACAACACTACATTATTTATCACCATGACAAGCATTCACAACTCGCTGACATTTTCTCTTCAAAGTTTAGTGTGAAAGGATCCGGGAAAAAAAAAAAACAAGTTTAATTGAAACAGATGCAGAATTTACACTATAGTCACATTCCATCACTGCAACTTTGGCTCAAAAAAAGTAAAACATTCAAATGCCTGTGGCCAAAAAGCTTTCTTAATTACTATAATAATTTACTATTTAAATCTTATCGGAAGTATGCAACACACCTGTGGTAGAAGTTCCACCTCCATATAGTTTTTAAGTTCTTAATGTACTGTGAGACACATATTTAAGCCATTTCAAAGTTAAATTAATGTTTTTAAATCTATTTTCTCTGCCATTCCAGGGAATTGAATGCATTTAAATAGTTTTGTGATGCACGTTATTCTTATAGATGTGGTGAATGATTGCTCAAGTCTGGTCCCTCACAAAGTCCCATTTACCATGAGACAAAATCATATTGCAATACTAACAGGTGCTCCCTGCATTTTTTTAATACTCACTGTGTTCCACCTCTTTTGGAATTCTATCACTTAATGCCATCATTATGCAAATAATTGATTTTATCCTAAAGTACTGACATTCCTATCAGCTTTAGCTGCATTTTGTGTTCTTTGTGAATTAGTACATGTTAGAATGCTAATATGCTAAACCAAGAAGTTATGCCTGCCATAAACGTGCCGGTTTACCTAAATATCAAAGCCCTGCTGTGCATATATGTATCCAGGCTCACACACAGAGCTGCTAGCATGGATGTACATGCTGTCATACTTTTATTTATGTAATATTGTATGCTTTTGTTTCCCATTGCCAATAAAGGATGGCAATGGGATGCGACTCACACTAGCTGTTTTTGGCCAGAGTAATAATACATTATTGTCCAATGATAAAAGGTGATGTAATACAAATTATATATACATATATGGAGACACATATAAAATTGTCTGATGCCACTTCCAGCCACCATCTTTGGGAAAACAGGTTCCACATCCATCTTGTTTTAATTTGCAGCTCACTGAATATATTTAGTTGTAGCCGGATAGAAAAGTCTTTGAGGAAACAGATTGTGTCTTTAAAACAGCAGTAAGTGTAGTTAAATGACCTGCAGCGTTTTTCAAAGTCTGCCTTGCAATTTATCTTTGACAAAAACAGATGCTGAAGATATGTGAGTCGAATGTAATCATCAATGCAGTCCTAAATGTCTCCATAATGAATACAAGAGAGGCACAAAAACTGTTGTATTATGTAAATGAACATAATATGATACTTTCTTCCTTAGCAATGACAACACTTACATTTAAAGAATGAGTGGACGTTACATTCATCAGATTTTTTTCCAACCTTTGCATACACTGTTATTGTTTACCCTCACTGCTGCTCACCTCACCTGTTGTGACTCGTGTACGTTCAAAAGCTGTTGGCTTTGTGGGACATTCAGCGCTTTAGGGCTATAATTGTGGATCTCAGACATACTGAGACCAGTTAACTGCTCTTAAAAGCTCTTTCAAGTGTTACAGGTTGTAATTTAATCGAATGGGATGTTACAGAAACTTTAAAAGAAGATGGAGGGAAAGAAATTGCTTGTGGTAAGATTGCATGAGCAGGTGGCAATCCACATCCTATAGCAAGCAGGACCCTAATCACATTTACTCACACCACATTTCTATTTATCGAAAAGAGTCGTCTGAAATGCATGCATGAGGATTATTTATTTTTTTTTTCATTTGCTTTCACTCACCAATGCTTCTTTCATGTGCCATCAAATAATCAAGAATATTTTCCAATTGCTGTCCAGGACCTTTGTCTAGCAAACCCAGCTTTCCTTCTTGTACTATGTATTGGAGAATTCAGTTCTGCATTCAGGCCAAAAGAAATGGAAAACGAAAGTCGCACTTCAGCAGTTATCGCAGAATGTGTACAATTGATATTATTTTCATGTCTTAATTGGCATGACATTTGGTGTGTACATTCATGCTTCCAAGGGCCAGAACATGATCGACTTTGATGACCTCTCTTTCGACACAACGTCCCTCATCAAAAGTTATGTGGCCACGCAATAATATTGTGTTCATTTAGGTAAATAAAAAATGTGTGAATTCACTGACGTAACATCATTTTGGTTCACCCACTGCAAAATCTACAAAATCTCTGCTAGATTGGCATCAAATTTCATCAGCACATTCAAATTCGCAAGAAGAGCAGACCTATTGATTAGCCGTGACCCAAGAGACCTTTGCTCTACATCAGTGTCAGGCCAAACTTTAAATTTTCAATCGTGTGACCCCAAAGACCAGACCCAAAGCTAGAATTCCCCACATGATCTTCTAGTTATAACTGTTAAATCCCCTCAACCTTTATTTGGTCTTTCAAGTTGTATGGCATTTAGATGCAGCTGCAGCCGCTGTGAAAAACAATGTTATATATTTATATAGCATTCTTTGTCAAGCCCTACTAAAAACTACTAAACGTGATATTAGATTCTTTCTGCGAAACCCTTTTACATCTTTTGGGATGTTACACGTCCAAAGGCTATTTGAATCTTGATGGATTCATTGGCAATAAATCAAGACCGGCAGACAATGCCAGCTTTCACACTGCCAATATGGCCCAATCATTGGATTTGTGATTCCTTCAGGGCATTTCTTTATTACACCTCATGACTTCATATGCCCAACAGGTATCCAATAAAGTGTAATGTGTGAGAATTTAAGTCTTTTAAAGAAAATGTGTGGTTTTAAAGCACTGATGTGAGTTTCACTGCAGAGGGGGTTGTCATGTTATTGCTAAACCATCGTGACCTTGCTTCATCACTTCCCTTATTGGTCAGCACAATAAATTGTCAAGCAGTGTGAGCTTAATCCATGTGAACATGACTGGCACAAAGAGCTGCATGTCAGCTATCTATAGACCATTCCTTTGGACCTGTCTGACACAGGTGCTTCTTTTAGCATTCATCATGACAGCCGGTCGTTTGGGTGTGCTATACTTTTTCGAAGCGGGGTCGTTAATGTTATTAGTTACACCTGTAGTCATGGACAACGTCTCTCTGTGGCCGCCACACATCAGGTAAATTGGTGTATTCTTTGACACAAAATACACCAATTGACCTATTCAGCGTCTGGTTTAACTAGGCTGAATTGGTCCATTTAAAAAGGTTAAGGAAATGAACAAAGGAAATGAAAACCTAGTCAGAAGTATGGGCGACTGAAACAACTGATATAAACACAGAAGATTTGCATCCAGTAACCACAGATTTGGTGTCACTAAGCGGTCTCAAACAATGACTATTGCTGAGGACTCGTGATAGGCAGGCATAAAAATACAAATGCTGAGGCTGCCTAGCACCGAGCTGAGATCTTTTTTTTTCTTCCTCTCTTTCTTGTTTCAATCTCTTGTCTCTTTTACCGTTTGGCTGAGTCAGACCTCCCACACAAAAGTGGCTTATTGTCAGAGTAAGAGGGGAGTTTTAGGGTGGATAAGAGGGAGGTAGAAGTAAAGATATAAATGGTGAAGGGATTTAGTCAGTATCAGCTCTCTAAAAGCAGCTTGAATCCCTTTCTCTTGTTGAAATTACTTCTCACACAGTGACCTTCCTGCTCCCCTCTGGGGTCTTGATCCATGAAAACTAAAGATTCTTCAGGGCCATACGGCAGATCAACAGCTTGGTGCGATCTACCTGTCCAACCCATACCTACGGTACAGACCTTCTCTTTTTCTTACATTGAAGGGAAAAACAATGCAAACATGATCAGAGCATTGCTATTTTGGTGCTGTTGGATCTGAGTCATGACTTAACAGGCAACAGCTTCTATCCCAGTGGGCATTTGCTACATTTCATTTCGAGTAACAGCTCATATCAAATTTGATAAGCATGAAGCATTGCCGCCTGAAATGGAGTGTATAATCCTGTAAACAGGACACAGGCAGAGAATTCTGGTTTTATCAGGATGCCGTGTCCTTTTCCAAGGTGCTTCCTGCGCCTAAAAATACTGTACTTTCCTCTCAGAATCAAAATCACACATTGTATTTCTTATTGCACTTGGATGCCTATTAGTCTCATATGTTGAGTTTTTACACGTACTCCTGTGGGTGTCAGCATTGACGTTGTGTGGGTGTCAGCAGTAACTGTGTATGAGATGTGGGAGTATTCATTATGTCTGACTTGTACAGTATTACAGTGTTTGGTATGTGTTCTACAGATGAACTAAATGTGAAAATGACTGTTGTCAGAATATACAACACAAATATTGCCTTTTACCCATGGGCATTATTCACCCAAGATGGTGATAATAAGACGCTGATTGAATCTGAATCATAACACCAGTTTGTGCCAAATTCTGCCAAGAATGGATACCCTGCAGCAGTGTTTGTAATCGGCCAACAATAAAGATATTCAGGTCTGCTTTCTTACTTATTTGCCCTGCATGCCTCTAATATGTCTAAAAGGTCTGAAAGTCTGAAATGTAGCTGTATTATTCTTCTTCCTGTATATTGGCCTATATTTTAGATACAGACCGTAATATTTTGCTCAAGGGTGTTTAAACAGTGCACCACGGCAGCTGTGACTCTTAAGGGTGATACATGTTATCATTTCAAGGACTTAATTCAGTTTTCTTAGACATAACAGCTCAGTTTCGACATTTTGCCTTACAAACCTGCATGTTAAAAAGTTATTCTCCAAGGTAACTAATAAAATTCACCCAGAGCTAGAGGTGTGAACAGTGCAAACTCCAGCACAACCCCGCTGACAGAGCTCACTGTGTTAACCTGAGGAGGAACCGGAGGGTAGGTCCGGTCAGTTTTATCAGCTTTAACTGCAGCATGAGCACAGGGTTAAGCGGTGGCTGCAAGCGAACCAGGGGGGCATACACACATGCACTCACATTCACCAAAAGGCACGCACAAGGCAACAGAGACACTCGAAATACAACACACTCAGAGGGAGAGTGACTTCATTCTCTACTCAGGCAGACATTGCACACTGTATCTTTACATTGCAAATTCAATTTTCTGCTTGCTATATTAATGCTATGAATATTGTCCAGAGAGCCTTTAAGTGCACACTGCTGACTACAATATTTCATCTATGGGCCACTGGGTGTCTTGAGCCACTGGGAAGTAAGCCACTTGGTACACCATCAGTCTTGGTGATATGTATAAAGATTTGCTGTATATGTCCTAGTTTATTACTAGTATTACTATATGTATTGGTAGAAATAAGGTAGAAAGCAGAGCTGGAGAGACTTGGACTTGGGAAGTGGATTTAATTAAGTCGCACACACAGTGGCATCGGACTTAACTTGGAGTTGCAAAAAATATATATACTAAAATAGTGATATTACACGCAAGTCCTCAGTGAGATTTACGAGCCTCCAGTACTACAGATGTTAATTATATGATATCACAGCTAACATCCAATATCCACATGTAAGTTTAAAAAAAAAAAAAAATGAATTGACAATCCCAGTGCAGCAATTAATTTTCTCCCTGAATGAATCAAGTGGACTGCTCTTGAGGCTTGAATGAGCAGTTCAGTAACGTAGAAGTGTGCCACAGGAGCTGGGGATACAGGCCCGACGTCCCAGGCCTTGGGCCACCAGTAAGCGGCGCCTCTGTCCCAGCTCCGCGCACTCTGCGTGCCGCTATCGCTGAACATGTCCAGAGAGGATCGAGTTACACTACGCCCCATCTTTAAGCCCCAGTCAGTGGCAGTGCGCCGTTAGCCGCGGGACAACAGCGGATAGGGTAGGATACCACACGCTCCACACTCATGTAAGTCATTGTGTTTCTTGACGTTTCGCTGAAGATTTTTTTTGGGGGGGGCGAGGGGGAATACTACAACAACAAACTTCAGCTTCGGCTGAGAGCCGCTTTGTGAGCTACAATGTCGCTAATGAGAGGGGAATATTCCGAGACGCCTGTCGTTGCGATGGTTTACAAAGAGAAATTTACGGGATTCAAAAATAGCTTAAGGTGTTACTTCTCTAGCTTAAACTTCATGCCGTCACTGTGAGTACCCACATTGGGCGTTTACATAAATAAAATAAACCCCAAACCAGCGATACTATGCAACTTCTTTGCCGCCTCCCTCTCGGAAGCCTGTTGCTTTTGCTCCATGGATGAGAAGGAGGAGGAGTTGAGAAAAGCGGATTGTCCCAAATGCTCTGGCGACTTTATTCAAAATACGATCAAACCTGACTGAATTTACCAGCAATGCGCATACTTGTATTGTATCAAATGCTTTATTACTATCAACATGTGTTAAATGGGTACATTCTCGGCCGACATGTCCTATTGTTTTGGAGAAGGGCCGCACGGTGCAGTGACAACCCGTTATTAGCTATCCGTGGTCACGGCAAAAGCTCACGCATGACTTCACCTTCGGTTATTTTTGGAAGCACACGCCACCTTAAAGCTCCGGTGTTTTGGGTTGAAGTCCACCGTGTAACAGCAACAGACGAGCTCCTGAGGCCTTCTGCGAATCATTACACGCAACTGCATATGTACAACCCAAAGAGGGAATCACGTCTGCCCTTGCCGGAGAATATAAACTATATAGCTTCAATACATTCTGAGGGACAGTGTGCACCAGGTCCCTGAACGCAACACACCTACACGTAGTATAGCCATTATATTGTTGTACAATAAGAAAACATATAAATCCACGTACATGGACAGACTGCTGAAGCCCAAGACCATAATTGAAGTGTTAGCCTCTATATGAATTAATCAAAAGTAAGTTTATTTCTACCCCAGCACAACAAATGCATCCTATTAATACATAGTTCTCAGATAAGTGGAATACACAGGGGCCACATATCACGCTTAGCTCATTAGTCGCTTGGCAAGTTCTAAACATTTGATGGAGCAAATGAAATGAACATAAACAAACCAGTGCTGTGGTCATCCGCTTGCCACATGTACTGTGGCTATTCTGAGATTCTATATAGGGCTTTTAATTGTCTTACCAATCTCCTTAATCGTGTAATGTCTCCCTGAGTCATACCATGCTTGTACAAAGCCAATATCTAGTCATGTGTGACGTTCCTCCATTGATGGCCTTGACACCGCTGATGACAGCATCAGCCAAATAAGAAACACTAACCTAATTACCTTCATATGTTACCATTTGGTTTCAAAGTTGCGACGTGTCAAGGATTCTTCTCTGATTCAAGCTTGTGACAAATAAGTGAACCACAAGTAATTACATGAACTATCGCAAGTTATAAATCAGATGTATGAAGCAATGAATGGCCATGAAAAAATGAGGACCTTCAATATATCTTATAAATTATGTATATTTTGAGCCAAGAAGTGAAAAAAAAAATAAAAGACCACATGAACTTTGTTTTTAAGAGAAAAACAAATCTAATTATCAACTGCCGACTGCAATTCTGACAGCGCTGAATCAAAAGGCCACAACAGGGCAACTCCTCTGATTGCAAAAACAAGCCTCATAGTAAACATTGTAAACATCAGTTTATGATCTCAATGGCTAGTTTCAAGTCTTCTTCAATTCAGCATGATGTGCAAAATAATCAATAGCAGGGGATGCGTTAGGCCGTGGCTACGTTGTGATTGGCAAGTCGCTACTGAGACGTTTTCCAGTCTTGGACTTGTGATTCTGTGTTTTGAAAGTCTGAAAGTCAATTATAACCGCTTTTGTTGCCTAAAACTATCTTTATCAGCGTTTGGTTGTACTTAAGTCCACCCTCTAGTGTCACTTCTGGATTCCGTCAACCAGGATGGCAATGGCCAAAAAGCAAGGGGGTGATGATCAAAATGCACAACTCAAGACTTCATAACTGTACTCCACAAACCAGTGGGGGACATCATGGTCATCTTAGTCTGTGGGAAATTCTTGTGGGTGATTTCACTACTTTGACATTTAGTAGACAAATAAACTTGTGAAATACTTAAGAAACTAATCCGCAAATGAATACAATATATGAAAAATAATTGTTGCAAGCGGGATCTAAAAAAGACTGTTTGCCAAAATATGCTTATGTATCACCCGAATGTGCGTTTCAGTAAGAAATATTACTTTATTTATCTATAGGAGTAAAATAGATAATCATACCTATTACTGGCTGCAGACATGTTGCAAATACTATAAAACTACTTCCAAAGTGCACTGAATGAATGTAAATTACAAATTGATAATCCATCAATAAGAGCATTAGTCAAATGTAAGGGAACTAACAACTCACAGTCGATGTGTGAACAAACAGGCAGACCACATCATTGCACTGTGGACTGAGTAAATAGCCGACAGTTCTTCAGCACAATGGGTACTCTGTGATTATGATGAAGATATTTTAGGAGATGAATATGGCTCTGATGGAATGGAAATACATTCTTTTTTTTCTCTTTCATGTTGATTTTTTTGAGCGGTTCCAAGAAGCTGGTTCAGAGAAGAATGAGTTCTTGTGCTTACTTACAGTTTGGAAGTGTGTTGTGAAGTGTACAAAAAAAACCATACATACATACATACATATATATAACAATGTTGTTGCCTGAGCTTTGAATGCATTGCTGTTGGTGTGTAACAATAATTTCAACAAATAAAACAAAAAAGTGCATTACCCATCTAAGAAAACAACATAAAACATTGTGTTGTTCTTTGCAGGCCTTGAAAATGAGAAGCGTTTGAATTTTCTGTTAATGGGGAGAAACCGCATTCAACTGGAGTTCTAAAAATGATAGAAACAATGGGTAAGTAATCACTTTTTTAAATTGTTTAATTGCTTAACTAGATATAACCAATGACTAATGCTTAATCTATTTAATATTAATTGCTAACATAATAAACTAGACAAACCACACACTAACTGTGCCTTTGTCATTTTTTATCTAAATTTCTTAGATAAGTGTTTTTTTGCATAAGGGTTGGGTTTAGTCAATTGAGCGTCCGTCTTTGCTGGCTCGGCATCCGTATTTGGCTTCTGCTGTGAGTTTCTCTCAACCAGAGTAGGAAGCACTGGATTCAGTTCAAGGCGTGGGTACTGCCAATGTTGCCATATCTGATAATGTTGCCATATACTTGATTGTTTGTTTGTCCCCATAGATATGTATGTGTCCAACTGTCAAACATGGAGCCACATTGCTGCTGCCAGCTTCTTTTGTTTAAAGCTGTAATCAGTAGTTACTCTTAAGACTGGCATGCGGACCAGAAACATACTGTACAACCTCACTTGAGCAGTGTACAGTTACAAGAGGGATTTATATCAAATTATTTCTCTATTTGAATGGACCACTGTAAAGGAGGGCAGCTTAGACTGTAACACGGTACAGAGAGAGGACTGTGGCTTCACATAAGACTAGGCAATTTATAAATGTGATAATTATTGACTTTCAATGAAATTGTATTGTGACGAAATCATATATCGAGATAATGTGATACACAATTACGTCATCTAAGTGAATATTAATATGCACATACTAACTAAAATGTCCATGTATTAGTTTGCATGCATATAAACAGTCAGTGCATAGATGCACATGTCGTTATTTCTTTCTCTATAATTTGGCCATATAGCCCAGCCTTGTGCCACACACACCTCTCCGTTAAACGTTGCAGATTCATGACATTAACCGTTAAAATTACATGGTGCTAGCTAAATAAAAAATAAATAAAAATTAAAATAATTTCTATTGAAATTTTCCTCATACTTAAAATAAACTGTATTCGGAAGTACAGAATGAAATATAAAATATAGGAATCCAATTTTGATAGTGCCATCCTTATGCTCAGAACACCCTGTCTTTTGGAACACACACAAATGCAAACAGATGGACACACACACATACATGCCACGCTCTGGGGGGGAGACAGACTCCTCATTATGCTAACTGTGGTGGGGGCAATGAAAATGATACAGTTACCTCCAAAGTACAAGTGGCCAACAGCGAAGAAAATACCTCTCTGAGACCCCAGTGCTATTGGCTTGTTTACAACCTTTGTTCAAACAACAAAGCTTCTAAGTGCAAAAAGTGCTTTGGACCTCGTGCACGCCCTATTAGGTGTTAGTCACAGTTGGTGAGCTTCGGAAATTGCTTTATTTTTGTCCAGATGACGTTGGGCTGGCCCATCCTCACTAACAAGCCGCTCTGGAGTTGCTCGATTGTGGGGCTTATGCAGGGTCCAGCAAGCAAACGGTGCAGGGCCTGGTTCTTTTATCTTTTCCTGCCGATACCCATTCAATGCTCCTGTGAAACCCCACATTGACACTAAAGGCGAAAAAGGGAAACATTACTATGCCGGAGACAGATAGTGTGAGTTGTCTTCCTCTGGTGCAAACATGATGCTCTGCAATTTCTTCCTTCCTCGTTGCTTATTTACATGTCATTGTACTCATATAAGTCAGACGTGTTAAAATGCAGTATGGAACATAGTATATTATGAAAAGTGAATTGGATTCAAATGAATACAGGCAGCTGTGTCCAAACACCCCTCCTGGACTCACTATCTCGCCGTATGAACTGATAAAAGTCTCTCTCCTCATCACCTCTCTCCACCTCTATCTCTACCACGTCTGCCTCTCCCTGCATCCACTCCTTCAATCTGGCCGTTGCTGTCACTGAAATATGCGACGGCTTGCAGATACACAGCGTGCCTTGCAGGCGGTGGAGCGTCTCCAGGCCAAACTGAAGGAGCGGGGGGAGGTGCCCACTGAGGAGAAGCTCAGCCTGCTCAAATCAGTGCTCCAGAGCCCCCTCTTCCACCAGATCCTGGCCTTGCAGAAGTCTGTCCAGCATCTCAGAGACCAGGTAAATGGATAATGATTTGACGGTGTCCGCTTTTTGTATTATTTATAATAATGCAACAAGCGCGACAACAGGATTCTTTGATCAATTGCAACTTTACATTTTCACGTAAACAATGCAGTACTCATTATTGTAAGCCGAACCGGGCCATTCTTAAATTAAAATGACAATGCTGCATACAAATGAGTGATGCTGGGTTCCTAGAGTACCGAGGCCCCGTGGAAGGTTACACGGTTATGGTCATTTAGAGTTCTGCATCATTAGTATATATGAGTACAAACAGCCAAAATGCCAGATGGCAGCATCACACTTTGTTAGCACAGAAGTAATATAAACAGAAGTGGTCATGTTTAATAATAAATAGGAGCTTGTCTGTCTATTTTTATTACCATGATGTTGGAGGAGCTGGGGCTGAGGCAGGGGTGCCAGCCATAGTTATTGTGTTGGTGTATAGAGAATTGCTGGAAATCTTGCACACAATGTAAAAAATTGAAAATCTTGTATAACCTGTATGATATAAAGTTTTTTTTTCCATATCCTCCATACTGCCTTTATCTTTCCGGCTCCTTGGGTGACCTCACTGATTCTGTTTTTTGGCTCACCCCCACCCCTTTAAATCTCCATCCCCAAATAGTGTTGCCTCTGTGGACAAATTACTGTCAGCATTCACACGAGGAAGAAATAATATGTGTACATGAGCAGAGATACTTAGTCTAAGTCAGGAACTCTTTTTCAAGCTGATTCTCTCCATTAAGAATAGAACATTTGAGTTGAGGGAAAGAGCTCTTAAGTCACAGTGGAAAGGGGCCAGGGTAAGCATTTGAGAAATACAGACGAAAATATTTGAGCTATGCAGTGGGAGGCAGGGATGCTCGAGCTTTTTACCCCATGTGGAATTTAGATTATTAAAGCCCTGCTGGCATTTTTGTGTGCTGGTGATTTAGCTTATTTCAAAAGAGGTACATTCCGCCTTCTGTATGTGCGTGTTTGTGTGTGTGTGTGTGTGTGTTTGCTGATGTATGTGTTTTACTAAGTCAAATTTATCAAGCAACCATTCATCCCAAATTCCCCTTCAGATTTCGAAATGGACCGATTCCATGTTGTAAAAAACGATGGAGACTTATCTTTACAATCTGCAACAAGTCAGTATTTTTAAAGAGCCTCCAAACCCAACTTCACTTGTTTGGCCCCTTTAAACAGAACCAATTTGGAGAGAGGATGTGTTTTGTTGTGAGACAAGAGCCAGACACATAAACACACACACACACACACACACACTGTCCGTCTTCTAGCTCCGCTAGTTAGGCCTCGCACAGCCCATGTCGCTATGGCGACAAGGCCCCACTCTCCAATGAGAACGAGGCCACTGTATGAAGTGGGGCAGAAACAATTTCTTAAATGTGCAAGAACCAAACTGGAACTTTAATCCTCTTAGCCAGGCCCCAGCTAACAAAGCTCATGCATGAGGACAGCAACTTAGCAGCATGCTACGCTAAGTTAGCCCGGCCCATAGGGTTTTGTTTGCAGTTGCAGCACTAATGTGTCCTGTCCAATGCCGTTTTGTTTCTCAGGACTAATCTGGGACTGTATTTAAAAGGGAGGCATGACGTACAGTACGTGTTTCCAAAGCTGAAAGTTGTGCAGTCAACTTCCCAAAATTCAAATACGGAAAGTCACAAGGACAGCCTCAGCTTGGCAATGCCATATGCCAAATGGAGTGTTTATGAAATTATTGCTGTGTTATATCCGTCCTTTTAAATCCAGTTCAGATGGCCATAAACATTATGCCCTTTGGCTAATGAAATTGGAAAAACCCTGTTTCATGCAGTTGTCTCATTCATGTAATTCATCTGTCACACAAGTAAAGTCATTGCAGTAATTAAAACCAACGCATAGTAAGGCATCCAGATGGCCAGTGATGCTTCTGCGCCCCCCCTCCCCACCTCACATGATAGAAATATTCTATTTGGAGCCTACTAGTCATTGTTGGAACATCAGCTCAGAGCCATTATACCCTGAAGGATTAGGCAGCCGTAGATCCAGCGAATCATTGTGGGATAACAAACTATCTGTCATCCCAGTGGTTCCAGACACCGGGACATCAGGGTTTTGGTGTCTGAAATTAAACTTGTTCAATGTTTACATCCACAGGAGGAATAAATTGGGATGATGATTGTTTGACTTTTAATCTTTGACTGAGTTATCGCCGGTACTTGCTGCTCTCTTCAAGTGCATTTTGCAGAAATTCAACTCTACTATGTCGCCGCAAACAGACATCACATTGAGACATTTAGTTAAAATTGCATATTAGAGTCAGTGACACATGACACACTACATGTTCATTTGTTCATTTTTTTCAGGAGAGTGTCCAAGTGTCGAGTGGGAGTGACCTCAGCGATCACGTAGCAGCTGTCAAACCCAATGGCGGCCATGCTCCCTACTCAGACCTGTCAGATTCTACACTCATCAATGGCAAGACTTCGTGTGACGAGTTTGAACACCTCGTTAACTCCATGGCGCAGGTATAGACAACTGTAAAGCCAGAGCAATCATTGTGCAGATCACTTCAACACACTCACACAAGTCAGCACCTCATCTTTAAACAGGTACATTAGATTGATCAGGTGCTTCTTAACTCAAAACAAATATCTGAAGATGGTCCAAGATGAGAACTACAGGCTGCACACTGCATTATTTTTTCTCTTAAGGGCACCTCAGATCGACTTCTGAATGCAGCCTACGGCTTTGTTGCTTTAGTGTATCAGCACAGAGCCAAAGTGTGTACATATATATACTGTATGTGTACATGTGTGTGTGTGTGTGTATGTGCCTATGACCCAGGGGCGCTGCATGACACACGTGGACCTACAAAAGCCAGTGTCAGGAGGTCTTGGCTTCAGTGTGGTGGGCCTGAAGAGCGAGAACCGAGGAGAGCTCGGCATCTTCATCCAGGAAATTCAACCGGGAAGTGTGGCTCACTGGTATGTACGACTCAACATGCCGTTCTTGAAAGGTCATAGCAAAGTCAACGTTGCAGAAAAACATATTGTTTTTTAATATATATTTTGCTGAGACTGTGGCTTTTAGGTTTTTGCTTCAAATTAACATTTTCATGTCATGAATGTTACTCCATTAGCAACATAATATTATTCAATAATTAGAGGCCGATTTTGCGGAGATATCAGAGGCTTAGACACCATTTAGTGTACCACACTCCTCTCTCTCTCCCCCACTATGACACTCCATGCTCCCTTTCCTCCCAGTGATGGGAAGCTCAAAGAAGCTGACCAGATCCTAGCCATCAATGGACAGCTGTTGGACCAGAGAGTGACCCACCAGCAGGCTATAGGAATCCTTCAGAGTGCGTCCGAGAGAGTGCAACTCACTGTGGCGAGAGGACCAATACCTCAGCTGGCCAGTCCTGCGGTGTCCCGCACGCCCTCGGCTGCCAGTACACTGTCAGCAAGCTCCAGCGCGGTAAAGATACATTCTCACGCTACAGTCATGAATAATAACCTGCATTTGCACAGCCACTTGCCAATATTGAAAACACGAATTGTGCAAACAGATGTCGGCAAGGAATGTGGAACAGGTACACCGTGTGTCAAATATTCTTGTGGAGACATAAAAAAAAATACGCACTCATCCTCACTTTGCCAAAGTGTGTAACGCGCTGATAAAGTAAAGCTTTGCAACCACTACTGATCCAAATGCATTCTTATAATACACTAGACAACAATAGTTTTAGTAAAAACAGCATCTGCATTATTCGTTCATGAATGATCAAGGCTGGATAAATACAAGTATTTTTGTTAAACATTCCATTGATTGGCTTTATTGATTCATCTCTTTTACTACGCCTAGTGGCAGCACGTGGAAACGATTGAGCTGGTCAACGATGGCACCGGACTTGGCTTCGGTATTGTGGGAGGAAAGACCACCGGGGTTATTGTCAAAACCATTCTTCCTGGAGGCATAGCTGATCAGGTGATGGCGTTAACGCATCTCTACTTTCTTTGGGGATTTTCTTTCCTAGTGTTGAGCATTGTTAATAGTTGTTTATACAGTGTTTCCCATAAAATTGCTTTTTTATTTTTGTGTCTTATGACACTTTCAGTGTTTTGGAGAGACGGCTCTTGTCAGTTAGGTGTAATGAGAATTGCAAGCAAGCACATAATTAACTGTCACTCTTGTCTTTTATTTGGTAGCGATAGTGTCACTATGGGCTCTATTAAAGCAAAACAGACTAAGTCAAAAAACATACTTTATCTACCGCAGGACGGACGGCTGCGCAGTGGGGACCACATCCTGAGAATCGGAGACACTGACCTGTACGGCATGGGCAGCGAACAGGTGGCCCAGGTCCTCAGGCAGTGTGGCAACACCGTGAAGCTGGTGGTCACCAGGGGTCCTGTGGACGAGAATCCCTCTCTCTCTGCCGTCATGCCTGTGGTGCTCCCCACTGTCAATGAACAGGTAAGAACCACATATTTTGGATACAAATTCGTACAATATGGAAATGTTTTACATTAAAATTGGTTGAATTATTTGGAGTATTGGTAAAGTAACTCAGTTTCTCTATAACATGGTCAAGATGATGATTCAGAACTACAGTTCAGGTCCGTCGTCTCCAGTTTCTTACCTTCGACAGCCCTGCATGATTGGAAACAGCAGGTCGCCTGTGACTCACATTGGAGAGCAAATGTCGCTTCACTTCCTCAGAAACTGCACTCAAAAACAGCGATCTCATGGCTATTCACAGTACTCAACCCTATTTAAACATGAATGAAATGTAGTGGCTCGCTATATGAATGACATCATACAATTTTTATTGCACACAAGCTGTGTTTTTTATGGCTTTTAGGTTCAGAGCACTGAAAGAATGTATTTTGGTGCCCATGTGGTGCAGTCGGATGACTTCAGTGCCATGACTTATCATTCTTTATTTTTATTTTGTTATCTGTGGATGTTGACCACACCATTTATCTTTTCACAGGGCTATGAGGAAGAGAAGGATGAAGCATTTGACGTGAGCCTTACAAAGAACACCCAGGGACTGGGGATCACTATTGCTGGCTATGTTGGAGATAAAAATGCAGGTGAGAAATGGCAGCCTGTCTTTTCAGAGTAGATGGCCATTTCAATTAAAGTGTCATATTGATGATTAATTACTTCTGCGCTTCACTAAATACTCACATAAGTTGCAATGATTCATATTTTTCTCACCTATAATCAATGGATCTGGCGTGAAATATGAAAGTGGTTGCTAGCTTTTTGTTTTAAGTAAATCTTAGAATTCCAATCAGTTGGACAGAAACACAACATATATATATATATATAGTTTAATATCATATTTTCACTTTGATGAAATGTAGAAATAGGCTACAATAGAATGGGACCACAGACAACCTGTTGTTATAAAGCTGCTTCATTAAATGGAATCAAAATGGCCTTGGCTTATAAGTTTTTATTTTTGAAGGGTAGCTCAAGTGCACTTCTTTCATCACATGATTTTTTACGAGTTGTGTACTATAATATTAAAACATGCTCACTAACCCTGACTTTTAACATCAAATGAGACATCTGTTTGCTTTTCTCCTTGGATCTTAATGTCATCATTCATGGCTATGTTCTTTCCATCTCCTTAATTGTTCCATACTTCCTCAGAGCCCTCTGGCATTTTTGTTAAGAGCATAACAAAAGACAGTGCCGTAGATCAAGATGGCCGTATTCACGTTGGAGACCAGATAATAGCTGTAAGTATCCCAATTATGCTCTTTGTAGCTATTACTATTTTCTCTGTCTTCAGTGGCATGAGGTAAAATATGCAGTTAATGTTTAATATAATCTATTATAGTAATCACATTTAGTCAATGGAGGGAAATTCTGAAATGCAAAATTAATAACTGATAGTTCATTAAGTATTTTTTGTCCCTGTTACTGTGAGTATAAGACTTTTATTAGCACACTGAGCAATTACGTGTTTCGTTTCATTACTGCAGGACATTAACAATGAAGTTAAACTGTGTAATTTCGTGCGTCATTTGAAACACAAGTTAATGTTGCCCTTTGTTTCCTAAAGTCCTCACAAACTCTTGTTTTTGTGGTGTATTGATGTTCACGTGTGTCTGATGGAAGTCTGTTCTTAAACCTAAATGTTAATGTGCTTTGGGAACTTAAGAACTGCATAAAAACACCTAATTGACTGAATTCTTTAAAACCAATGCCTTTTTAACCTGTCCTAAATGATGTAAATAAATTAAGTTAATGGCTGAAGTAGATGGGAATAGTCATGTTCAGCACCCTTCTACGCCTGCTGGTGTTTATAATCACTTTGATTAATGTTGTTTTAATTTCTCCTCTGTCAAACAAGAGTATGAATGCCGATTCACACTCACAATGTCAGCACAAGTTGCTCTTGTTTAAATACATGACCTCACGAATGATCGCCCTCTGCAGGTCGACTGCATAAACATCCAGGGATACACCAATCAGCAGGCAGTGGAGGTGCTCAGGCACACAGGCCAGACAGTTCACCTTAAGCTGATCCGGCGGGGCTTCAAGCCTGAGGAGATCCCCCTTAATGTGGTGCCTGTTGTCATCGTCCCGTCCCCTTCTACCGTCACCACCACCACCACCACCACCATGCCCGCCACCGCGGTCGTCACCACCCCGGTTGTGGAGCTGGAGCTGGAGAGGAAGAAGGCTGAGGAGGCTGCTCAAGGTGGGAAGGATGAAGTGAGAGGAATTTAATGAGGACAGATGAAAACCCATTCCTTGTTACTCATCACCCTGTCAAAAAAGTTGTTATTTGATATGTAAATGTGGCTCAGACCGGGGTTTTTATGATGCAGAAAGAAGTGACTCCAAATGCAAATTTCCGTCACTTTTATCAATATAGTTCAAATACAGAAAGAGCATATTCTCCCGCATATAAAAGCACTAACTTGAGTCATACTGAAAGGCAGTCCAAATTGATGTCAACATTGTGATTTATTATAGAAAGAGAAAAGTGGCCTGCGACTGAATATCTAGCAGATGTCAGTATTATTCTCCCGATTTATTTATCTGTTAATATCTTGATTAAATATTTTTCATTTATTCTAGAATAAGAAAGATTGCCGCCTACTGAATATGTAGCAGGTGTCAGTATTTTTCAACAGAAGTATTTATTTGTTAATATCTTGATTGAATATTTCACATTTATTATAAAATAAGATTGCCCTCTATTGAATATGTAGCAGATGTCTGTATTGTTCTTCGGATTAATACATTTTTCTAATATTCTGATTAAATATTTGACACCATTCTTAACCCTGAAAAAAAAGATAATTAAGCTTTGCCTGTTAGAGGGTTCCTTCTAATAAAAGCAATATAATGAGTATGCCTGCATTACTGGCCATCTTTCTTTCTTAAGAAAGCAAAATGATCTCTGACAAAGGCCAAGAGGACATGTAAACACATTCCAACACCGTCCAACAATTCCTTTTAATTACTGTCCTTCTCATTTATTTTTATAGCGCACTGGCTGGACTGACCTAACGTCCACATTTCTAAAGAAAGAACCCAAAGCTTTCCATTATGTCATTTAAAGCCTGAACTATATCCAATGATAAATCATTATGTAATGCCCTAACATTTGACATTTTGACACAGCTGAGACATGGCAATTGAGTTTCAACTGAGGTCTGCATGTGTGTGCAATGTTTTTATTTTTCTATCGTTTTTTTCCTTTTTTTAAATCACATTTATTTTTATGTTTACATCAAACAAGACAGATGGAGAGTAAACAGAAAGACTCTTGTCCTCAGTCCTGACAGGACCTCCAGGCCACTACAAAAGCAGGAAAAGCAAGTTGCATAAGTTGCCAATAATGATAGATGGAGCTTGAAAGTGATTCGATCTGGCAACGGGATGTTCAAGCCCAAAAACCTGCAGAGAAACTAGCAGCCAGAAGTCGACAGACAAGAGAGGACCAGGATTGTCTTGGCTGCTGTGAAACTAGCACTTGTAAATATTATAGATAATAAAAAGGACTGTTTCAATGCATCCTCGTATTATATGATGATATGTCCCTGGAGCTCCATTGTTATAAACAGAATAGTTTGGTGACTAAGAATATATTTTAGCTAATTCACTGAGCATGATGTCACAAGTTTGATGGACAAACTGGTAATGGGTCATTTAATGGTTGAGATAAATGAAAGAAATTAACGACCTTAAAACATTTAAATTGTTGTCAAGTCAGTGTTACGGTTTGTTGAGCTCCTTCTTGTGTACCATGAGCTGGGATTAGTTTTTATGTTCTCACTTAAAAGGTTCCGGTGAACAATAGACAGCGGCTTTCTCGGGCGCATGGGTAGTAATTTCATGGGTGACCACTTTGGTGCCCTGTGGAACTCCAAAGACATAAACCGTGGCAGTAAGTTGTAAAAAACATACCAGGGTCATTAAATATATATTTAAGTATACCATAATGTTTAGAGTCTGCCATTATGGATGACATCAGCAAGAGCATGTATATTCTTTTTCAGATCAATAAGGAAATTAGATGGGTGGGTGTTTGTTTTAAAGTCATTGTGAAAGTGTCGGAGGTGCCCAAACTATTTTTGAAGAATGAAGTTGTGGAGTATCAAATAAAAATATAGCATTTTATACATGTTTAACATTGGTGTACAGTATATTTGTGTGTGTGTCTGCTGTTCGTGGAAAGTAGATGTGTGTTTTTTTCATGCGGCTGTGTGTCTCCTGTCGTGTGTCTGTGTCGCTGCCCACTGCTGTCTGTCTCACAGTTTATTGTGTGCCTACAGTCACCACAGATGAAAAGCCGCTCCAGACAAAGAGTGAAGGATCTGATGTCAGCCTCGCCGCGGATCAGCTGACAGAAGACACACATGGTAGGGTCTCAGAGGCAGGGGCACCAACAGAGATACTGGGCACGCATGTGACAGATAAGGCTTATTGTCGTCTGGACACACTGTTTAAAACACACGGTGAGGTGACACCGAGTTGCCTGTCGTTGGTAATTTCACAGACAGTGCAGAAGTTTCAAGTTTTTTAATAAGCACAGATAAAAGTTTTTGTTTCAAAAGGTCTCATCTCGAAGACAACTAATTATTGTGGCCGTTGGATCGTTTACGGCAAACCTTCCTTTTATGTTTTGTGTATCTATACTTTTGTCTTGTTATCCAAGGGATGGAGCTAACACCCTTTGAAGAGGAAGGTCTAATGAAGAAGTGGCAAGACATTCTGGGTCCAAGTAATGAAGTTGTAGTAAGTTTCTTTTTCAAAGGGAAGCATCCAAATGTACTTTCTAGAACTTGATTCCTGTGCATTTGCTTCTCAGACAAAATATATTGAGTCATTCATACAATTTGTTTCATATGTTCACTGAAATGTGATTTCTTGTTTTCACAACAGGTGGCTCAGGTGGAGAAGTATAGTGAGAACAGTGGACTGGGCATCAGTCTAGAAGCCAACAGTGGACATCATTACATCCGCTCTGTCCTACCTGAGGGACCTGTTGGTCGCTGTGGCAAGCTGTTCAGTGGAGATGAACTGCTTGAGGTGCGCGGCCTTGTCGACCGTTTCATATATTGTATGCCATTTCTGCCATTAGCACTGATAAGTTTCTTTGATATACTACATACACACATACCAGAGCTAAAAGGTGGCCAGAGACATGACTCCATATGAATGCTAATGTTTCTCAGTGCCTGCTGGATGTCTAAATAGGCAACGGTTTGCCAAGAAAAACAATTAAAATAAATGACTGAACGCTAATTTAAACCATAGCGACTGTACTAAGTTATGAAGCTAATATTAGCCTTTCCTTTCTTAGGTCAACGGCTTATCCCTCATTGGTGAAACCCACAAGGAAGTAGTCAGAATCTTGAAGGAGCTTCCACTTTGTGTAAACATGACATGCTGCCGGCCCGCCCCTCACCTGCAGACTGACGAGGATGCTGTCCAACCAGAGTCAGAGATTTTGTCAACAATATCACAATTAAAGGTATTGCATTTGCACTGCTGAACTATATCCAATTTTCTCTTATGCATGATTTTTTTAATGTTAATTTTTAGACTTTCATAACTCATAATTGCATAGAATTTGTCAAGTATTGTCATTTGAAGAAATAATCTTTGAGCAAGTGACTGAATGAGCTCAAGGCTATAATAATGTAGGTTATTGCAGCAGATGAGGCATATACTTAGGTATGGAAACTCCCCCCCCCTATCCCCCCCACCTTCCAGAAATGCAGTTATGTGAATCATGAAAACTGTTTCTCCGCCTCTGAAAATTAACAAGGGAGTATGATTAGAGGGCAATACTCTTAAAGTCCTCCTTCGTTATAACCCATCAACTGTTATTAGTTTAGCCGGTGTGTCAATCGCGCCATTGGCTTTCCACATTGTCAACGACGGTGGATAAAGACTTAATACACAGGGGAGGCTGCAAGTTTATTAAGACCAATTTAAGTCGAACCTCAGCAGCAGCAGCCAGCAACATTTGCTCGAGATATGAGACATCAAAAGCAGCTTCCCTTTGGGGACGGGGTTTTCATCTTTCCAGCTTTATCTGTGATAATGTACCAAGGCCCTGGCATCCCAAAGATATTTCCCTTTTATCTACTGCCAGTAACCTGAGCCAGAGACACAACTAGAGGGTAGCAGTCTATGGGGTTGGGAGTTAAAGTGATGAAGGCATGCTGTTACATAGAGATTTTGGGATTTTGCTTTGCAGAAACAAATACACCCGAGCAGCGCACTGGTTGCTGAAGACTCAGAAGGGAATGTAGCAGCAGTGACACAGGATAATGTGACAGAGGAGGCGATAGGATCTCCTTTGGCTATGTGGGAATTGGAGATCCAAAACATCGAGCTTGAAAAGGGAGAAGGGGGATTGGGATTCAGCATTCTGGACTACCAGGTGGGAAATCTTGCTGGGATTTAAAGTTGTAATATAATTTGTTTTTACACCAACGTATTGGTACTTTTATAGATGTTGTACTTGTTACTGTTTCGTAAGAACACATTTGTACTCTTATCGATGTTGTATTTGAACATATGGAGCCTTAAATTCTGTCTTGGGGAAAGCATTTTAACATTTAAAGTCATAATCTGAATACATTTTAGATTTTTACTGTACTGTATTTCTTATGTACATTTAAATGCTTATTTCACACAAGTATCTCCACAGAAAAAAAACATTCTGTATCATCCTTACCATACTTATTTAAGCCTTTGTGTTGCTTGAGGAACATAGATGTACAAGTCTCTGTAATTTCCATATACGTTTTAAGACTGTGATAGTTTACCTTTTGTCATCTTCACAATTTTACTGTACCGGCTTGCCACAGGACCCACTGGACCCTGCCAAGACGGTGATCGTGATTCGCTCCCTGGTTCCCAGCGGCGTTGCCGAACAGGATGGCAGGCTGTTGCCAGGAGATCGACTCATGTATGTTAACACCACCAATCTAGAGAACGCCAGCCTGGAGGACGCTGTCCAGGCCCTGAAGGGAGCCAACCTCGGCACGGTCCAGATCGGAGTTGCCAAACCCCTGCCTGTAAGCATTAACCATAGCATTTTGTCTTTGTATGCCTATCTGTTGGGATGACTACAATTTGCACATTTTTTGTTGGGGACTTTTTTTTCCACTGTGTGTATGTGAGGTTGTGAGTCAAGTCGTCTCTGTATCATATGACTTAGAATCTAGTCATGAGGGATCAACTTACGAGGGCATGCATTTTTCATACAGGAAAAAGAGAGGATGTTGGCCGCATGGTGTAGCATTCCACCCGCTGCTCATTCAGAGGAGGCAACCAGCCTGAAATGCCCTGCGCCCTTTGTTTCATATAATATGTTATTGGATTTTCCAAGAGCACACAACCTCTTGTACATTTAAACACACCGGGGCACCTGTCAAAATATTGGGTCGGTCCAACGGCATGTTCATCGCTCGAGGCACCTGTGCTCTTCGTACGGGATGTTTCTCTCTGCAAAGCTGCTTGCATTTTTCCAGCTTGAGAGCTACATTTCTCTTGTATTGAATTTGCGGTTGGATTACACGGTGACACATCTGGGCTGCCAAGGTTAGCTGGATTACAGAGCTGTAGGAAGCCTCTGTGGAATAATCCAACTCTCCAGCAGGATGTGGAATGTACCTCTGAGGGGTATTTTGGGGGTATTGCCACTCAAGATTGAGTCTGACAGTATGCATTCTTGGTTTTATTATATCTGCCTAGGCTGCATGCTTTATGACATCAATATCAAAAACATATTTTATTTCAAGATAGAATTCCAAGAGTCATAAATGTGTCGTTTTGAGCTATTTCTGTTTGAACACTTTTTCCACTAAGAATCAATCTTAAACTCTATAACAAGTGTATACAATCTTAGTAACTTCTAACACCTAATATAATTTTCATTCCATACTAATTCATTTGTACCTGATTTGGTCACAAAAAAAAAAATAAAAAAAAAATCAATAATTGAATAACATGATGCTGGAGACACTGAAAGAATTTCTCCACTTTCCTAGGGAATATGTGGATATTCCCACTCTCCACACCCATATGGTGAGCAGGAAATTACTTCATCATCCACCATCCATTCATTTGACTTCATAAATATTTGGGTTGAAGAAGGAGAGGAAGAAGGACTGACTGAGGGCATCGTTTACCGAGCAGAGCCTGCATTGGTTAGTTAGCTATTGGAAAAGTGGAAAGTGGAAAGATTGTACTTGACATGTGATATTTGCTTCTGCCTAATTTGACCAAGAGGGGTCTGTTTGTTTGTAGTCATGCATAAAGTTATCTTATATAGGCATTAACCTGACAAATAGATTAAGGGAGTAATTAAGGAATACATATATGTTGCACTTTGCAGTTAAAGAATATGTCCACCAAATTTGATCAACAATTAAGGCCGGTTCAGTGTCCCAGTTGGTTACACTACTTCCGTTTATTATCACAGATTGACACCTGCGAAGCAGACCTGTCTGACGAAAAGGTGTTAGGTCTTACTTACTCTGGAATCGAGGACGACACTTTCCAGGCATCCATGATAGCTCTTCATGGAAGCAGCTGTAGTGCGGACCTGGATTACCTGCATTCATCCACGCCCAAGGTAAGCAGATCTTTGTTTGAGACAGCACAGGAAATGCACAAACCAAAAGCACAGCTTAAAAAACATTCTCTTATTTCATTAAATAAGACACTACAACAGTAATTGCCTTTTGTCACAATAACAATACAGCATGTAGTCATTATTTTTTTTTTCTTTTGCTATCGAGAGCAAAATGTCATGAGAAATGTTTTTTTGTCTTTGTTAAGGCAGAAACCACATTATTTGTTGTTCTTTCAGGGATGTAGTTGTGGCTGCTTTTGTTGTTCTGGCTGCCCAAGAGCAGCAGCGACTCCCCAAATGGATAATGAAGTATTAAGGAAAATAAACAAAGAAGAGCAAGGGGGCACACAAAATGTTTTCCAAAAGGTCACAGTTGACCTTATTTGTCGGGCCTTCTTCAGAAATGTATACCTTAATAGGGCAGCCTAAAAGGAGCGACAAGGGCCAGGACAACGTGGGGCATTTTATGGTACTGGGGGATTTTTTTTTGGATGAGGTCAGACAGCTCAGTCTTATTGTGACGATGAACCGTTTCTTCCAGTAACACTCTCTTGATAGAGGCAACAAGTCTGTTGATAAATCGCAGATCGACATCAGAGACAGTAAATGGTGGACCAGCTTTTTTTTTCAGACTTGCTTGACAGAATCCATGGTGATATTTTCTGAGGCATTTGAATGATTTCTTCTTTCTGGTCCATACCTATAAAGGTCAACGGGTTGTTCAAGATGAAATAAGTGAGTCCACTACAACCGCCAAGCCACTCTCATGAGTGCATCGATAGATTACAGTTGTGCTACTTGGAAGTACTTTAAAGAGACTCAACCATATGCTTTAGCATGGGTTGTTCTGTTCGAGACCATATAAAAATACATTTGAAGTATCTTTAACGGCACTCTACTGTAATCTCTCCCGATAAGACTGTGCCCTTTTGAAATAATGCAACCAATTAGATACATTTCCCAGAGCAAACTAGACCAATAATATATTTTTTTGCTATGACATACTTTAATTTTCAAAGATATTTTCAAAGAAATCACAGATTAAATGGCATCCTGAACTTCATCTGGGTACGCATTTAGTGTCCAAGTCAAAGTTTGATGTTTGAATAGTTTTCATGATAATGACTCCTGTGTCATAAATTCGTAGTGTTTTGAGGAATCTGTCTTATTCAGTCCTTCGTACTTCACCTCCCTTTCAGAAAAACCTCTGCATGCTATAAATTGACTTGTACATTCAGTATCGTAATGTGATTTACATGTTAAAGTGGTATGCATTCATTATAGACCTCCCATCCACTATATACACAGTGATAACTAACTTAAACACACGTGCATATCTCTCTTACCTGTAAATGTATTTTCTATTTTCATAATTGATGTACAGTTATAGTTGAATACCTTTTAGTTTCCACAGACCAGTTCACCCCTGATTTATAGCACTGCCTTATTAAAATGAAACCGCCTATTTCTTGTTCTACTGTACCTTTTCTCCTGTCTGCTTTACTGAGCCCCACTTGTATTATGCATTTGCATATTTTAACTTTTTTTCTAAAGATTTATACTTCTCTTATCTGGCTCTCAAAGGGAAGTGCTTGCTGAGATTCATCACTACTCAATCTAGTTCTAATAAAGTCTTAAATGCTTTTACAATAAAACTACATTTTGTGCAAGGCAAGCTCAAGATCACCAGTAATTTCCACTCCTCTCTATTGGCCACTGATGGCTTTTCTATGGCTCATTACAAGGAGGGCGGGATGGCGACTGAGCAAGATGAATTTCCCCTGTTGGGCAATTGTCTACCTATCACAGCGGAACGTTCATTCAGCTGCTCTGCTTTGTTTTACCCCAGCTGACAGCTCGCCTGGACTTGTTGGATGAGCATCCCTGCTTTGCGACGCCGTCCGGCCTTGCAGACGACACACAAGTGTTCTCCCCGGAGAAGTCGGCCTCTCTCACTCCACCACGTCTCAGAGGGCACAATACGACTTTTCAGTCCATCTTAAGCAGTTCTGATCAGTTCCTGGCACAGCACTTGACCCAAGAGGAACCAGCGGAGAGCTCAAACTCATACAGTCCGTTTGCTGAAATAGAGACGAGGTCGTCTGTCCCAGATGAACCTGTGGAGTCCTTTTACGATCAGAAGGAGCCCCCCATGTCTTTCGAAGATATTGGAGATATAAAGATCTTGATGAAGGTAAAATAATCAACGAATAACAAACTATAGATCTGGAGGATTTCATGTATACTAGGCTTGTAGGAAATAATAAGATGAGCAATGAGCGCTCTGTTTGACTAAGGAATGAGTATAATTGATTGGTATGCTGTGAACATCTCTGATATGTCGAGGTGCATTCCAAATGCAAGTTAATATACAGCCTTGATCTTCCTTTAAATATAATTTCTTCAGGTAACCTCTCCACAGGCAGATATGAGACTTCTTTCAATCATTAGATACGCAAAGTTATAAGCTTGTTTGTTTCCAGTTCATTCCCACAGCCAATCAGCTGCACCTGCCTTTTTCTCTCAAGACCATTGCTTTGTTTGGAATCCAGCCAAACATTTTAATTTACTTTCATGAATAACTGTGTTGAATTATCACCCTCAAGGGCGAGGAGAGTGGTGTGAAAGAATCAGCAGAAGCCGGTGACAAGAAAGTACTGACCTCAGGGAGCAATTTTGAAAGGACTATCACAGTTGTCAAGGGCAACTCCAGCCTAGGTTTGTGTTAATTTCTTCACATTCTTTGATTTGTTCTTTTATTTATTTTCCTCTCATCCTTCACAGAAGTGTAAATGAGGTTGCTGGACCTGAAAGGCGTATTGGCCTTTACTTTTGCGTCATTTTTTATAAATGCCAGATTTGAAGCAAAATGATAGAAACGATTTTTTTCCCAGTCTGAAAGGGTAATTTCATTGCTATACAGGGTATTTCCATTTCAGAAGCTACCCATGGGGCTGCAACTGGCTCAGAGAATACTAAGTTTTAGCTTCGACACAAAAGTGTTATGAAGAACCTGTTTATAATTTCCGGTGCCTCATTGAAAGCAGTGCATCCGTTTGCTTTTTAGTACTCTTTGAGGGTGTTTATCATGCTGAATTCAAAATGGCTTCATAATACATTTGGGTTTTATATTTCTAATCTTTTTACTATGTGGACTTCAAAACCCAATCCACTCCTGAATAGGCCATATGATGTTATTCCTTATGATATTGGCAACTGAGTCATTTTACACTGTGCAAGAGGGTTTGACAGTTTAAGAGAGACGAGTCTCAATATATATTATACCACACTCTGAAGTCACTTCAATGAGAATATATTCAAACCACATTTGTGAATAATTTGACCGTTTCTAGGATAATTTGTTGAGATAAGGGGAAGTTTTCTCGTTTCAGAACTGATAACCTTATTGTGAATCAGATTTATTCGAAGGGTACCTTTTTTTTTGTAATAGTCCGTCCTGACATGTTGGTTGGTGGCACAACGGTCTTGATTTAAACTTGAGGAGCTCACTTATCCGCGATTGTATTAGTGTGTAACGGTTTCTTCTAATATACCTCAAAGGGATGACAGTGAGCGCCATGAAAGATGGTTTGGGAATGCTGATCCGCAGTATCATCCACGGTGGATCCATTAGCCGTGATGGACGTCTGGGCGTTGGTGATCTCATCCTGGCCATCAACGGAGAGCCCACGGCCAACATGACCAACGCTCAGGCTCGCGCCATGCTCAGACGCCACTCTCTCATTGGACCAGACCTGGGGTAAGCAGTGGCCACACATGTTTACACATACTGCATATGAACCAATATTAACACTTGGCTTGATAAAACATTACTGTGATTCTTCAAGTCTAAACAGTGAAATGTAAGTGTTTGATTTTGTGTTAGAGCTATGGTCTAATTTTGCCAAAACGAACAGTAATACAGTACAACATGGATCAAACTGTGATTTAAAGACCATTACCTTTTTAGTTTGATTGTCACTAATCGCTCGACTCTTCTGGTCTGATTGCGTCATTGTTTTCTGATTCACAGTACACTGCGTAATGCCTCTTCACAACCTCTTCCCAACCCTTGCGACAGGGATGCAATATTATTGTCCATTACATGACATACTAGTTTGTAATTCTTAGTGCTTGGTAGAGCTGTCCTGTATTTTCCCCACACAGGTGGACCTCAAGGCCCAACCTCAATTACATCAGGATTGATTAAGGAGGACATATTGCCGACAAACAAGAAAAACATACATACATGTTGATGTAATTAAGTTATGATATTTTAGATGAGTATGGGCACTTATGTTTTCAATAACTGGCTGATTTAAAAGAGGTATGCTTTAGTCCCAACTTAACCAAACCTTGAAAACTTTTCCAAACTCAAATCAATGCTTGAAAAGCAGCCAGAAATGGTAGTCAGTGATTCCAAAAAAAGAAGAAGCAAAACTAAATGATGTTCCATAATTGGACCTCTTTATTCCTGAAAAAGTCAGATCTTGCATTAAAGGAGTTACTGTTCTCCAAGAAAATTGGATGTGGTGTTTAAAAAGTTCTGCTTGCTGAACTAAACTTGGCAGTTTGTTTGCTCCGGTGCATAAAAGCCAACTCTTCACATTCTAGATCTGCTTGTGCACCTGAGGACGATCTGTGCCCATTTTATGTGTGAGTATGACTAACTTCCACACTGGTGGTGTTTACGTCAAGAAGCTGTCGTCTTTGGTTTCCTTCCTCTCATTCTCTCCACCCGCCGCCGGGCTTCATTGCAGTCTGTTAAAGAGCTTTATCCAGACGCATTTAGAGTGTCGCAACAATGACAACAACAAAGTGCAATTGACGAAGATATGGTTCCAAATATCATTCTGATTGGTTGATTAACATTTTGATGATGGTAAACAGTGCACTGTGTATTTAAAATTACACATACATAACACATATATCAAAATACTATCTGGATAAATCTTGATCGACTGCACCACGTACTGACTTGACTCGCCGCATCACTTTTTATTTATTTTTTTATTTCCGTGACTAACATTTTCAGTCATTACCTGAATGTTTTTTTCTCTTTTCTATTAACCCTTGGTATTTAAGCGCCGCCACGTCTTTCTCTGCATCCATTTCATCATTTCACCGGGATTGGTTTTCCTCTCTGTCTGCATGCCATCATGTAACAAAAAACAACCAAATCAACCCTTCTGTTGAGGATCTGTCAGCTTCACTTAAATGTGTTTATTGTGCCCTTCAGAATCCACTTCACTCTGAATTGTTTGGAAATAGGACTTTAAATGGGTGTCAGATTTTGTCAGCTATCTTTCGGCTCATTTCTTAACACACATTAGTGATCTGCCCATAAATTTATGATGGGCCTGCCCTTCCGATTTGACACATTTTTATTACCCAGAAGGTGATAAAAGACTTGATTTGCTCAGACATTTATGAAGGTAAACATCTGTTTGGAACCGTCAGAACATGTGCCTGGTTATCAGGAGAATGCTTCTGAGGAGTAAACAGTTCAGTGTAACTGCACTTCTTTGTTCAGTGAAAAAGAGGGGTAGTTTTAGTGATTACATACGGTTTGCATTTGAATTCCAGTTCTTTTTTTTTTAGCTCAAATTACAATGTGAGTTTTGGGAACAGGGGCATAATCGCCACAAAGGAAGGTGATGGAAAGTCTAAAAATGAATAAAGTTGTTTGCTTTAAGAAATGTTTGACTCATTTGTTTGTATGTGTGTCTGTGCTGGCGTGTGTGTCTGTGTGTGTCTGCGTGTGTGTGTTTAGTATTACATATGTTCCAGCAGAGTATCTGGAGGAGTACAAGGCCAGCCAAGAGCAGACTAAAGAGGATATCTTCTGTGAAGCAGCTCCAGTCCCAGTAGCAGACCCAAAGTATGTCCTCATGTTCGACGTCAGTAACGTGTGTCACGTGGCTACACTTAGAAGCAGGTCAACTTAAAATGTATTAACTATAAAAGTGACGCCCTTTCATCCTCATCAATCATTGTCATAATTAAAACATTCTATAAAAACACTGTGGCCCAGTTCCAGCTTACAATGGAGTACATTAGAAAGTCCTAATGTAAATAACACAGTTTGGGTTTTCACTGTTTTTATTGATTTGGTCTGTAATGATCGGCTACTCCCAACGATTTCAAGTGCTATGGAAATGCCTATATTTTCAGTATGTTCTTTAACATTCTACATTCGGGGTGATGCTTCTCTCTTGCAACAACTTCTCCGCTTTCTCCATGATACATCAAATGGGGCAGTCTGCTTTTTTCACTTACATACGTGCGCATGTGTCTTTTGTCGTCGTTTGTATCCGTGTTAAATTTCCCTTTTTTCAAAAAACAAAGCAAAGACAATTTTTTGGCTTCTCTACTACCAGCTAATCAGTGGTTCAGCATGAATTAAAACAGTGACCCACTTGTAAAAACATTGCCACATATCATTACTACTGGTCAACACCTCCACAGAGTACCTTTACCCATTTTATGTAACAAAGTCTATCAATAGTGTGTTGTTCCTTGAGCTTTCTTTAGAACTTTACCAAACTCTCTCCTTCCGTTGTTGTCTATCTAGAGATATTCCAAGCCTCCCTGAACGCGAAGATGGTGAGGGAGAGGAAAGTGCCGCGTATAGCAACTGGAACCAACCTAGGAAGTGAGTACCCGTTGTGTTTACGCCTCTGATCTAATTGTGTGAACATGTCTAAGACAGAGTTGGATTGCAGAACTTTATATGAGATAAATGATTGATCAACTTTGAAGCATTGACACGAAAAGAAACTAAACTCAAAAGAAGAATTCTGAGATGAAATAAATTATACTTTTCTGTTCAGCATACAAAAAAGGATACGGTAGAGCTTTGAAGAGAAACTAAAAATCTGGCCTGCGTACCTTCCTCAGAGTGGAGCTTTTTCGAGCGCCAGGCAAGTCCTTGGGCATCAGTATTGTCGGGGGCCGAGGGATGGGCAGCCGGCTGAACAATGGAGAGGTGATGAGGGGTATTTTTATCAAGCACATCCTGGAGGACAGTCCTGCCGGACAGAACGGGACCTTGAAGACCGGAGACAGAATCATAGAGGTAAAAGGGACATTTCAGGTCACAAACCAACTAGCCTGAACTAGAATATACAAGTTAAGTTCTTTAGATTTGACTCAATCAGAAGGCTTTTTTTGGACAAATTACTTTCCATGGTGTTTGATTATCGTGCTATAATTTGAGAGAACCAAAAAAAAACCTAAGGCGGGTTTGAAATTCTGAAAAGAAAAATACTCCTATGGAGTGATTGCAGGTACCTGAGAGTCTTTTCCCTGATTTGATTCAGGTGGACGGAGCAGATCTCAGAGATGCTAGTCACGAGGAAGCAGTGGAGGCCATACGCAGGGCGGGCAACCCTGTGTCCTTCTTGGTCCAGAGTATTATCCACAGGTCCAGGGTAAGTGTGTATAATAGCGCCAAACCAATTGCTTGTTTAAAGACTGAAGGTTACAATTTCCTCTTCCATTTTCACATCATGTAAAGGCTAATCTGAAAAGCCCATTAAGGGCACTTTCAAACCCCACAATGTAAAATACACAACCCCTGTAGTTAGCATTTTGCATTTGATTGTTGAATGCCATTTTGAAGTCTTTCATGAGAGCCACAACAAATCCCGTGTGACATATTAAATATATTAGCAAGTTTTAACCTCTAATTGCGACACTCATTGAAACCATATCAATAAAGCATTGTTTGTTGTTTGAAAGTGCCCTCAGGCTTTTAAAAGCATGACTAAGTAGTTTCCCGCTGGGGCGGCAACTGGTTTGGTTCCAGTGTCAGATCTTTCATCGTCAATCACTCGCATTGTCATCCATGTGATATTCCCGCTTGCTTTCCTTTCACATTCTGGTTACTCCTTAAGCCTCGGAGCAACTCATAATGTAAATTGGTACGTGTAAGAGGGGTAGGAATTCATGTTAAAGGAGAATCACACTAGACGGTGGTGACTCCAAAAACCTCTTAAAGGTCACAGATATAATCAATATCTGGCAGCTGTATAGAATGAAAAAGCTCTGAAATCCACGGCATGCTAAATGTCCAGCACCAACCAGCCGACAAAGTTAGCACCTAGCAGGTAGCATCAGTATTAAGTATTTAGTATTTAGTAGGTACTAACTACGCAGCCAGATATTTGCCCCAGTAGCTAAAAGGAGAACATATATTGGACTTGCATCAGCCAAGTAACATACCAAATCAATGCTAATGCAAACTATTTTATCAGATGATACTATTTTAGCAATAATTCTATGAAGCTCGCTAATCTTCATGATGAGACAGCATGTGTTGTTACTTTTGGACGGGGGCAAAGCTAGCGTTAGCTGTACCCCTCTATTTCCAGTCTTTATGCTCAGTTGAGCTAACCGACTGCCTGCTGTAGCTTCATATTTAGGATACAGACATGAGAATGGAATCTAATCCAATTTGCAGCAATAAAACAAATGAACATATTCCCTCATGTCAAGTGTCCCCACTTCATTTTTAACCACAGTGACTACATTATGAGTTGCCTCAAACCTGCATCTATATGTTCCTCCGCACTGCTTTCTCAGCCCGTGTCAATATGTAAGCCCGCCCCATCGCCTGATGTAGAGAAACACACCGCCTCTTTCACATGCATGCCACATCGCACATGTCAGGTAATCTGTCTTTCTCTCTTCTTGCCTCTCATTTCTGTTGCATCAGCTATCCATCACCCTTTAATCTTTGTTGCATTATCTCTCCTTCATCCGCTTTCGTTCCGTCTCTCAAACTGTTAGCTGAGTCTTTCTTTTTAACTGCATCTTTGACTTGGATATACGCATAATGTGTGCATTGACGGCATTGAAGACAAAGTAGAATTGGAGCTTCCTTATGGGAGAAAAAGAGCCGTGGGATGCGCAGACGTCCTGCTTAGTTTTCTATCACAGTCATCTAACAATAACAATAACGTGGCCCACAATTTAGGTTTCAAACAAAAAGCTATATCCTTTTTTTTCTCCAGAAAACCTCTATGCTAATCTGTGCAACGTTCTTATTGCAATCTCACCATGCAGGTTATTGAATGATAATGCTATATTTTATAAAGGAACTCCAAGTAAACGATATAAGAGCAAAAAAGGAAATCCTTCGTACCGGTGTTGCTCGGCGGCTCTCAAAATGTTGCTCAAGACTGCTTCAACACAAAAAAATACAGAAAGAAAACATTTTTTGATTTACTATCAGGTTGCAGCGCGACTGGAATTCATAATGATGGCCTGAACAGTTTGAAAGAATATTATTTTGATTGGATGATTCCTCCTAAGTGCTGTGGGCGGGTCAGTAATGCTGTTTTTAAATGCAGCCACTGGGGTCCACCTAGAGAGGATAATAGCACATCCATGCTGTCTCCCTTTAAGTTTCCAATCCTTCTCTTGTAAGCAGTGAATAATCTCAACGTAGCCCGGAGGAATCTCAGAAAAACATTTTGTGGAAGTATTTCAGAGAAAGCGGCTTTGCTCTGATTTTTATTTTTTTGATGTAGAGGAATGGCTGTCCTCAAGGAAGCCGCTTGCTTTAATGGTTCCTCATTTAAATAAAACCTGAGGTGCCTCCGTCCTCCAAACACTCCCCTCCCTTTTTTTTTCTCCCGAATGGCCTCCGATTCAATTTTGTCACAAAGGCTCAGCCGTCATATTAAATATTCGTCATGTTGTCAGCTTGTTGGTCCTGTGTGTTGCTCTTAGAGGCCGCCCCTGCCCTTTCTGCAGCTAAATAGCCACCGCGGGTCAAGCCTTTGCTGCACTAATCAAACCTACTTAGCGCCTGCCCTCCCTCAGGTTAGAAAGCTACCCCATGTCTGTCTGTGTCTGCCTGCTTGTGTATGGGTATGTCTTTCACTTGACCTGTGCTGCTTTGACTTGTTAAAACTGTGGTAACAATGAGCTGCATGGCGTGAGAGAAGACGCCTATGTGTGCGTGCGTGGAGTCTTGGGTTAAAATGTGACGGATAATTCGGTTTAAATTCAGTCTGCCTGCTGGTTGACCACCTCAGGGCAAGATAGCCATGCGTTGGAACACATTTTATTTGAATTGTTCCAAACGCCCAATTTTTATTTTCCTTTATGGTAAACCATATGGAAGCCCTGAGAGGAAAGTGAGAAAAACATTTTATTTTTAAAGTCTGATCCTACTCATTTTCTCCCCTGTGTTTCTGACTTCAGAACCAGTGAACAAAAGGCCAAGATATTCTTTATTACTTCCTTTTCTCCTGCGAAACGTTTTTAATTTCTCTATGCACTCCTCTAAAAACAAATAAACAAGAAAGCTTTTAGTAGTGATAAAATAATGCACTGGCAAAACATGTTCTCTCCTCTTCTTAAGTCATCAACACAGGGGAGACAACTCTTTAGAAGGGACTTAGAAAATGGATCAACAGAATTAGTTTCTTCTCGCATTTCTGTATAACCTGTGCTGTCAGACACGGCAGTACTATTCCGAACGTTATGTGCATGTGTGTGCCTGTTTTAAATCAATACTTTCCTCGTATATGTTGCTTCATGTACACCCTTTCCTTCTGGGCTTTGCTGCTTCCTTCTTTTGCAAGGGAAATCCAAGCTTTTACTATAAGCACATTATATTTTGAGGGTCCAATTTTTTTTATCAACTATCCCTCAAACATTCTCCCAAGTGTCTTACTGCCTGTGTAAAGACGACAACTTGATAAGACAGTAGAATGTGAAGAACTGTACACTGCAAACATTTTTTTTCAAAATATCAGACTTTTTGGCAAAGTCCCTTAAGCTCAATCATTGCGGAGAAATGCTGAAGCTTGGACGGACATGTGCCGTTGGCTAAGCTCTTTCACTCAACACAGTGGTTTTGCCAAGATTTTTTTGTTTCTTTTTATAAGAAATAGGTTTTTCTTCAAGTTTCATTTAAAAAAGAAATGTGGCTCTTTCTTCAGTCGTATCATTTCTAAACAGATGGTTTTCATGATACAGCATATGGTCCAGATTTCATTCACTCAGAACACTTTTGACTTTGCATGAACTTATTATTATTAATGAGATTTAAACAGGATATAGTATCCTCTGCTGTACGGTACTATGAATATGCTCTCCATAATACGTGACCCACATTAATTTACCTCCATGTCTGTCTTACGCGCCGCAGTCATCGGTAACAGACTCCAGTGAGGAGCGAGCTGCAGCGAAGACAAGGGACAACAAGGACAAGGTTGGTGTTTTCAATTACCCTCCACTGACAACTTGAATCAGTGTTTTCTATTTGTCCTTGTTCCACTATCAACCTTCGGGAAGTGTCGCTCACCACAGCGGGAATCGAGTTTGATTGCATCAACGACACTTGTGTTCAACTTTTCACCGAGAACTCAATATGCCGCCAAACGCAGCGCTGTCGCGTGTCTGTCAATAGCTGTGGGTATCTGTCAGAAATGTGCTGTCTTCTAAAACTGTTGCCCTTTGTCTCTTCTCCGTAGGAGGGTTACAGTCACAGTAGACTTTTCCTCCGCCTCTCCCCAACTAACCCTTTCACTCCTACCCCGTTTAAGGTTTGTGGGTCTCTGTGTTGTGCTTTCCAGTTTCTGCGTGTGCTCGTGCAGACATGTTGATTCAGCATGATGCAGTTCATGCACTGAATGTATCCCAACACGCTGCACACGCTTACATGTCCTAACATCTCTCGCCGTCTGGATTTCCGTTTGCTTTTTTTTTTTTTTTTTTGTACAAAATCAGAGTGTTTTGACCTTTCTGTCTTTTGCAATTTGTTTCTTCCTTTAAAAAGACAACATGATTGGTACTCGCATCAATAAATGGCAAAAACTAATTTGAGAGATTTTCTCCTCGATATCTTGTTTGACCACAGACTTTGTATTTAAACAAAGTAATCAAGTGTGATTTCTTGGTCTTGTTTTTCAGGTAAGTGAACACATGATTGGTGGATATTTGATTTTTAGTACTAATTTGATTACAGTAAAGTGTTTACATTTAGCATTTTTGACTCAGTAAGTACAATTTTATTATAAATACGGCTATTTACCAATTAACCAAATTCTGATTTGAGCCTCCGGCATCTATTTGGAACCGTATGAAATAATTATTTTTCAGCCTAAAACTAATATCCTTTTAAAAGTGATGAAGCTGTGAATGTAAACCAAGTAAATCATTTCTATTGATTCCATCGCCAGCGCTCATGTGCCCTCCTATTTCTGTAAACCTCACATTAAGCCGATTCAAACTTAAAGAACAAAGGCACAACCTTCAGCTCTCTCTTTACCTTTCACTAATAAACCGTTTTTCAACTCCGTCTGTGGCGTGACAGCCTGTGAAGCGTGAAGCGGCGAAGGCATCTCCCACCAGCCATGTCCTCCTCCTGCCAGTGGTGCCCCATGTGGGAGAGACTGATACAGACACGCTGACAGAGATTCCTGGCAGACCTGCTGAGGCAGAGGAGGAGAACGAGGTGGAGGAGGTGGAGGATGAGTTTGGATACAGTTGGAGTGAGTTCAGTTTCGGTTTTCTTTGGGTGAAATGATATATTCTGTGAGGAACAACAGTCAAAACATTTATTTTGATACATGTTTGTCATTCTGGTTTGGGTGACTTCTTGGTGTGAATGTGACATGTGGGGACAGTGTGTATATCATAATATATTCCTGGAAGTTTTACCTACATAGCATCCATTAATGTAGACAAAATCATTTAAATGTACTGACTTTATACATGCTGTCTCCCCTGTTGCCACTAGAGGTCCTCCAATGTACATTTTGTTTCTCCCCTGCTCATGAATTCATCCAGAGTCTGCAATGAAATAAGCACAGATTCACATGCTTGAGGTGGTTGTACATCAGCAAAACCTGAAGAACTCATTAGCATACCGCAGACACTCAAATGTCAACTGTAGGAGGAAGTCACCGCTTCAAGGAGAACGGGTCACACAGTCAGCCCCATTCAACTCCGGCAACCAGCATAAAGGACAGACTTCCAGCCTCTGAACACCTGGGACTGTGGCGAATGTGTGTGTGTGTGTGCGTGCAAGTGTGTTCCCATCCTGCGGGGATAAGATTGATGAGGTTAGGCCCGGGGAGGTGAATTGTGGAGATTAGTACAGGACTGATGGTCCAACGGTGGCAGAGAGCCCAGAACAACAGGCTCCCATTGGTCTGAACAGTGGCTATCTAACACGCCAGAGACAGGAGAGGTGGAGAGGGAAAGAGGGGGGCTGGAGTGAGAAGAGGAGGGATACAATGGAGACAAGATTGAGACAAAGAGATAGAAACTCAGCAGTCTGACATTTATAACTTTTACCATTTACATGTTGTGCCTTTGCACAAAATCCAATCTCACCCAATCCAAACACGGGCCTCTTTCTGAGCGACAAGACCTAAACTGATGCAGAGTTCTAGACACAAAACAATTCTGCCGCCATTCAGCAGTATTGTCAGCTTACATCTGTCTGCTACCACTTCACCCGCCTCTTTCAGAGAACATAATCCAGCGCTATGGCAGCCTCCCGGGTGTCCTACACATGATTGAGCTGGAGAAAGGCAAGACAGGCTTGGGCCTCAGCCTGGCGGGGAACCGGGACCGTTCTCGCATGAGCGTGTTCGTGGTGGGAATAGATCCCAACGGGGCGGCAGGCAGGGACGGACGTATGGAAGTGGGGGATGAGCTGCTGGAGGTAAGATGTGTATCGATTGTGGTTTTCAACTCAAGTGGGTTTGTAACCAAAGTTTATGGAATATGCGGAATATGTGACCCTTGGAATATGTATAATCTACTCCAGAAAGTGTATCATTTTCTGATTTGTGGACATATTTACAAGTGTCTACAATTCTATGTATTTGTATCCTGTCAGATCAATGGGCAAGTCCTTTATGGCCACAGTCACCAGAATGCATCCTCCATAATCAAGAGCTCTCCATCCCAAGTCAAAATCATCTTTGTCAGGTATTAAAACCCATTTTTCTCCTTTTAAAGCCTGTATAAATACATTTTCATGGCAACAGCAACTACATTTCATTGTGACAGACAGCTTAGAATGAAAACTGGCCTAAAAATGTTTAAGTCTATTGTAATTTTAGTCAAGATTCAATAGAGGGAGCTATTGCAATTCAACAGAAGGACGCAGTTGAAGGTGAAGAGTTTGGCTCTATGTTCAGTGGCAACTAACTGAGTCTCCCTCATGCACATATAAAAGAAGAAGTAGTGTGTGTATATTTTCTTGAACCAGTGATTTATCAAATATATACAGTACGTGTCAAAATGTATATATACAAATGTTTGAAAGCCTCAAGGTGGCATTTATCTAATATTAAGGATTTACTTGCTGCTTTCAAAATATATCACAACATATATTTAGAAAAACATGTTGCTCTCTTTGTGAGGTGTTGATATAAGTATTGTATGTTCTCATGTTAAAACATAGAATGCATGTATAGTACAGTTAAGTTTAAAGTATGGAATCGTGACGTTGCAGCTTTGACCCTTGACCCTTTCTTAAACAGTCCTCTCCAAAATCTCTCTACTTAACCTTTCCATCCCTTCCCTGACCCCTGAAACTGTGATCAGCCCACGTAAATCCCGGCTGCGCTGTCACACAAGCAGAGGAGCCGCGATTTACGTGAGTCATGACTCTTTGGAACAGGAGCACAGAGGCGCTGAACCAGATGGCCGTGGGACCTGTGAGAGAACACGAGGGAGACACAGTGGAGCCCCACACTGAGGTAACGCTGCGCCCATGGCCACACACACACACACAACACACGTTGCACACATGCACAAACGCCGCAACAGACATCGTGGAGACGTCAGGCGGTGAAGTAGGGTCCGCATAACAAGCGAAAACAAGAGAAACTCACACACATTCCATTATAATTACTTTGACTCGAGCCTTGTGTAATTAACTTTTTGCCCCAGAGTTGTTTTTATGTATGTTTTGCTCCTAAAGGTTTTTATGTGTGGTCCTGGAGTTCCCATTCTCCCAAGCCATTGTGTAGCTCCCGAGGCAATTAAAAACCCACAAACACACTCGACCCGCTGTACTCCCACCAGCCAGCAGACACAAACACACATGTCACTGCGTCAACTGCTGCCGGTCTCTTCACAGCTAGAAACAACTGCTGCCAATGGGGATGCCGATACTTCACAATATGTGCATCACAGCATACAGCCGGAGGTGAGGTACACTGGACTCCCCCGCCCCCTACCACACCCCCTGTATACACACCACACACATAGGGCAACCCTGTTCTTTCAACAACAAAAAAATAAAGACAATAATGGAGAGGAAGCACTGCTATAATGAGGGAGGTGTACACAAAAAGGTCAATGGGGTATGACAAAGAAAGAGAGGGGGAGCACACAGGAGCAGTCAAGTCTGACGAGCTGCCAGCGAAGAGACGAGAGACAGCTTGTCAAATAAATGGGAGAATAAACAAAACAGCACATGAATGGGAGAAGAGCTGTTTCAAATGGACATAAAAAGTTCCGTTCACCCAAATAATAGAAAAGGGAACACATTTGTGATGACTTACTAGTCATGCGGATATTTTTCAGTTTTATTTGCCAAGCTATTTAGATTGAAAAATATCCCATTTGAAAAACGTGCAGCAACGTGTCTCTCCGGGAAATAGTTCCTACAGAAAAGTGCTTCCAATGAAGTCTGTGGAAAAAGTTTTTTTATGTCATTTTTACATACTGTGAGCACCACCCATAACACCATTCATGCAGTTCCATTATATAGCAGAAGTGTCACCGGTGATGTCTCAATAGCGTACCTATTAAACTGAAACATCTGCACGACTACATACAACAAGTGGTAATTTGGAAAACAGGTTTTATTGTGATCCCAGTGGCTCTTTAAAACTATAAAGCAAAGAGTCTCTCTGTCTTTCTGTTTGATCTTCGCATGTCTCAAGAACTGCTCCCACGATCTACTTTACACAATTTGGACACTTTGAATAAACAAGAACACAGCTCTGTATAGCAGCGGGGGCGGAGCTTCAGGGAAGTCCAGCGTGCCGTCCGTCAGAAGTCGACTAACCTTGATTTAAAAGTGTGTTTTCAGGGCTGGAATTAGTTTCAGTGCTCAAAGAAGTAATCAAAATCTAATATAAAGCAAATAACTATTAAAAGTAAAACTATTAATACCCCACAGAAAAAATCCATTGAAATGTGTACTGTGTGTGAGGAGTGAAAGAGGCATTGTCAGCACAATGTAGCCTATTAAATGTACTTCCCTGTAAACATATTTCCGTGTGGGACCCCCACAGCGAACATTCCCTTGAGACGATGATTTATACTCAGGTTTTACGCATAGACGCAAGCACGCAAGACACGCATGGCCGACCTTGCGTGGTCAAATCGGCCATTTTGCATGCTTGTGTGCGTCACCCCACATTTATGACTATTCGTCAAAGCAACACAAGCCCACAAGGCATTTCCGGTTGCATAGCATAATAGACAGAAGGTATACCGCTGTTTTTAAAAGCCATAGCAGAAACACAAACAATGGATCCCGTTGAAGAACGTTTGGCTGAAGAGGTCCGCAAATATAAGAAATTTATGAAACCCGTCTGACAGAGTATAAGGACACGCAGATGGAGGTGAATTCCTGGAGGGAGATATCGGTGAATGTCAGTGTGCATGTCGACTCTAAACGGTCGTTACGCCACCTACTGTTTTGGCGTGTGAAAAACACACGGGAACTATAAACTAAAACGAGTCCGTCAATCCGACTGCGTGGCCGGCCGTAGTTGTAGTTGCAGAAGTATAATTCACCCTTAAGTAGGAAAGTTCTCTCCGGGGTCAGGGCCCGGTCTGAACAGGCATGTTTTTAACAGTCACTGATAAAAGAGACTTTGATGGGCTGCTCAGTTTGGGACAATCCATGTGGTATGCCAGGAGACGGGATGACACAGCACCATCTGGGCAACTCATTGATAGGAACACACAAACACAAAAAGGCCCCGCTGGGAACATGAGGTTCGAAGGATGTAAGGGGAAGCTGTGACGAATCATCTTTCTGGAGTCGTCAGTCATGCTGGTGCAGATTTATTATGGAGCACATGTTACAGCCATGTGCCAATCTGCATGCTACGTTTATATGTACTGTACTAAATGCTGTCAACTAAATCCTATTTGCACTCTATTGTTTTCCTCCAATAGGAGGACGGAGGAATTGGTATCACATGTGTGGAGGGAAACACTGACAGTGGAGTTGAGATTCAGAGTATATCTGAAGTAAAAGGACACGCAGGCAAAGTATGTATTACATACTGTAGCTCCTGTTTTGTGTTCATTATACAGTTTATTTCTAATCAAAATGGTGATGTGCTTCATTCAGGAGGAGGGCACAACACTGGGGGACAGTCTCTTAGCCGTGAATGGTGAATCAGTGCTCGGCTACACTGAGGAAAAGGTAGTGTGGATGGAAATAGACTGTAATCGACATATTGTATTTCTTGTAAAGGCAAACATTTTACACATTTGTTGTGTACTTAAAAATGACCTAAAACAACAACAGTAAATTATTGACTGAGAAAAGCCAAAGTGAGACCCTCTCTCCCTCCTCTTTTCTCCAGGAAACCTGCCAGGAGGAGGAGAGCTCGGCTGACGTCTTTGCTAGCCTACCCAGCATGCCTAGTGCCACCACGAGTACCCTGAGTCAACCACAGGCGGAAGTAGTCACGAGTGAGTCTGCATTAAGGAGTTTGACTTCCTATTCAGGAGGATGCATAATGTATCAGTTGGCTTACTATATGCTTCCTCTATTGTAGGTCAGAGTCGCTCTTCCACCCCTTCCACTCTGGCCTGTGACCCAACGACCTGTCCCATCATCCCCGGCTGCGAGACCACCATTGACATCTCCAAGGGCCACACAGGCCTGGGCCTCAGCATTGTGGGAGGCTGTGACACCCTGCTGGTAGGCGACACAAAACATTAAATACATTATGTTAACGAGAATGTAGCACTTCATCAAAAGCGTTCCTTGAGTTGCGAACGACTTCATTTCCTGTATTTGATTTAACAACGCACATAAGGTTAATATATACATAATTGCATTTTTTACAATCTACAATCCTTTTTTTAATAAACTGTACATTTGTAAAAGTTACGCGACTGTACTTTTAAGTTAACACCCACCATGCCACCCACTTAGAATCTTTGGTGGTGGTATAACCCTGGTTCAGAATAGCACAGGAATGTAGAACATGATGTTGTCACAGCCTTCCTCCTCGTCCTCGTCCTCCTGCCGTCCTCTCCTCATTCTGTCTGCTCAGTCAGGCTTGGGGCGAGCAGCTCTTTGTCTGGCCTCGGCCGCAGCAGACAATATCCAGCCCTGGAATGTGACCTCTGAACCCCAAATGACACACACACTGGAACGCAGAGAAAACACACTTAAAGTCAGGAACATACACATTCAGAATGATAGTTTAAAATAATGTCTGTTTGCTGTCAAAAGTTCAATCTTTTCCTCCACCCACAGGGTCTTTGAATAATTACTTTCCCCATTATTTACTGTCCTTCAGGACAGTAAAAATGCCTTACATTTTCTCAAAATAAATCATTACTGATCTCACTTCATCCGCAACTGTTCCTGTTCACCTTCTTCTCCTATTCTGTACTAATTTGCTCTCTTTTTTCCTCTCACTCCAGGGGGGCATCATTATCCATGAAGTTTATGAAGAGGGAGCAGCCTCAAAAGATGGCAGACTCTGGGCAGGAGACCAAATCCTGGAGGTGCTGTGCCGTATAATGAGCATCGCAGATGACCTAGATTAAAAAGAGGCTGAACACATTTCAATAACTAGTGACGCGGCAGGCTGAGGAGCGGTAACATGAAAGCTAGAGTTCCCAGGTCCCGTCAAGGATCAAAAATCAAATAAATATATGGGAGCCGCAACATAAATAATCTAACTCGCACTCAAACCAATCGCTCTATTGTTTGTGAGACAAGTACTGAAGAATGAATTGATTCTGCGTAAGAACTCAGGGAGGAACGTAGAGTTAAGTATCCCAGCTCAACTTGGATTTGCCCTCCGTTTGACCCTCATGCTTTGTCACAGAGGGAGGGCCGGGGTGGAGCTCCGGAGTTTTGTTATGGTAGCTCAATCAGTGGACCTTTATTGAAAGGCACACATGCATGCACGCACACGGACACACACTTAATGACTTAATTGCCCTCCGCTATTCATTTCTGTCCTCGAGCCAAGCTGTTGTGTTTATAAAATGGGGTCAGAGAGGAAAAGTTGAAAAGAGTGGTTTCCCAGTCCACAGCGATGCCATTAGCTGCTATGGGAAAACGTCCATTGCGAAAGCTGATGGGGTATTTCCCCCCTCTAATGTGGTAAAATAAAGTGGACATCAAACCCTAAAGTGACCACTCAAGATTGTCCCAAACGTCTGTGGGAAGGCTGCATCCCTTCAGTTAAATCTAAGTGTTGTAAGATTTTCATATTATGATCCAGCGTTCAGATAGCTCAGCAGTTTTGGTTTCTAAAGAAGAAACATAACCTCAGCGGTCAAAGGAAAATTCAGTTTTAGCATTCAATTAGGCTGTTAGCACCTTTTTTATAGCTCTCTGCTGCATTCGCAATATTTTAGGAATATAACCAAAGGGTGTTGCTACTTTTTTGTGCATTTCTGCGATCACTTCTTCCACTTTTAAGACATTAGGAGTGTTGAAATGTAACGCAGTAGTTCAATGTTTCTGTTGCATTGATAAAAGAGGCCAATGGTCACAACAATAGGCCGATGCTAACCTTCTTTTCTTTCATCACAGGTGAACGGCATCGACCTGCGTGCAGCCAGTCACGATGAAGCCATCAATGTGCTGCGGCAGACCCCACAGAGAGTCCGCCTGGTGGTCTACAGGGACGAGGCCCAGTACAAGGAGGAAGACCTGTGGGACTCTTTCACTGTGGAGCTCCACAAGAAGCCTGGCCAAGGTTTGGGCCTGAGCATTGTGGGAAGGAGGTGAGAGAGATGTATTATGTGATCTACTACTTAACTACTATTTTATTCATAAGACCTGAAAGTATTAGAATGCAGGTTTAATTTTTTTAATTATATTGTATTTGGCTCGTCTCTTGACTATGAAATCAAAGTAAAACGAGCCAGACTACAACTATAAATAATCTATAGGTGTAGGATGGTGTTGGGGATATAATGAACATAATAATCTAGTAATCTGAGAGTCAACATAGTTTGACATTAACTGTATGAACTTTCTTTTTTAATGCAGATCACGGGACCTGAGGTAATTGTTGTAAAAAAAAAACACTGGTTAGAAATAGTGTAGTGCATAGACAGATCGTGTCCATAAACAAACACACCAGGAATTTTAGAGCTTCCAATACACGATCGACCATACTGTTTTAAAATCTTATTTTATGGTTAAAAAATCAGTTTAGCTGTCTGGCAGGATTACTGACATTAAACATCCCAGAAATGATGAATGTGTCAGCACAACAGGTGTGTGGATCTCTGCTTGATTTCAAACTTTAAATGTCTTTCATGATTCCACTAATGAGGACATGCAGAGCTTCTTATCAGCCCAGACATGATTTTCAGTGCTACCAGCATTGCTCATGACTCCAGCATTGCCAGAGACAGAGTTGTAAACAACCATTGGTTATATCTGGGAATGTTGCTACCATTGTTCCCAATAGAGCTGTGGAGGAAGATTTACTGAAGTCCTCCTATAACTGGCAAATTGGAAACCTCCTTACACATAAACTCCACTGAGGCTTCTAGTCTCGCAGTAGCATTTATGCGTTAAGGTGCACGAGGGAAAAGGCCTGCTGGTTCACATGCTGCCAGTTCTTTACTGACAGGTGTGTAGACTGTGCTGAATGATCTCACCTCTGGGACAACCCTTAGGAATGGCTTACACAGACCACACATGCATATGCACTGCTGGTTATATGTGTGTGTGTGTTTAACTTTTTTATTCTGGATTTGTCCAAGTGCAGGTTAAAAGGCCCATGTTGGGGGACATGGGTTGAACCGCTTGGGCAGCAGTAGGCATATCAACTTTAAATGTAGTTGTAAATCGTTGCCTCTGTCACAGTGGTTTTGCTTCACAAGGGGAAAAACTAGTAAAATGCTCAACAGGATGGAAAAGGCAACAACGTAATAGACAACCTAAAACCCTCAGTTAAAATGGAAAGTGCAAGCTAGCAGTTAGTGGTGAGAAGTTGTGACAGCCAACTGTCTCTGGCACTTTGGGTTGTATGATCGGGTTGCCTTGCTTCACAGCTTCAGCCTGTGTTGGTTTTATCCACGTGGAGATTTGCACTTCAGATACGCAAAGTCAACAGTAGCGATGCACTTTTAGGACAGGGAAAAAAAGACACAAGCCATCATCTTGCCTGCAGTTAACTTTATGCCCCAGAGGTCAGTGCTCAGACCAAGTAAATATTGTGTGACCATGTTTGTCTTTGGCTTAGCTGAACAAGAACACACTGTTTTTTCCTGAGACAAAACCAACTGGTTTGTCAAATTACGTCTTTTGAAGCTCGGATTTGGGTTTTCACTCGCTGCTTTTATGGCAGAGGTAAAAAGGAAACAGATGGCAATCATAACAGTTGACTTTGATAGGTGTAGACACTGTCAATCAATCAAGCAAGCGCCAAGACATGCGTTTCAAGAAGGCTTCATATCTCCGAAACATATCTTTGGGGAAGAAGATTCAATAACACGTATAAATCAAAATGAATTAACTAAGTTAATCATGAAAAAATACGTGATAGCTTCTCTCTATTTGTACCAGACCACAGCTAGCATTATGCAGGATTCAAGATGGAAAACACATCGATTGAGGTCACAGCTGGGGGCTGAATGCACTCCTTGCTATTAAATATTCCATTTTACCAGCAATAAGCAACATTTGTGCATGGGAAAACGTGGAATTGCTGGATCAATAGTGTATTATCCATTACATGCTCAACCAGAGTCAGCAGTTAAGGTCAGCTAGTAGAGGAAAAATACAGCACGACTCCTCCAGTGCATGTCATCTCACTGCCACGTCTGCCTTCCAACCTTTCCCACCAGGAACGACACCGGCGTGTTTGTGTCCGATATTGTGAAAGGAGGTTTGGTGGATAGTGACGGCCGCCTGATGCAGGGCGACCAGATTCTGTCAGTCAATGGTGAGGATGTCCGGTCGACCACTCAGGAGGCCGTAGCTGCACTACTCAAGGTACATCAAAGTATATTTAGTGACTGACACACCTTCTTTAAACTGTCTTTAAACTGAGTCAAAATATGGTGCCTTGTGTTGGATGTAGTGCTGTGTGGGGCCGATAAACATGGATGTCGGGAGGTTTAAGGCAGGCCCCTTCCACTCAGAAAGAAGGCTGTCTCAAAGCAGTCAGGTACTGTATTTGCACATCTTTCGAGGACAATATTTGACTGTACAACTGAACAGAGGAAGCAACGCCGCTGAATAACTGTGTTTCAGATGAGCGAAACGGGCAGCACCAAGGTGGCCTCGCTGTCATGTTCTGACTCCGGGAACCTTCCTGGTGACTATGACAAACTAAGTGGGGGTCCGGATTGTAAGTATCCTGAAAAAACTAAACCCCTATTCATTTGAGGCATCTATAGGACACATATAAGTTGTGAACAAGGCATCCCCATAGTTTGCGTGTTTGCTTTTCTCAGCTCCAGAGGATCAGGACACCAGAACGGTTGAGTTCATTAAAGGTCCCAGTGATTCTCTAGGTGTCAGCATAGCGGGGGGCGTGGGCAGCCCACTGGGCGATATACCCATCTTTATCGCCATGATGAATCCCGTCGGCCTGGCTGCTCAGACACAAAAGCTCAAGGTACGACATTCACACCTCCCTCTCAGTAACCTTTATTCGCCGTCCAGCGGAATACAAGAGTAAAAATGTGAATGCCAGTCATTCTTGTGTGGGATTTAATGTGAATCTTAACTATGTACAGCGATCTCATTCCCACTCACTTCACTCAGCCTGTGACTCCGAAAGGTCAAGAGCTGCAGCCTTTTGCAGGGACCTTCGCAGTTAAATGACAGAGAAACTGACAATTGCAGCTTTGTGTGACACAGACCGGAGGAGGACAATAGCATTGCTAATGCAGATAATAAATCTCCCACTCCTGCATTCAGACCATGGAGCCTACAGAAGGGCTCATTGAAATGAATGAGGGGGATATTGAATAGTATATTCATGCTGCTTTATCCTCTCGGCTAGAATGACAGACGAGAACACTACATAATGAAATGACTCAGCCGAACACAAGCATAGTTTTGCTTTTGTATGGCGTGGTGAATTAAATTTTCAAATAGTTTTGGCCACATCCTATAATCATGCAGAGCGATCCAGACGTTTGTGAAGCAACAACACTCGTCTACCTTCTTAAAGTGGGGATACATATGCATTCTGTCATTGTTTCCATCCCAAACACTGATGTGTCTGCTTCACCGCTCCATGTGCTTGTTTTTCCTCTCATGTGTCCTTTTAAATGTGACTCAACTCCCACTTTTTTCCAGATTGGGGACCGCATTGTCAGTATCTGTGGAACCTCTGCTGAAGGCATGACCCACTCACAGGCTGTCACTCTGCTCAAGAACGCCACAGGCACAATACAGCTGCAGGTCTCCTAGAGCACACTAACACACACACTCGCATACGCCTCTTTGTTCTAATGAGATAAACCCGCAGATACAGGTTGATAACCTGAATTTGAGTTTTCACCTCAAAAAGAACAGTTGAAGGCGACCAGCGGCAGACTTTGAAGCACCATAAAACTTGCCTCTCTCATCCTGCGCTACCAACATGCTATCAGTCTTTGCAAGTCAAGCATACCATGAAAGTGAGTGGTTGTATGTGTGTGTGTTTTTTTGCACGTGTAGGTGGTAGCGGGCGGTGACACCACCGTGACAGGCCCATCTCAGGAGCAGGCAGCTGGAGGCCTCACGCCCAGCTGCATCTTCCAGGATGACCTCGGGTACGAACTGTTTATGACACTGAAAGAACATCTGAATTCGGTCTGCCTCAGGGACTCTGAAGGCGATGCAATGCAGTCAGTGTAGTCCCTAACTGTCCCCGTCTTTCCATCAGCCCACCTCAGTATAAGACCATCAATCTTGAAAGAGGACCAGACGGACTGGGTTTCAGTATCGTCGGAGGGTACGGCAGCCCCCATGGAGACTTGCCGATCTATGTGAAAACTGTTTTTGGAAAGGTACATAGCACATTTCTTTGTCTTAAATTGAGCAGAATTGACAAATTGTGTGTTATTAAGCAAAACTCTACGTGTGACTGTGTGTGTGTGTGTGTGTGTGTGTGTGGTCAGGGGGCAGCAGCAGAAGACGGCCGCCTGAAGCGAGGAGACCAGATAATGGCCGTTAACGGGCAGACGCTCGAGGGCGTCACACATGAAGAAGCCGTTGGCATCCTGAAAAGGACCAAAGGAACTGTCACGCTCACTGTGCTATCATAGACACACATATGCAATAACCCACAAAGACACACACACACTGTCTTTACAACTGTTTTTACGCTTCTTATCAAACCCTTATGTTAATCCACATCTGTAGAGACTGAAACTTTAAAATAGCGAGACACCTCGCAGGTGTGATGTCTTGTCTAGCTGTAGGAGAACTCAAACCGGCAAATATTTCAAGACGGGAAGATTCTGCAAAACTCCCCAGATGTAGATGAAATATGCATACTGAAATAGGAACAACAGTTTCTGATAATCATAAATAAGCTTCATGTAGCTTTAAACACTGTGATCCACGTAAGCCGACAGCAAGTACGTTTATGTATGTCTCGTTATAAAGTTGCTTTCATCAGTGAAACCCAAAATAGTATGATATATGTAAAGTAGATACATATATTCAGAAATAGTTTGCCAGACATTGTTTTTAATTAGTTGTATGAATCTCAAAGAGGTTGTAAATAGTATTAGCATTATAGCCCAACTCTGTTCCATTCCATGGCTCTGGATTGAAGTGTTCACTGAACGTAGTCAAGTATTTTGCTGTTTTCTGTAGAGAAATAAACGTCTTGTGAGATCGTTATTTAACAACAGGAAGTACACAAGAGAAAATCTTAATGTTTCTACAGAGGAGAGGGCTACTTTTCAAGGTTTTTAAACAGCCTACTTATCGGGGTAAAATCAAATTAAGAGCATTAAACAGCCCATGAGGTAATTAACAGATAAGCAGAACTTGGCCAATGGCTGTATTAGCTGATGACAGCATTACTTGTCTTTTACGTTGCACTGCTGTTGGCAATTCATCGTGCTGATTTTCCTGAAAAGCTGATGCTGCTGTAACTGGTGTTAATCAACTTGTTTTAGAAGAAGTGGCCGATAGAGCATTTTGAAGTGCTAATGGCTAGAAGTCTGATACTGTAAATACACAGAAAGATGTGAAATCCTTAAAACGAAGAGGTTTGAGTGCACATTTGACAAGAAGAGGAATTGTGTGTGTATGTATGACCTACTCACTGAAATATAGTGCTGCTAAAGCCGATATATAAGGTATTATTCTTTTTTTTTAAGTATTAATTAATGTTCCCTTCATGAAAGTGGAAAGCGCGGAAAATGACCTGCTAACTAGATCTAAGTGGACGTGTTTCATTTGTCAAATGATTATATAATGGACCAGAGCTCATTTTGACCTTATTGTTTACCATAAACAGTCTTCTAGTGTGTAGTTCCTGAAGTCAGTAGGCTTGTGTTTTGTGGTCTAGTTTATGAGAAAGTTGTCTGTTCTCTGTCTTTACACCTTATTTTATGTGTCTCTAGCACTGTCAATATGACAGTATTGAATTTATTCACACTGAATTAAATAAAAGTGACCTTTGGATTCAATCAATGTGTTCCACTTTTGTCAACACAACACAATTAATTCCACAAGGAAAACAAGCTTGTTAAATCTCTGCAGAGCAGCCTGTAAACTTAAATAAGAAAAAAAAAAAAATGATCTTCAATAAATAACGCAGGGCAACTTTCCAAGAACACCAGCTGTTACTCAATCTAACTGCTCCTTAGCGAATGCTTAAGTTATTGTACGGCGGACATCTATCATACATCACATGAATATATTTTTCTATCCATGAGATTAAAGCAATTTGCTAGTGCAGTAGGGTCACATTTAGATGAAAGGCAAATGGTTTGAAGTCAAGCTGAAACCCGTTAAAGTTAAATGCACACAAATTAAGATTTATAGATAAGGGATAATATGGCCATGTGGAACAGCGCGGACTTGCTTGAGTAGACGTTCTGTTGTCACTTGAGACTTAATTAATTGAAGCCTGGATAGAGAGAGACAGAGTTCCCTATTAAAATATGGCATCCCATCTGTCTGTACTCGGACACAGCGCTTCACAGCCTGTCAGGTGGTTTTTGGTGGAGTCCTAGCATGAAGTACTTTTCCTAAGTTGGTTTACAGCAAACATGGGGGCTGCCAATTAATCACAGAAGTCATGCAGGACCTTTGAAGATCTGCATCTAATGAGGTCTGGTGTTTGTTTAAGATTCCACGGGCTATTTTAAAGAGAGAAGAACTCTTTAAAAGTCAAAGTACAGGCTCAACTGTTGGATGACTCCTTCACCCTGGGGTCAAGACTCGACACAGCTACCTGCAGCTGCTGCTAGCTAAGCCACAAGCTAGCCACCGCCTGCACTCAACAGCTGAGCTCTCTGCAAGCACCTGTTGCTCTAATGGCCCCTGTGGGTTTTGAGGTTGCTCGGTCTCCCTTCAGGTTCAGGAGACGCTGGTTGGTTTACACACGGGACATGTCTGTACAAGCCTCTCTCAGATGTGAGATCAGGTGTTCCCGCCGTGTCATGCTTGGCTTGAATGTGGGCGAGCGGTGTAAAGTTCCAGGTCGATGGCGCCAAAGCTTAATCACTTTAAAAGACTGCATTATCAAGATGTCAATCAGGCCCCTATGTACATTTTTCATGGGATTTTACCATGAACAAGACTTCTTTGTTGACCTTGTAAATGAGAGTTGTAACAAAGACACTTTTTCTCTGTCCGGGTCCATGCAAAATGTCCACTCCATTACCAAAGCGCCTGACCCAAAGGCCGCTTCAGTTGCGGCCTGTGAGATAAGTTTGTTGCTGCCCTGAGCTCAGACTCATCATGATTCATGCAAGCTCCACACTGGCTATCAAGAGGTGAAGCAAGCAGCCACCTCGTTGATGATTAGGCAATGATGACTCAGCAAACGCCATTATGCCGGTTAAACCATTAAAAGGGGGTTTTGCTTGAGTCCAAAACTGACAAGAATGGACCTGACAGAAAAAATCCCAAAGTGAATGTGGTTTAGATTCTGTCGGGTTATAACAATAACTGTGACGGGCCTCGGGATGCTAATGTCTGTAAGTTGGTCAACCAAATTTGGTCCAGACTGAAATATTTCAACCACTATTGGATGGATTGCCATGTATTTCATACATCTATTCATGATCAACAGCACATCAAGGTAAAAAACTAAAACTGCAAACACTTTAAACATTACACCTGCTAAACGTCTACACGTTAGCCTCATCACTGTGAGTTTGTTGCCATGTTTGCGTAAACAGCTCACAGAGCCACTGTAGATTTTAATCTGTAGTCTCACACAGGAAAGTTGACACATGACAGATGATAAAAATAATTTCGCCATCCTCAAACCTGCCCTGACATATCAAACTGTCAGAAAGAACACATGCAACTTAGAGCACACACGCCTGGTTGAACAACTTCATTCATCTCCTGACTACCCGATCCGCCTTGTGGACTCTTCAACGTCACGGAAAAGAGTCCAACATAATTAAACATCTCCACTACAAGGTGAGTGACCTTTTTGCCTCGGAGACCAGAGGTCTTAAAGAGTCACCTTTCCCTGCCCTCACAATGATGCCGCCCTTGCATACACAAACTAGCAAACATAATTAAATTTCCACTGCGGCAGTGGTGGAAAATTGCCGCTCGATGAGCACACTGCTCTGCCAGACAACACTTTCCCTTCACCAGCTTTAAAGGAAAGGACCTACTCTGTGAAAAAAGGTCTCTGAGGCAATCATTTGACCTCTCTGCTCTGTGACACAGTTGCCTCGAGTCTTTACTTATTAGCTGTCAAAAAGATTAGCACATCCCAGGCGCACACAGTCCTGCATTGTTTGAGTCAGCATGTACTAGTTGCTCTTTAACAGTCCCTCCTCTCAAGACAGTGGTGTGACTGCTTGACTAATTGGGTGGAGATTATTGGTGACAAACATGTCAGCTGAACATTTCTATCTTGAATAGATGTAATTAAAAACAGTATCAGGAAATGACTAATATACATTGGAACTTTGGAAGTTTCTTTTTTTGTAAGATTAGCATCTGTGACTAACTTCATCGGACTAGGATCAATGATAACGACAAACAATGGGAGGTGAGTCTAAACATGAAGGGAAATATGTCCTCAGGCTGAAAAACAAGTCTCACAACTCAAACAAAGAATGAGGATTGCTAGTAGAATGAGATGGGAGCGAGAAAAAACTACAACAAAAAAACTTTTGCATGTCAAATTTGATTCAAATTTGACCCAGCCCCATGTGGTGTTTTCATTTGTTTACTCGAGCTTTACATGTCTCACTCTGGTGTCTTGTTTCCACAACAAACAAAACATAAAACCATCCTCCTTCATTTAGATGCTGACAATGAAGTTGTTCTGAGTGGATAGATTAAGAACCCCTACTTCCATTCTTCTACGTAACCTGTAATTATGCCCTCGTCACACTTTGCAAGCAGGACGCTGAATGTTATCAGCGTTGACATTGTCCCCATCACAAGGATAGCGTCAGCTCAGCACACACCTCTGTCTTTTTTCTTGAAATAAAGCTGGGAGTTAACCAAGGCAGCAATGACATCATGCGAGATCGGATTTCCTCCTCACCTTTGCCGTGTTTGCACAAAGCTGTGTGTGAGGGCCGAGGCTGGTGTTTGCAGAGACAACAGAGCACATGTCCAACGAGGGAACACCAAACACTGACATTAAATGTTTGGTCTTTCGGCCCTTAACTGCAGTTATTACATGTCAGCAATACAAACATGTCTACTCAGCTGTGAGTGACCCATCTCGGTACACTACAGTCTGTCTGTGATAACAGGACGCCCCTTCGCCATAAGGCCACGGCTTCTCCTTAAACACACCTTGCGTGCTTCTCTTGGTGTGTTTGCATTTCTGTTACAGCTTCAAATTACATCACCGCAGCTGAGGCCTGATAAGTCAGAGTGTGTAATCATCCTTTTATGAGCTGTGTGTAGAGTAATGTGGTGACACATCCCTTTGAAATGTTTGCTGAACCGAGGTTGGAAGAATCACCTTTGTGCGCCCGTGAGAGCTGCACATGTCTGACCTTGTGGAAGGACAGCAACTGCAGGGCTGTGAACCAGCTTTCATGGACGAAAACCTTTAGACCCAGGACAGCATGAAGTCAAATGATGCATGCCAAGTATGGCAACAACTCATTTTACTGAAGATTTTATGAGAGCATATAGTCCTGAACTTTTGTCTGTAATCAAACAAGAAAATTATAAACTTGCGCTTATTTGATTGGCCACAGCAGCGCCTTGCCAACAGTTTAAGCGAGGGCTAAAGGTGCATGTGGCCTTAGTTTAGCATATTAGCACGCTTACATTTACTTATAGCCTTTAACTATGAACATTTGAACCGGAATATAGTGTAAATATAAAAGAAGATGTGGAGATATTTTAAATGATAAGTGAATATTGGAAAGGTCACTTAGGTTATGAGGATTAATCCTCTGAGGAAAAATCTGGTGATCACCAATGTCAGCAGGCCGTATCCTCTGAGGACCATGACTGCATGTACAAAATGTGAAGATAATCCATCCCATAGTTATCGAGAAATATAAGTGTAGAACCAAAGTGGTGGAAAGACGGACGAGCTGCGAGTGCTGCCGCGATAGTGAAGCTAAGAAACACAGTACTGTAACACAACTAAAGGTCTAGCAAACACACTGCGATGTGCTTGTTCCACGTGTGTTAATGGTCCGTGTTATTGACTGCCAACCCTCATTGCTGGTGTAAAAACAAAGGCATCCTATTGATTTTAAGGCAGGATGGAAAAATGAGCCAGTGATGAAAGCCCATTTACGCCTCCGGCCCTCGCTGTTATTTGATCCCATTTTCTATCTTCGCTCAGCAAACCGGCCTGCGCCATTAAATTGAAGCAAGTGCCAAATTAAATGGCGTTCCATAAATAACCTTTTTCTAAAAGTGGCACTTCGACTTGAATGTCTAACTTTTGATTCATGCCGAGCTCCCTTTTTTTATTCTGAGGATGACACTTTTAGAGCCTGTTATCAATCCCACATTTACAACCCAGGCTTTAACCCCTATTTAAAACTGGGCTACAATTGTTGTGGATTTTAATATGTAGTGTGGAAGGGGGAGATATGCTTCATCTGGAGCTGTAAAATGTCATATTCAAGCCTGTTGTCCCAGCGAGCTTTCTGCAGTCTTTACTTGTATCACACAATCATTATCTCACCTTAACCTGTTGTTATTCTGCCACAAAGGCATACCATTCCACCTGTGGGAAGTTTTATGGAAACATTTTGATCGGAAGCCTTAAAAGTATTTTTTACCCCATAATCTTATCTGTTGAGTAGCGCTCCAGTTATGGCTTGACGATGTCAAACACATACTGGTAGGTGTAATGTTGGGCTTTTGAGGACATTCTTGCAAGGTTGCATTCTCAGACCGACCCGTAAATCGTAAAACAGGGTCACGTTCCCACAGTTGAAGGGAGCCCTGCACGTGCTTATTTGAATCAAGTTGTCACATTTCATTTAAAGGGGTATTCGTTGTGGAGCTAAAGAAGGTCTACATTCCAAAGGTGACTTTACACAACATGTTTTTATATCACAGCAGCTGTACATGAACCTGTTCTGTGTCGCTGCTGTGTCAGTACTTTAGGTGCTGCACTTTAAATCCAGCTCGTCTGCCCCCTCTGCTTGATTTATGAGGACCTCCAGTTGCCTCTCAACCAGATCACAGCATGTTGACCCAAGACCTCAGCAGTGCTTTAAAACATGTTTTGCCTCTGACCAGGTGACGTGGGTCATGTCTTTCTGTCCTGTTAAAGTGTTTGCATGTTGTTGCTTTTCCTAGAGATCCCAGATGTCAGATAGTTCTGTTGGCTTTTGACTTCCTGAGTGGATTCCAAGCTTTAAAACAGGTGTAACCATGTCCTCTAGTCATTGTAAAAGAGGGAACAGAAACATGTTCCCTGCACACGCCTTCATCCACAGTACCCCACTGCCCTTATGTCAATGCAAATTGAAAAGATGACGGCCAAAGAAGCACCCATGGGTGACTCTCAGACTGGATTCCAGTGATGGCTCTCTGGAATGCCACACGTCACATCGAAATGCAACTGGGTGACAATGTTGCCTGTCGTCTAAAGACAAAGCAACACATGCCAGAGTTTGGCCCTCTCTGCAAAATGCACCTCAGGGGAAAATACATTGAAGAGCTGGGGCAATGACTGGAATTTAAACACCTGTCAAACCTTCACAACGCCAAACACAATATCATTTGTAAAGCTTAAAGTAAAGTTTGTACACAGGATCGTACCTGTACAGCTATTTGGCAACGACGTGAAATGCAAAGGGTAAATATCTGCATATGGACAGTTATTCTCAAGAAAACATAATCCCTACTCAACAATGAATACACTTCAGCTTCTTATGACACACTCGATGTTGTTTGATTAAGAGACGATTTCTCTGCGTATGCCTGAGAGAATGTCAAGAGCAGGAGAGAGCACACAAGTGTTGCGGCCTACAAGGAATCCATCACAACGAACCTGTAGGGTATTTAAGGAAAAACTTTCCATCAAGCTTGCAGGGACATGTTATTTGCAAGGAGCCTAAGAGATTCATGCACTCTTGATATGTTGATGTGTTCATTTTGTTTCCTACAGGTAAATCAAACCACGGGGGCGTCACCATCCATCATCGTTCATGACAAAGCAATCTCTTATATTTTTTGCTTAATTGCCACGTTGCTCTGGAGGATTCATTGAATGACTTTGAGTATCAACGCAGGGAGAATCAGTGCTGTTGTCTTTAAAAATGAGACAGTCAGCACATTCCTGTTAGTCGATAGGCACGGAGAGTGAGCGGCCAACAGACACGGCAGCGGCGGTCTTACTGGCACATGACATCATCAGAGGACACTTGCACATGACTTGACAGGTTTCCTTTCTTCATGTCTTGAAAATGTACGCCCTGTTGTGTTTGCAGTGTCACGGATGTCCTTTGGAGAACAGTGCACCCGTTTCGACATAATGCTCCGTGTTCTGGAGAGGAAGGGAACACGACGAATCAGCATTATGTAAACGCCAACTCCCTTTTTATTATGAAACATTTAACTCCAGTTCAAATAGCTTTGAAAACACACCTTTCATTCAGCTGCTTTGAATGTTGAGTTAGAAATTTGCAACAAGTTGACGAATGTTTTGTTCTCCAAGTAAAGCGTTTTCTTTCTAAACATAGTGCTTCAAATTGTTATGATCTGAAGATGGAATGTCAGCGTCCCCACAAGAAAGAGAGCTTTTTGCCGAGCTCAGCAGCCGTGCATCTATTCTCTCATTGAGAAGTGGGCTGTAGTGGAATCCCTGTTATGTTGCATTGCTTGCCAAGATCCAGATATTTCCCATGAATTCAACTTTCCAACACTTCATAAAAAAAATTTAAAAACTCGGAGCTGCAAATCATTTTCACGTCATACATATTTATTTGCAAATTTAGCTATAAAATGGCACGGCCAATGTCTTGTACGCCTCAATTATACAGAAGAAAACCAGAGAACCTTTTCCATTTAAGTGGAAATATATGAGGAAACGTCTCTGAAAGCCATTAATAGAATTCACAACTGAATCCATTCACTTTCAAAGGCCAGGAAATGAACCATAAGCCTCCTGCACGTTTACCCTATCTGCAATCTGCACCATCATCTGTCTTTATTAATCTTGATTACAACATCCTCACCTATGTGGTCATGGCACTCAGAGAAGCTGTGTGTGTGTGTGTGTGTGTGTGTGTGTGTGTGTGTGTGTGTGTGTGTGTGTGTGTGTGTGGGCACGTCAAGCCATCTGACTACATGAGCGGACAGGCTGTCAGTGAGCGCTGCCCTAGTGATTCATATGATGATCGGTGTAGAAGCAATCATTAACTGCCAGTGGCCTGAACACTGTGAGGTCACTTATTGGTGCCTGCGGTCATACGGTGTGCTTTCAAGCTGCTGTCACGTGGACTCGCCTGCACTGTGCTATTGACCCTGCTTTTGAGAACTTTCACAAGTACAAAAGCCCACCAGAAGCTGTTTCATGAAACTATCCTTCCCACGGGAGACAGCAGGAGAACGACGTCACTGTATTACACTGTAGCCCCTCCCCGACAGTGGCGAGTCCTATCAGTAACAGCCTGCTAAGAGGCTTTACTCCCCCCAGCACAAAGAGCTGTCTGTTGGGCCAGGGAGGCATCCCAGGAGTCAGCCGAGACAGGTGGCTATCCCCACAGGGTATGTATGTGGGGGCTGGGAGGCTGAACGCCGGAGTAATCAGAGACAAGTCAAGACAAAAGCTTGTCGTTATTTCAGCGTGTGGGTTTCCTACTGTTGAATGTCTGGGTTAAATGTTTGGTGGATGGCAACACCACAGCAAAGGAAGATAAAGGAGTGTATTTTTGGTCCATCTCGAGTGTCTAGAACTGCAGCCGAGACACATGAAAATAAATAATTTACATATTTCCGAACGCTTTTCAATTAAGGGCTGTTAAAGAATAATGTGTGGGGTAAGGTTGCATTTTTTGTGAGTTCTTCCCCTTAAACAACTTAATGTAAGAAAAAACACTACGATTGGTTTGAATTGAGGTACATCAAGCCTCTTTCAGATTTTGATCAAATAAGTGGAACCAATTAAATGTTTTTTTTTATCATGATCTCCGCCAGGGGATAATGAGATTGTTTGTGTAAGTGACTGAGTCCATGCTTGTCTATCTGTCCAGAGATAATCTTACATATACTACTGCACCCAACTGCATGTTATTGTGAGTACTTCTTTTAGTCTGTATGCTTAAGGATCTCGTTGTCGCAGTGACTCACACTTTTTCAAAACACCTTTTTTTTGCATGTTTGATACTGCCATTGATTGACTGGTGATTCCTCACTCACTACTCTTAAGTTTGCCCTTGTTTCAGATGACAAGTGTGACTGTCAGCTAACAGCTAAAGCAACCAGGAACACAGCTGACAACACAGTTGTCTTTTTATGCAACCTTATGTTTACCCACCTACTGTCAAAGAAATAGACTTGAAGCCTAAATAAACGCTTAAAGTCCTGGTTACGCTGGCACTGAGCTGGTGCTGACATTTGCATAAATTAAAATGAGAGCGTATCTATTGTGAGAAATGCGAGTGAAAAACACGTCTGATATAATTCATTCTCGACAGACGTAAGCCATTTGTGGACACTATGTATTCAATCAAACAATAAAGCAGCGGCCGTTGCAGCCGCACCCGACGAAGCTCTGCATATATTTCTATGTTTGACATTGTGGTGGGAGGCTGTGGTTTTTTTCTGAGTAGTTTTCAGGGATGTCCAAATAAATATGAACACTAAAAGAGCCTATGCTTTAAAAAAAAAAAAAAAATACAACAAATACAAAATTCAAATACAAATACAAAAAAATTAAATGTAAAAATCCAACATAAAGTTCTGCCCCCTCTCTCCGACAATACTTTCCATAGCGTCCCTAATTTAAATAGATGTGTGTATGAACATTTAAAAAGCAATGCCTTTGATTGTCTTTGTATCCATAAAGGAAATGACACCTGTGGATTTCTTTAAGAGACTGTAAATTAAATAACATATGGTTAAACTGTTTCTCCATATTTACACCCAACTCTGAATCTACTTTTCTTTTGCCTGCTAACTTTCAGGGAGTATGCCCGCCGGTAATCCAAACCCTCCAAAAACACTTCCACGAGGAGACCATTCAAATCCCGCTCAAGTAGGAGAGGTTTTTTTTTGAAGCTCTGGGTTTGAATGAGGGGGCTTTAAGAGGGTGCCAAGAAAACCACGCCAGTTTTGCATCCTAATCCCTGCAGATATTAGAAGGTCTCAAACCAAAGCATTTGAGCGAGATCTTCCAGGTCCTGTTACAACAGTTTTGAGATGCAGACGAGGGTTTCAGTCTCAAGGTTTGAACTTGGATGGCCCTGGGAATCAGTGCTACGAGGAAGAAAACGAGGATTTTACTTTGGGCCGACATCAGAACTGAATGATGAATTCCAATTCCTGGCACATTTTTGCACAATAGGGATGAAGGGTCCCACAAGAACGTCTGTCAGTCAGCGCGGAATCAAACTGTTTGCTGAGAAACATGGCGATCAGATATAAACATTTAGAAGACTGAGAATGAGCAGAAATACACTGAACACAAAGAGAAACCAAAATCCGGATGATAGCTAAGAATGCATCTTGATAAGCCACGAAAGGGATTATTAAACAACTGTCAGTGCTGAAAATTGGATGAACAATTTGAGCATTTCATTACCAACCAATCTTAAAGTTGTATTGTTTTCAAATATATTAGAAAATACATTTCCAAACAGGACATCAGACAACAGCACTGCCTACTGCAGTGCCATGAGATGACCATGGGAGTGTCTTTTGCCTCGCAGGACAGTTGTGGGGGACTAAACTATTTATTCTTTCCCAAGGGGATCACATCTCTTTCCCAGGAAGGATGACAGTTTATGAGAGGGTGCAGACAGACACGACGATTGGGAAAATGGAATCCCACGGTGACAAGAAAGCTATGATACTCTTGTGTACAGTAATAAAGATAGAAGAGTGAATTTAAAGAAAGAAAGGCAGAAAATAACAGACAGAAGGCAAGACTTGGAGAGCTTGAGGCAACAGATGAATAATGCTTGACAGATGAATAAATCTTGACAAAAGGAAGAAAAATACTTTGGAGTAAACACAACAAACATGATCTATGGCCGCTATTTCTTTCTCTGTACTGGCAATCTTTCACTTAAAATCATATGTGTGTCTTGGATTAAAACAAAGCCGGCTCACATGTGGACCAGTTAGGATAATAAAATAACAAAATCCCGAAAACACCTCCTGGCAGAAGACCATAAACACAAGATTAGTAGAAAATCCAAACGACTTCAACAAAAAGTCACCCGATGAACGTTCCTTGACCTTCTGGGTCAATCGATTGTACTGCTTTCCTGTTGACCCCAAACCGCCCTCATTTGACTGAAGCAGTGTCCAGGTAAATTACAAAGCAGCCATCCACGGGGAAGCATCGGTCATGTTTGCCAACGAAGGAGTAGCCGCAGCTCTGCTCACTTAACGACACACGGTCATCTTGTTGCCAGGAAACACTTGAAAAGACTTTTGACCTTTTGGCTTTGGCCATGTTGCTGGGAGGGTTTCCCATGCACATGCTGTTAAAGCCAGTGTGGAAATAATCAATGTGAGGCTATCTTAAATGGTTGTTTGTGTCTGTTTTGATTGCATGTCTGTCTTGTTCCATAACTCATCAAATACAAGGCGAACCCACAGACAAACGCGCAGCACAGCTGGAATAATCACATACACTGCAACTTCCGTAAGCCTCAAAGCAACCATGATAACATGTATTTCTTTTTTATGAGTCACAACTTGGCTATCAAAGAGCAAAGCAAAAGTTCAAAAGCTGTGGCCGGGTCAGTGGCTTCTGTAGAAGTCCCTTTGATTCCTAATATAGTCATGGAAAGGCTTCCTGGCCCGGATAGAAAGGGAAGGGAGTGAAAAACGGGGGGATCAAATGGGATAGAGGTTTGTTTTGTTCTCTCCTCTCTATCCGTTGAAGGTTCCTGGCTGATGGAGCCTGCTGTTTAATCTCACCCGGCTCAACAGGCTCGGCCCGCGGTAGTGTGGTCGAGGAAAAGGCACCCAATGCAGAGAGCCATCACACACACAGAGAGGGAGGGAGAGGGTGACGCAAAAGATACAAGGGGTGAAATAGTGACAAATGGAAAATTGGTTGAGAATACTGGAGACACTGAACTGAATCTGAACCAGTTGATCAGGGTGGCTTGTATGTACGACTATAGCTACTTTTATGATTGGACCTACTGTACACTGCTCACGACTTATCATCAGTTTACATATCCACTGTGGTGCCCTTTACCTGCACTGCAAAATGTGACATCTTAAACTCTGCTGGCTGTAAGTAGAGCGAAGGAGATATTCACTGATCTTCAGCATAAAGGACACACTCTTTTAGTGACTAATGATGACTAATTGGCCAATCCTTAGTTTTCAGCATGAATGGGAACACGTAATAGGTGCTGAGTATGCCGACATTAGCGGTGGTCACATTGCATAACTGGTTCAACCAGTGTGTTCTTTCAATATAAAATAAGTTCGCAACGAGCCCCTAATTGCGTCAGCATCACAGCATAATTAAATGTATAATGAATGATCAATTAGGTTTAATTCATCGTTTTTAATTTTTCAAGGGGATGAATAGTTTCTTGTTTTGTCATTCTTTCTGATATTAGCATTAGGTTGTTTGAGATATTTGTAAATCAGTTACTTTTTGTGTGTCCTACGTTCTTAGGTTTCGCCGCTTTAAAACTTGTGATTCATCAAGCAGAGCAGATACAAAAGAAATCAACTACCGCATATAAAAAAGGGAGTCATAGCTGTTCAGAAGAATAATACATTATTGGTAAATGTAGACATGACTTTGATTTTAAATATATCTACATATGTTTCAGAGGTAATTAGTTAGTATTCATTCAGTTGAGAATAACTAGGACACATCAAACTATGCTAACTTAACCAACTGTATTTGGTCATTTAGGCTAATGTCATTGCCATGCTGTTTTGTAATTTGAGGTACATGGTGTTGTTTTTGCAACATTTGGTGGAAAATCTTCACAATTCACATTTATTAAAAGTGCTCAATAAAGTACCGTATTGCCTCCACAAAGCTCTCGAGATGCGGACCGCTGACCCAGCTCAGCTAACGGTGATAACATCGCAAACAATGGCAACAGTGTTAACTGAGAGCTAATTGAGAGCTAACTGTGTTAACCGCAGGGGGCACCGGAGGTTCGGTGTTCTCGGGTTTAACCCTCGTATAAGTGTCGTGCAGAGCAGCAGCCGCGAGCTAGCCAGTTGGGCTCACTCCGCCGCACTAAAAGGCATGCGCAGCTAGCCCAGTTATGTCAACAAGGCAAGGAGAAGCTTGAACAACACCACACACAGAGGTAGAACTACTTTCTCTACTCAGGTAGACATTCCTACACTATGTAGAAAGTAGTTTTATATTGTATATTAAAAACCTTGAAACATTTTCAATATAATATTCATTTTGTCTGGTTCATTATATCCACTAATACAGCTAGTGCAGCTTATGTTCTCACATAGCATAGTGCAGCGTCCCAAACAATATAAGCTCTCCAATAATGTCTGCTAAATCATCAGTGGTTCATAGGTTAAAGTGTGGCGCTGGAATGTAAACAAACCAAAGGGTCATTGACTCGGTTCAACAATTAAGACTGTAGCGATTCATTCCGAAATACCAGAGGAGAAATTTCCCAAAAGAGAAGTCTCACGGGACGATTTTTAATCTTTTTCGCTGAAACTACATCTGATAAATAATCAAGAACTCTTTTGTGTACATGCTGATTAAAAATAACTCCATGAGTTATGAACGGAATGCAGCCGGACCAGCCTGCAAGAGCGCGACGTTCTCAGGCTGGCCACTTTCTGCATTTGGGTTTCTCGGATGTTTTCTGTCATGTTTACAGGAGCTCCCAGAGGGTGCTCGTTCTAAATCTCTGCTGAGCTAATTTACGAGAGCAGTGGCAGCCATTGTTAATGTTTAATATTTGCTCTGACGTTAGCAGTGTTGCATCTCTTCGGCTGCGTTTGGTTAACGGTGGCTCCCAGGAGCCCTGCAGCTTAACAAGGCTCCCAAGAAGTGACTCACAGATCCACAGCTTGGCAGAAGACCAGCTGGGAGCTCCGTCAAGACTTTACTTCTCCGCAACGGATGTTTTCCTAACGTATACGGTCAACATATATGACTTCCCCTGATGTAATCTTCTCAGAATGAGGTACATGCTTGGTCTGAAGTTGCCACCATCATCGCGTCGGCAGTGTGGAAAATCTCATGTCAAGCACAATATTGAGCTTGTGGCTAACCTTGACGTTCATTAAGTATTTTCCTAGACGAAACAAGATATTCATGCTATGGGACAGGCCTTATTAAGTTTTCCACGGCTTCATAAATCTCCCGACATGGAGCTCCTCGTGTCTGGGAATGTAATAGGGTCGACATAGTGGATCTAATGTGCTTCATCCATCACAAGCATTACTGTTTCTGCATAGCATGCAGGGCCATCACAAACATTGGTTCTTAAGTCAACCTTGTTATGCACAAGACGTGCACTCTCTTTAATACAACTGTAATGTTTATAAAGCTGTGGGAACACCAACAGAACTGTGAACCAAACCAGAGGCCCAAAGAAGGAAAAGGTAATAGAACCAGAATAAAGTAACTTGACAATTGTGTATATTTACCAGCTATCTGTAGCTTCCTGTCTGAGGGGTCGACTGTGTCTTCGGCTCTTTTCATCCCCCCCTCCGCCCAAAACCAACTCCAGTAACCCGTATCCTGTATCCTCATTTGGTAGCATGGTGACAGTCTCCCAGATAGCAGAGGTATTGGTTTCCCTTCATCTTGTGGCAAAGTCTCAACCCCAGTGTCTAATTTGTTAATGAATTCCCGCTGGATGCTGCTGTCTCGACTGTGCACAAGTGTTAATATTTGTGCTCAAGCAAAGTAACTGAGGACTAACTAAGAAAATAAAGGGGAAAAAAAGTAATTAGTATGCACTCGGCTGCCAAATTCAGGGCACTGCAGCTGATTTTACTTCCGTTTGCTTTCCACAAAGCCTGGACTATAATATAAAAATATAATGGGTTCTCTCTCACATTTCCTAAACCGGACAGTTATGTGGGAATATGTTAAATAGTTTTTGCTTGAATTTTCTTAAATGCACTCATCTTTACTACAAAGCCAGTGTCAAATGGTTCTCCCTTTTATGTTGGAAATGCACACTTACATGGGCAGAGAAAGGCCCAAAAGGCAACTTCTGTTCAAGTGTGGTGTACCATGTAGCTCTGAGGAATCTTGACTCAGAGCTATTACAATGTAAACCTGCAGAACCTGTTCTGTGTGTCCAATTATTTCAATGACACAAGTTCGACTCAACATTTTCCCCGAGGGATATTAACTTAACTTAACTGTCATGACACGGTTACATTTGTCAAGACATGAAATTTAGGGAAGTTGAGGGAACTTGTGTGTGTTTTTAATTGAATTGCTGACAAGGAGGTCATGCTGCCATTCGAAAGGCTCGTTGGTTTAGTGTGGTTCAGCTAGACAGGGAGCTTAAGCTTGCCAAAGCCTCTGGGAGGGAGAGATAAGGAAAGGCAGCATAAAACCAAATAAAGCTGCTTTGCACTTGGTGCGAGACAAAGTTACAAGTGTGCTTCACGTGCCTGGATAAAGTGATTATATCTGTCTGGAACTGACCAACACTAAAAGTGTCCTTTGTGCTCAACCTACTAATTTTGGGCATTTCATGTTACGCACAATGACTGCAACGCGTTCAGAAAACATCCACACGACCCTTCAGCCATGGTGTCATGAATCCAGTTTCAAATGAGACAAAATCATCACGCGAGACAGCTTTTTGGACAAAGTGAGTCAATGACGACTAATCCAACACGGCAACATTTCCAAAGCAAAGTCCGGCTGTCAGATCCCAGTCTGAGAACTACTGGAGCGCTGTGCCCCGTGGCCAGTCATTCACATGCAAGCCAAAGAGACCAAGGGTCTCATCTTTCCTCTAATGACTTTCCCTGTATAGTCTGTCTGGAACTTCAATTATCTCATGAAAGATAAGAAGCGAGTGAGATGCATAACAAAATAAATATTAATTTACTGGACTATCAAATATTCTCCAGGACTGGGATTTCAATTCAGTCTCCCCTTTGGAGATATTTTCAGAATAACTTTAGCATTGTGCTCAGAGTTTTGGTAATATAAATCATCAGCTATTATAATACTTGGTATGCCATCCTGAATATAATCCTGAGTGTCATTCCTCTGCTATGAGCTCGGGAAGTTTAAAGGGCACAAGTACACAACCATTTGCAAAATTTAGAATCGAGAATAGTGACAAAGTGAATTAATAAGGGTAATTTTCCATGCTGCATTACACAGGGCAAGAGATTATTTTTAACTTAATTATACACCCAAAAAAGAAACCACCACAATGTTCACTTCCCATCTCATTAAGGTTCCACAACGGGGTCTGTGAACTCTTTTCTTTTGGGGGAGGGAGTAGGGGGGAAGAAACTCTGCATAAAAGACAATGTGAGCAGTAAAATCACAATATATTATTTCATTTCCACAACAAAATGAACAGCAACCAATTAAAAAAAAAACATGTATTTTTTTCTTACAAATGCAGGCGGTGTAAAGTACAAATGACAAATCAACATAACGTTTAAAGCTAAAACAACAAACCTGTTTTTGACAACAGAGAATTAAAATGTGCACACAAAGCAAACACACGTTCCATGTGTCCACCGTCATCAACATCTCCCATCAGGCATTAGCAGGGTTTTGGCTCAGGCCGAAGTTATCTATAAGACAATCAAATTGCTTTGGTTTTCAGTCAAGCATCTGTGCTCTGCATGCACTAATCTCTTGAGTGTACATGTGTGTTTGACTATTGCAGACTGTGATTTAGCTTAAAAACTTCCATCAGTCTAAATATTGAAGTCAAAATAATTACAAGCTTAACATTTTTAGCAGGTGGAGCCCAAAATTTGGCATGGAAGCAAATTGCACTTGCTTTAACACTTAAATGTACCATTTTTCCACATTAAATAGTTTACTCCACTTGAATCGCTCGGCAGGAAACGTCCAATTTTCCAAGTGGTTGCTAAATCCTAATCTACTCCTTCACTGTCAGGTGATTGGGGTTGACCTAACACAAAGCTGAAATTTTCACAGATAAAGAAGATTTGTTGGTCAGCTTATGTTGCGACTCTCATTCACCCCATCTTCAGCAATTTTAGTCCGAGAAGTACTCCGTCTGTGAAAATAAACTGCCGAGGTATTAGATAACTCTCACAATAAATACAATCTTTAAATCAGAACTGAGCACCTTTTGTATTCAATTGACCTGCATGATAAAAATATTAAGACTCAAAGAACTGCGTGAAGATGTTTTCACTTGTGGTGTGACAGTAAGTGGCAAAGGGTTTGATGAGGTGTGTTCAAACCACAGCATAAGGACACTGGTTTTAGGGTGAAAAGTGACGAGTCATTTTTGGAAAGTCTTTGCCAACACATTGACCAAAAATATTTCGACTTGTCAAAGTGAAGAACCCATTTTTTAAATCGTTCTTCACACAACATCTCAGTAGTCTCTGTCCCCGCTGTGCTTAGCCCCTTATCCGAAGCAGTAGTATTCATCAGATTCCACCCTGAGTTTCAGTGGTGATTTGCTGAAAGTATCCCCATCAATAACTGTTTTATCAACAAAACAGTCAAGATCAGACGGTGAGGGGTCGTCCGGGAGGTCGTCTGCGAGAGTGTCCAAGTAGCTACCCACAGACAGGCTATCGAGCCCGTCGCTGTTGCCGTCGTTCAGGCTGTTGAAGCTGCCCCGCAGCGAGGTACCGTCCTGGCTGTCTGACAGGCTGTACAAGCTGCCCGTCAGGCTGCCCTCTTGGCTGGCCACGCCTCCCTTGTCTTCGATCATCCAACGGATGGACTCGATGCCCTCGTTGATTGACATAAGCTGCTGCATCAGCTTCACATCGATGGCTCGTAGATGTGCCTATGGGTTGGAGAAAAGCATCCTGGTCAAGGTCATGGTACTTATGGGGTGATCCAACATTTAAAAGCTAGAGGTTCAACAGTTCATATAGAATGGTTTTCATTAGCAGACTAAACTTCAGCTTTTAAACCAAAATCGATGCAAGAGCTGAAAGTGCAATCTACAATTCTATAACAATGGGGCAATCTCCAACTGCTCTCGAAGATCATGTGATATGAAGAAAAGCTCTGGGTCAGGTGCTGAATGAACCCTGTGCTTACATTTTTCTTTTCTCAACAATTGTTAGCATTCTTATTTCCTCATATGGGCAGAACACCATGTGCCATTATGTTTAGATTATCAAGCTTTGTTGTCAACAAAGAGACTTAACAATGTGGCACCGGAAAAAGGACATACTACTCATTTAACAGCACATACAGGAAACCATTTGCTTCCAAGATTCTAAACAGATATGCCTACTTGACACAGTATGGCCATTGATTTAACTCCCTGCCATGACAAACCAGGCCATTGACTGGGGGATGGAAGTGGACAGCATATAGGGGGTCAATTAAAGGGATTGCTGTGTCACTGAGTGACCAACACTGAGACACTGTCAGAATGAAACATGGGGAAGGAACAGCTGTAACAGCCTGCGACATTCAAAACACGACAAGGCAGATGAAGGTAAACAAGGCTGGTACAGTGCTCCAGACAGCTGGCTTGATACATCAGCCCTTCTTTGGAGTGGATTTACAACCCGGCTGCATTTGACTCGCATTGCTCCCGGTGTGTTTGTTTTGTGAGAATAACCACCCGCTTCACACACACTTGAAGACGAGCAGATGTAGTCACATCGCTGAATACAAGCGGCGATCTCGTGTTAATAAGGTAGCTACTGTGGCTCGGTAGCACTAGATGAGTTTGGGCAACACCATCAGCGCTCCATGATCTTGTCTCCATTGGATAGAAACACAAGTTTAATTTGTCATATGAACCTAATAAGGGCTGATCCATAAGCTTTTTTCTGAACTGCACATTTCAGAGTTCATTTGCTCCTTTGATAGGCCCCTTAAGTATTATAAAATGTGTGTGTCTACTAGGCATGTGCGCACCAATACAAAGAGGTCTGATTGGATTTGTGATTAAATTGTGTTAGTAGCTGCAACAGGGAAGCCCAAGACAACCCAAGTAAATATGTTTTTTCTTTTCTTTTTTCTTACATCAAATCTATTACGAGACAGCGTGGACTGTCAGGTTGAAACACAAGCGAGGCAACACCACCTAAGGCCGATGCATTTTTTCTATACTGTTATCGGCGTGTTACCGGTCTCCATGCCTCCGTCACGTAAATGTCAGCCCATCAACACAAACTCTCTGGGTCTGCTGGCCGGGATGCAGCACCACTGCAATCGACAAAACTCATTTAACTTGGACATCTGCTCAGGAATCCTTAATACCTTTCGTGACCTTTTTTAAAATGGGGAGGGGAGTGACTCTGGATCTTCAAAGCTTCAGTCTAACAAGTATAACACATGGAAATAATGTGTAATTGTAGATATAACTTTGCAATTAATATTTTTTAAAGGTAATTACACAGGCACTATGTCTATTTACCTCTTAAATAATGAGGATGGTATCTGCTACCTCCAGTGCTCAGGTTTAATTGCCTCGAGATTGGCCGGGTTCAAGGTGCTTCATGATACAATGATGCACAGAGCACCTACATGCAACCACTTGTTGATATGTGAACTTGTTTTGCATCGAGCACCAGACATTTCCTGTAAGCCCTGGCTGCCAACACATGTGATGTGTGCATTAGAGAGAGAGAGAGAGAGAGAGAGAGAGAGAGAGAGAGAGAGAGAGAGAGAGAGAGAGAGAGAGGTTAACTCATCTGACATTAAGCTCAAATAGCCGGTTTAATAATGCAGCCAATTGTACTTCCTGTTCCATTAGCCTAATTAGAACGGTAGCTGTAATGTTCAGCATTAGTGACCTAGCTTAGCTTGTAATTACAAGTCAGTAAACTTTCAACACACTCTAAACTGGAGCCATATGGTCTGTAGCACATTAAGGCTATTTATCAATTGGCATGCGTCCCTTAAAAGTTTAAATAGGCGGCAGAAAAAGAAAAAGGAGGCTTACCATTTCTTGTTTAAGGAACAGCATTTTGCTCTCCAGCCTCTTCAAGTCCGCATTGTCGGCGCACAGTTTGCGGTTCCCTAAATGCGGCGCTGCAGACTTCTCGTGCTTGTCGGGATGCGTTCCTGCGGCGAGAGAACGAGCGAGGCTGTCCGGGACCTTAAGACCCAGTTTCGTCTCTATATCCTTCAAATCCGGCATGACGTGTTTGTCCTCATCCATGGTGGACCGTCAAAAGCAGAAGCACCCGTTTAAACTTCGGAAGCGGCGAGCGGACGCGTTGACGCGCAGCGCTTTGAGAGTTGGCAGTGGGGGAGACGCGCGCGAGCCACATTCAGAGGAAAAGTCGAGTCTGGAGTCGCAACAGGCGCTTAACTCCACACGGGACTTGAGCTCTGCCGGCTAACAGGGCGACGTTTTGAAGGGCCAATAACACGCCGCCGACAGACCTCCCTAATTACGCGGTTGACCAGTAGGGAGACTGTGGGACAACAACGTGCTCGGTAGACCCGCCCACGAGGGAGCTTCCTCTGAAACCTGACACCTGACAGGTGAAGCCACACCGCGCAGTTATGGAAAACAAACAAACCCGCCGGTTTTTTGTGTTTGTGTTTTTTCTTTCAGGTGTTCCTTTACAAATTCAGGAGTTGTGCAAATGGCTGGACTTATTTTCCCCAATAATATGGAATACGCACTAAGCGATTTCTTTATTTATGTGTTTCTGCAGAGATGAATGCAGGTAAACAAAGTGAAGCGGAATCATTAATGAAAAGCAACTCAACCCTCTATACATGTGCAGAGGAGATGACAACAGATGACATAGAATAACTTGTGATTTGTCATGTACATAACTATATTCCTGCTGACTTTATCAATGTTTTTTAATCACCCAGTCGAACAAACTACCTTGTGAACATACACGTAACTCATTTAAATAGTTTTGTCATCAACCCATATTCAACAACATTCTGGTAAAAAGTATACATGTAAAACAGCCTTAATGACCATTTCACTTTGATGCTTTGTAAAAAATAAAATAAAAGACCAAAAGAGATACATATGACGTAAGCACACTGGATTATAACCACTTTATAGACAATTTTCTTTCAACTCTTCTTTCGTGAATTACATTTCAGCTAGCCATTTTGATACATTTATCTTAATCTATCATTTAAATACCCCCGCTCCCCACACCTCAAAGCACAGCTCTCCTCCCAACAACATGAAGTTTTAGAAATTGAGCTTTCGCACCCCCTTGTGGACGTTAATCCTCCATTACACAGGCAGTGTATTGTAAACCATCCACTTCTATAACGATCTACGGACTACAGACATAGTGGGACTTAGTTAGTTAGTAGTTGTGTATGTTTTAATTAATTTGTTTTACTCTAGTCCTTTAAATGTGTTCAAAAGCTAAATATCAAATCAGAATCGATAGTCTTTACAGCTGATCACTTTATTACTTTGTGCAATATCAAAATCTAAACTACAGGAGGCAGCATTGCTGACCCTGAAAAAGTCATTTACAGTAAAAGCTCTGATAGCACCAGTTCAGCACCATCTGCTGGCATCACTCGCACACCAACACTTCAGTTGGCCATTTCCCGAAACTGAAAATGTCAAAGTTTGAACCATTGTAATCATTGCAAAACAAATCTCTTAGAAAGTACTGTAAAGTAATGTATCCAAAACCTTTTCAACCCCAAAATTCATCTTCGATGAGTGCTTCATATTTGTACTACTCGTAAATGAACATAGCCAAAATATATTGTTGTCGCATTCAAAGAATCTACACATGCTCTTCAGTGAGAACGGATCAACGCCTCAACAACCTGCATTGCTGTGTGACCTCAAAAGTAGAAAGAAGAGAGAGGATCATATTCAAACAACAAACTTAGACCACGGACTGGCTTTTCTCATCGTCGTAGCGCTGGTAGTGGTCTCCCAGCAGGGGCTGGTGGCCCTCCATCTTGTGAGACCTGGCACGCACGGCACACGTGGTGGCGGCGAAGACGACCGCGACGAGCACGAGGGCGGCGACTATCGCCAAGGTGATGATTTCAGTCATGGTGAAAGCTTGAGCTGGCGGGATAGAGGAGGATGATTACTACCTTTCGTCGTCTGGATTTATTTAAAGGCACGGAAATGTGCAGAGTCCGAGAAGTCATCCAAAAGGAATTACCTGGCCATTCAGCTTCGTAAGAGTAACCCAGATTTTCCGGTGCAGTCACAAACATCTCGGCGTTAGTCACCGGAGGCCAGAAAGGCACCATGTTGTAGCCCCTGTTGTGACCAATGGGGGCATTTTCTTCAGGATACAGAGAGGAATCTGTAAAGAAATACTTAAAATTAGCCTATAAAATCACCATGCTGTAATTAAAGCAGTACAAATATGCAGGTCTCATAAAGTAAACAACAAGAACAAGTGTTTTGAAAAAAAAACCTGGACTGTGTCTTCTCAACCATTCATCAAATATAGCGTCGGTGAAGGTGTGCAGCAGGACGAAGATGGGGTCATTGGGGGAGAGGTGAGTCTGTCCTCCCGTCCCATTCAGGAACAGATGGGCCAGGTTGTGGAGGCTCCTCACCGCGGGGTCGTAGTTCCCCTGGGGGGCGCTGTAGCCTGCCGACAAAACACCACGAAAACTCATGAAAATGCAGAAACGTTGTATGTCAGTGTGAAAAACATTTTGACAGAAATATGGCTCACCTTCAATGGTGTTCCGGAAGCTTTCAGAGGACGTGGAGTAGTAGGGCGGCGTGTCGAAAGCGTTGACCTGCAGACAGTCGGCCACATCCTTTGGCTCCGGGAGACGCTGGACCATCGGCCTGTTGACGTTCCCGGCGGGGTTTCTTCTGAGGGGAGACGTCTCGGTGTCTGGGAGGAGACAGGAACCACATTAAATACACATTTAACTCAACGCTAACAGCATAAAGGGGGATCATGTGGCACGGTGAATTAACAAGCGCCTCACTGTTGCAGATGGTTCCCAGTGTGTCGTAGTCTTCCACGCTCTCACATATGACTCTCCACTGGGCGAAGAGGGAGTTGGTGCTGAGGGAATTCATGTCAAAGCTGCTCCTGGCTCCCATGAGGTCATCTGTGCAGATGTCGCACGTGCTCCCACCGATGGCAAAGTTCCAGTAGGGCAGGGCGAAGGAGGGGTCCTGCAGCATGTCCTGGTTGTTTGAAACGCATGAACGAAAGCACGGCCGAGTTAGTTTTGTGAATGTGAAGGTCAAGGCTTGGAGTTTGGTTGAGGGTTTATTTTCTTATGTTGCTAACGATGTATTTCCACCTCCTTAAGTATGTGTCAGTTTTTCGAGTCTCATTTGGTTATGGAGTCAGAGCACGGAGTATATCGCGTTTCATTTTCCCACACACACACTGATAGGCATTTGCAGACAAACAATGTCTGTTTACACTGCATGAATACATCTGAATAATAATGATCTAAAAGCCTTTGTGAAAATCCTATTATGTTCTCTAATATAGCTCAACATGAAAAACATAATATATACAATATATACAAAGATTTAAGAAAATGAGCATGCACATGCAACTACAGGGCAGCAGATGATGGATTTAGACATCTTAGAAACTAGTTTTGACTGTATAGTGCATTAAAACAGTAATTTCCGCTAAATAGGAAACATATATACTTTGAATGGACTCGTAAAACATGGCATTGGTTATGGTTTCTTCAACAATACAGTTGTGGGGAAAAGCATTAGTGACAAATAAACAAGCTGGGGTAATTCCAAGATGTGGATAAGCCATGGCCCATCACATCGAGCATGTGATGACGTCACCATCACTCCAGTCGCCACGCCTCCTATCTCACCTGCATGTCTCGCTCCAGCTGCAACAGGTGGAACCTGTGCCAAGTGACAAACCCCGGGCCCTCGTGGGAGAAGTCCACTCCCCCGAAACTGGCCTGCCCCGCACCCAGGAACGTCTTGCTGACCGAGAAGTAGTGGGTCCACACGAAGTAGTTGTAGATGGTGATGTTCTCGAACTGCGCGCTGTTGCCGTCGGGCCCGAAGATCTCCGGGTAGCGCCGCGTGGCGATCACCAGGTCGGGGTGCACGGTGCGCTTGGCCTGGTCCAGCGCGCTCACGAAGGCCCGCTTCTGGTCCGCGCTGAGCTGCATCACGTTCCTTCTTACTGCGGGGATTACGGAAGAGGTAGAGTGGATTAACTCAGCCAGTCATGCGGTAATTGGGGATCAGGTTTTAATGACTGAGGAAAGCACGTAAGGGGACGTTTTGATCCATTCATTTTTCAATCCAATGCCCTTTTCTTATTTTCAGGCTGTAACTATTTCAAATGCATTCCGTGTTTTTTCATGGGGCAATAATAGGAATTAATTATAATAAAATAATCTCTTTGACATGGTTAAATCATGCCATTTTGGTCGGCGTGGTGTTCCAATGGAGTGCTTTAAAGTGCCACTGTGCAACAATACAGAATCAAGCCACCCCCAGATGTGCTTGCTATGCCCCCTCTCAACTTGAGTTCGACTCCATATACTATAATAATATGCATTATGATTATGATGTGAAGATGTCCCCATCTTTGCGCACTTACCAACAGTAACGCGCTGGTCGCAGCCGGGCCCCGTCCATCCGTGTCTGCAGCGGCCGCAGTTGAAGCCGCTGAAGTTTCCGTTACACTGACAAGTGCGGTTGAAGAAACGGACCGGCCATCGCTCCCGGTCATCCCGTCCGTCGTGCGGATACTGAGGACCGTGCGGGCGCGCGTCCACGGAAACGGATACGCACTGCCCGCGCCCCGCGCTGGAGCCACACGGGTCGTCGTTGAGTCCAGAGGGCGACGGACAGCACTGTCCACTGCGGAGTCCTTCGGGTGTCACACACCCTCTGGGGAACTGCGCGCTCACGACCACCGCGCCCACGAGCACCAACCAACAGCACTGCCACATTTTCCAAAAACGGTCGTCAGATTTTACGCACGGCTGATTCTACCGACTGATGATTTTACTGTAATTATGCACTTAAACTAAGCCTTTACCCTAAATGAATGTGAATCCCTTGAGCGCAGCATCAGATATGTTCTGTGTCCCCTTTCATGCGCCCAGGCCCCTGCTTCTACCTCCCCCAAACCGATGAACCTTAAATACCAGATTAGCGCATGACCGGATTTTCCCCCGCGTGATGGCATCACACAACTTCACATTTCCTACTGGGCAAGGAGTGTGATCCTTTTATGAACAGTAGTATTCTTCTAAAAACTCACTGGGCTTCTAAAGTTGCCTCAATGAGTCCCACATTAAATGAGGGTTGACGATACTGTGTCAACACAAATTAAGATGAATTAGTAGCCCTATATGAACTTTACTATGAGTTCACGGATTTAGGTTTTTAGCCTTTCATAAGCCGCTGGCACACAAATAGATGTTTTTAGACTTCAAATAAACAAGCTCAGACAAACAATATTGGTCTTGTTTATTCTAATGTTCTTTTAACTTATTCACTTTTGTCCATTACTAAACAATAAACAGAAAAGCAACATAACCACATGTGTTAGTTTATTCTCCTAATGGTCAATCCCACCGCAGCAATAAAAGAACAATCTAATCTTGAAAAGCTGAAGAGGTTAATGTTTTTGTTTGAGTGATTTCTGGTCATTTGACTTCTCAAGGAGGCCTCTCTTCCTCTCCACCTCCTCTTCCTCTCCCCCACCTCCAGGCTGCTTGTGCTGCCATGAGCATGTGAGCCGTGGAGGCACGAGGGTATTTGCTCTCTAAAAAGATATCCTGAAGGAATGCACGACTCTTTCTGTGATTTCTACGTTTCAAACCAAAGTGAAACATTCAAAAGATATTTTTTTATGAATCCTATTTAAAAACATGTTTGTAATATTCGCAAAAGCGGGCCTGTGAAAGCGTTACACATAGGGTTCTGGAGAGATTTCATTTGACACTTCCATTAAGTTAGAAGGCTTATGGTTTACAAAATGAGCCTTTTTTGAGATAGCAAACACAGACACATCCTGACTTTTAGTCCCTAGAGGAGAAACTCCAGCAATGGATCCTCCACTCATAATGATGCAAATCAATAGCATCTTCCTGGATGGTAGAGAAGGAAAAAATACCCAGCAGGCATGTCATCTGACTGTTGTATGAGTTGGTTGACACCAGGCTTGTTTGGTTTTCAGGCACTTTCAGCGTGGGGCATATCAGAGTTGTCATAATTGACAAACTTGATGTTAATTTAAACACTCGAGACAAGGGAACCGGCACATACTACAACTCCAGCATGACACGAATGCAGCACTACACCCTCCTTGCCTGGTAAATGCCCATATCTTTCTTACTCCACTCCATTACGTTGAACACATATTTCACCTTTGAACCAATGCTGAGATGTGACATCATCTGGCATTTTTCTTGACTAGTAAACTGATACTCAGTCAAACAAAGTGTAAATTACAGGTGAAAGCTAGTATGAAAGAAAGTTGTTTTTCTTACCACCATTTATGTTTTGCTTACCTTATGAACCGTGCATTTAAATTCTCCCCTTGATCGCCCCTCCAGCAGGTGCACCGTTTGTTTATTTGCTTCAGTGTTCTGCAGGTGAGGAGCCGGGCTGAAAAAACAAAAACCTTTGATTAGTTTAAATGAGCTGATGACACCAATGACAAAATCACAAGTTTGTTTTTGGCATTCTGCTATAACCTCAGCACATTTTTTGAGCGAGGGGAAATGATTGGCTGTTATTGTTGATAAAACCGACAGCTAACCCCAGGGAGTTAGAATCTGGGGCAAGATCAGCAAGGACGGTTCTTTCGGAAAAAAAAACCCTCCTAAGTCGCAGACTCTTCTCATCAGTCACAGTGAACGCCACACTGGGTCACGGAGAGGACACAGGACGGCGTGCACAACAGTAGTTTGGGTGCAGTCATTGTTCCAACATGTTTATCAGTTTTCCTTAAGGGGATCAACACTCACTAATTAGCAAACCAATGCTCTACCGATTCACCCATCAAATGATGGCGACGAAGAGGAAAAAGACATCACTATTAGCAGTGAAACAGGTGATTTTTTTTGTGATGGAATGAATACACATATATGAAGCAGAACTTGTCCTTATTTCCTTACAACCCCTTTGATTCATCTTGTGGCCGACAGGTTGGGAGCACTGGACACAAGTGCATGAAAAGGAAAATACATACCTAACAGTGAAATGCTTCATACAGTAAGTATTAATCGAATAAGAAAATACAGAATTATATCTGTAGTAGCGGCATCTTTTTCTGTGAAATTAGTGCTATATTTTTAATACATTTTGTTTCAATGACTTTTTCACATTTACTTAAGTAGGATTTAGAATGCAGATGATATAATGGAGTACATTTACATTGTTGTATTGTTAGTTTTTGTTCAGTAACAGTTATTTTATACTCTTACCACCCTCGGTAAAAAGAACATTTATAACGTTTTGTCTTAGAAAGATGTGATGACCCCGATGCTGTCAGGCTGAATACTTTGCACGTAACCTTGAAACCCAAATGATTTATATTTAAATGTACCCTTCAGGCACATAAAAAACAGCAGTTTTGTACAGGTGGATCTTTTCCAATGTGATCTTACACAATGAAGGGCAAATATTTGGAACCTAGTCACATGTGTTTCACGTTGGTCATCATTATTCCAGTTGCATGTATTGTTTTATAATTGGGGCGTGACGGCGAGGATTACACAAAGCTAGCGCTAAGCTCATTCTCATGAAGTACACTTGAACAATACTGCCACATTCCTGATGTGTGTGGAGTTCCCATGTTCCCCTGGAGAATTAGCAGGAGATTCATTAGCGTGTCATGGATGTTATGACCATTTAAACATCATTTGTATGGAGACTTAACCTCGTTCTCCACAATTATTTTAAAAACGTCAAGATGAATATCGTAATAGTCCTAACGATCAATTATTTTAAACCTTGGAGTCTTATGCTGGCATTAAATACACTTTCTATGATTTACTATCATCATCATGGACTTGTGGGTATTTAATAATTCAAAGAGCGATTGACCTGAAAATGCACTGCAGTGTTTTTACAGTCACATTTGAGTCGAGGAGCCATCTAGTTACTGATCAAGTAAGACGTTTATCATCTCTAAAGCTATTTTGTTGTCTACCTTTCAATGTGTGCATGTTCGAATGGTTCAACAGTGATGGTACAATCTTCATTTAAAGCTCAGAGATCATGTCATGTAGTGGTCTGTTGTATTCAATGGAACTCAAGAAACCAAACTGGGACCATGTGAGAAGACAACACGTTGTTGTACCGTTGAGAAATCTACTGCGTTACATGTGTACACACCCCCCTCTGTTCGTCCCGTGCTCACCCCCGCGACCAGACTGTGTGTGCGCACGTCAGTGCATGGGGGTGAATACACCTTGGGCAGGACAGAAGATCATGTGAGAAGATGTGACTCGAGCTTAATGGTAATCCTTGCCTTTGGTAAAAATGGCACAGTGGGAGTCATTAAAAGGAAGCTGTACAAGCGGTTCATATGACTTGCTCTCCTCCAAGACAATGCCAGTGAGAGTCCGCAGCCATTCCCAGTAGTGCTTGGTTTCTTTTCGCCAACCTTTGTCTTTTTAACACTCACCAAGACAGTTTCCCAACGTTAACCCACAACTCACTTCATCCCAAACCAATGCAGTTTTCCTAACCTATCCTAGAAAGAACTTCTGCTGAAATTAACAAAAACTTTCCATCACAATATCAGATCATAATAGATATCTTATAAGTAAGAGTTGGAGGGGACTTATCAACCTGAAAGCGTACTGCTAAAATATCTTTTATAGGCTCTGCTTTTAAATATATCTTAAAAATGTTCTTGTTCTGTAGCACTTTGAGATTGCTAAAATATAAAGTGCAATACAAATACAATTTATTATTATTATTATTGATTTCCATCCAAATTTAAGACAAAATGTTCACTGAATTTTCAGAAAAACATATTTGCTACCACGAAGCAGATATTAGGACTTGGGTTACGTTCCAGTGTTTCCACTCTTTAAAACAGGTGGATGGTAAAACACCTACTTTTGAGTTCGACATATTCTGTTCAACAAATTCTGTCACTTGGACTAAAGAAGCAGGAGAATCTATTAATTTCCACAACAGATGATTTTATCTCAGGGACAAGTACTCCTCTTCTGATTTAACTACTGTGACGTGTAAGTAGAAGATAGTGCAGCGCGGAAATTAATCTTATATTAGCTTTTGAAATAGATAGGGCTGCTATTTGATATCAAATCATAATATAATTACTTCATGAAGAACAGCTTATCAAAACCTTAAGCTGAAAATACAGGATGACCTTTACAGAAAGTTCACTTCCTAATTGAGCTGGGAGGAAGTGGAGGTCCATCCTGTGGGACCGTCTGCTGACAGAATGAAGCAGGCTCATGAGCAAAGCTCCGAGGATGTAGCGACAGAGGTGTGTGTGTGTGTGTGTGTGTGTGTGTGTGTGTGTGTGTGTGTGTGTGAGGGGGTTCCTTCTCCTTGCATCCTGCTCACAGCATATATCGTGCTTCATTTCTTAAACGGCAAGCGTACCAGAATTTGCATCATTAACTGCCAAATGAATTTGTGGGCCCAATAATAATGTCAGAGTATGTATTTACATACTCTGACATTATGTTACCTGCTTGGTATCGTAAATGAAATACCACAACTAATATAAAGACCAACAATGTGATATGAATGCACTACAGGTCTGTTAACCCACAGTGACAACATTTCTTACATACATTTGCGGAGGTCATGACCTTATATTTGTGCTGAGTAGAAATCTATGTGGAGCCTTGAATGAAAAACAAACTCCATTAAGTTGTACATGATATCTGGCGCAGAAACACAAATAAGCCGGGGAATAAGGGAATGCATTTCTATTGCAAATAGTATACGCCTGCTATGCGCTGGCAAAGACAACAGAGACTTGTCAACAATACAACAATTAATTATCACAATGCAATAAGTGTGTTAACGGTGCCAAGTTCGATTCCAACACAATTGAGTTGTCCTGGAGCGTGACAGTAGTCGTGCTAAATGTGACAGAATACAACAACTTAGAATATAATTCATACAAATTCTCAACAGATACTAAATAAACAATGAGTGAAAGCTCAACAAGTTTTTTTTGTCTTTTTCAAATAAATCAGCTTTCAACTTTGCTTAAAATGGATGTCTTTACTGTCGGTGTAATACAGTCTGAAGACCAGCAGAGGACAGTGACATCTTATGTAAAGATTTGTGCAAAGACAAGCGTCCGTACTGTGTTTACAGCACTTCTTGGAATGCATCCACTGTGCACATACTGTACATTATGGACACACACTGCCAACAGTGTAGCTATAAATAACCTTGATCCTGAAGAACTCGACTCCTAGAAGAAAATATATGTATCTTTCAATACCTTTCTTAACTTTTACAATCTTAATAATGTCCCAACCCCAAGTTTACAGGCAACATGATACAAGTAAAGACATTACAATTAATGTGCTTCCGCTACAAGCTAGTTTGGAACTTTTCGGCTCTGTACTTCACATCAGTTTTGCAGAAATACAGAATAAGCATTTTATATGCGAGTCAGATAAGACATCATTTGTTCCGCTAACAAACTTCTCAGAATGTAGTGCCAGCTCGTGGTAGACTGACACCCTGATGAATAGCAGGAGTTAGCACCTTAAATGAAGGCCTCCATGAATATCGGTATACTGTCTACTTAGCACATGCACCGGCATCTTAAATCTGCTGCTTTCCAATACCAAAGCACTCCAGGTGATTTACATGGCAATAATTTAAACAGCAGAGGTGCCGTGACCGGGCATCGGCAATAAAATACAGAGATCTACCGCCCAGACTGCTGCTACCACTTGATTGCTTTTTAACAGTCATTAGTCTTGCGGGAGCCTCTTGAAAGGGCATCATTTTTCGGTCAATCCTTTGCTCTACTTTGGAGTTTTTCACTGATGTATGAAAATGAGGGAGGATATTGACAGGTACTGTAAATGGGAGAGGTGAGGATAATTCAGCGGGAGCCGGCTGTGTCACAGATCATCGCAGACACCGGCGGTAATTAGTGAGGAACACTAGTCTTGCTCCAGGATGTAGCAGGAAAACAGCTGGGTCGGGAGGTTGTGCCAGCCTCAGCCAATTAAAATGCTGCAGTGAAGTAAATGATGACAGGCAGAGGTTAAGATGGAGCCTGCTCATCATTTCTGCTGCGTCAAACGAGGCGCAATCAATGAACCTCTAGAGTCAAATTTTATGCATAAACCGCACTGTAGTTCATTTCGATTTGACCAGAATCGCCTGTGTCTTGGTTAACGTTATCCACTCGGTGCCGTTTCTTTTCACACAGAAACATTTCCATGTTGGGATGCTCACCAGCACAGAACTGGAGTCACCCCTCAGCCAGCTGCTTGCAAATGTTGAATTCACTGAAAGCACAAATGCTTTGGTGAGCTGCTTAGCTCAAACTTCCAGAGTACTTTGATAGGTGGGTCACATCGGATCACCACCTCACCACAAATGAGCCTCAGCAAAGTTTCTTTGCTACCAGACCACTTACTCCAAACAGTCTCTGTGAGGTGGTTTTTGGTCAGCTGCCAAGTACAATTGATGACATCAAATCTGCCCAAACAAATAATAAAAAGTGAAAAAATGAAGTGAGTGCAAGTGAATTGGTCTAAACAATGCAGGTTTGACCTGCAGGGTCGTGCTTTTATACTTGACAACCATGCAAAAAATATTAACTCTCAATTATGTACACAATGATCTAACACAACCTGAGATATTGAAGTGAAATTAACTCAATATTGTTGCTAAAATGTTACCCAACCATATTTTGCTGCAGAATACTTCCTTTTGTCAAAAACTCAATACGTTTCTCAACTCATGTACTGAGTTGTACAACGTACTGCCGTCAACTTGTCCCACCTGTTGTGGAACTACGGGTCTTGCTGATACCATCATTAGTCGTCCCCTTATGTGTTGCTTCCTAAAGCCCACAGTCGACAAAAAGGATTGAACAAAAAGATACGGAGGCTCAAAGACCTTGGACAAGGCTTTATAAATTCCCAGTTCTAGATTCCACTAAGACTCTTTTGAACAAACGGCAAACACTATGCGCACAATGTGTGTACAATGTGCGTTGAAAGAACGTTGCAAATTTCCCAGGTTTGTGGAGAGAGAATTCTTATAACGTACAGTAGAGTGCTGTATTAGTGGAGTACAGAGCAATTCACCTCAGTCTGTGGGCGGATAAGAGTCAGGCACTGATGTGGCAAGTCTTACAGAGATGGAAGCACATTGCCTGTCAGGGTGAGGCATGCAGGAACAATATAATAAATCAGAAATTAGCTCCTCACTCGTGGTGATTATAGTCAGAGTTAAGGACCGTTCATATCTATTAAAATGTCACAATCCCTTTGTGCCGTGTCACGTTTTGGGAAATAAAGGTTTTGTGACCGATCCCGGCTTTTCACAAACCCAGAATAGATTGGCGACCTGTTAATTTGTTTCCAAAAGTATGTGAGCAAGCTTCCTCTCATCGGTATGTGCTGGAGTTTTCCTGAAGGAAATTAATTCAGCAGAACGTCTTTAATATAGACCGGCATTGATCTGTTGCTGCACCACGTCTTTGGTTTGGTGGAAACTTTGATAACAATCCAACCTCGAAACACAAAAGAAATGCAAAGCTTCCCTGCGTTAATGATGTCACGCTGGAGTGGGCCATTTTTTTTTCCTGAACAGATAACACTCATTAAATTTCTGAACAAACTCTCAAAGGTGACGTAGATTAGCTAGCCTAGACTTTTTTTTAATGAGACACAAGGAAAACACATGCATGAATTTATGGAGCCGACGCAAGATGAGAGCAAAACATTGCCGATCAAGCTTGGCAAGGCTTGATCACTTGTGGAATGGGCCAACGTATATTATTCTGATCTCAAAGGAAGCATTTGGGAATGCTTAACTCTCCCCTATTCTTAAAACTATCCAGGAAACCTATGCATGCACATCACAAATCTGCCTTGCTGCACTTTTCTTCTTCCTTTAACACTCCCAGATGTGATGAGATGCCGGCAAACGCGATTCACCTGCCACAGTCTCCCTGTGCCTTACTCGGGTGGCGAGTCATTTATTAGCGCTCCATTATGCCATGTAGCCAAATTTATTTCATTTGTTATGCGTGCCGGGGTGACAAAGGTGGAAATGTTCTTGCTAATTTAATGCCTATTGAGAAAGAAAATTGGATCTACTTCAGGGAGCCGCGATGAGTATCGCGACGCCCGAGCTGCCAATTTCTGCCCGAGATTAATTAAAATGAAATTTCCTTGGGACCTGTGACTGTCGCCCATCTCCTGTACATATTTCTTCATAATTGGAATCACAGTCAGCCTCTGGAGGAGGAAGGGGTTTCTGGGATGTTTCTGGGAAGCAGCAGGGATTTGCTGAGGTTTGCACCGGGGACGGTCTGATTGTGCTTGGGGAAGAAGAAAACACACACACACACACACACACACACACACACACACACACACACACACACACGATAAGAGAATATCTCATTTCTGGTAGCATGTGACATGAAGGACTTACAGTAGCGCTGTGGCAGAGTGAAGGACAAAGAAAGGAGAGTCCTCTCACACAAAACAACAACCAGTAAATCAAGACAATCGGCAACTACGAAAACATCCAGCGTTGAGCTGAACGCATGCATAACCAACAGTCAGATGAATAGATACTGCATTACTTAATATGCTGGCGCAGCAGGAGCAAAACACAACTAACAGCAACACGCCGTTACACTTTACAATTCAAGACAGGTGTGCTTCTTTCATTCGACGAGGTGCTCTCCTACAGTTACAGCAGATGATCAATTCAAACAAAACAAAAAGATGTTGCGCCGCAGGGGGGCTTTAGTTTACCACATTTATCTTTTTGTCAGTTTTATGTGTTTTGGAAAACCGGCCTTCATCAGTTCAACATAACGAACTTGGTGTCGCCTTAACTTTCATTATATTGCAGCTATAATACCCGTGTTGCTAAACCGGGATTATTTCTGAAAACAGCTCTGCATTAAAACAGAGCAGGGGGGCTTTGCGGAAAGAAAAAAAAGTTGAATAAAGTATACATTTTTCATGCTATAAGTGGCTGCTCTGCAGGCTAATTCAACATGAGGTGTCCAACTTGAAAAATAGCAGAAAGGCTGTGTTAAAAACTACAGATGTGAGCTTTCACATCATTTAGTATAATTATTTATAATTAATTATGTATAATTAACTTGGGAGTTGTAGGATCCAACATGTTTCAGGTACTAAATGTAAGGATTTATTGGCATGCACTGCATCAGTGTTGACCCCGCCTCGCTCTCCCGGGTCCCCTAACATCGTCAAAGTGTAACACTAAATCAATGGTAAATAGTCAAGCTTCTCAAATATGAACATTTTCTGTTTGTTGTGGCTGCTTTGGTGACGAGAAGGTGAGATTAACCTTTTTGTTATTTTGATAGGTTTGCGCATTATTTTTTCTCTAAAGTAATTGCTGAGATCAGGGAGCATCGCTTAGCATTGGACACGTCGGTTAATCATTTTTCGTTTGCTTTCGTCTTCTCTTCAAAATCGGACCTTTTTCTCTTTTATTACAGCGTTCTGGGATCTAAGCAATTAACTTGCTGAGTATTTTTACAGATAGGAATCATGGCTAAACCTTTGAAAATAATATTCAAGTTGTGATAACGCAGGATCGTCCTCAAAAGCAGTCTTCTGATAATTGTTTGTGTCCATTGATTAGCAGTTGTGTCACACCACAGAGAACATTCAAGCAATTCACAGAGAAAAATAAGTAGAGCACGATCCTTCCGCCTTTTCTTTTTCCATCCAATCTGTAATCCTTAGTCAAAAGATCAAGCTTCTTTCTTACTTACTTTTCTCAGTAGACGGGAGCTTAAGTACTGTCACTGGATGGATTTGGGCTCGACCCGAGTTATCTGTAAAGTCTGGTCATGTTTTTTTCTCTTTTTAGTTGGTCAAAGCAACAGTGTTCATACGTTAAATGCAGGTTTCTGTGGGAATTAAGGGCTCTCTTAAAAGTGACTGAAGAAGTACACGCCCACGTCCACATCCTCCTCTTCCTCCCCCCACACACACCTGTGAGAGAGAGAGAGAGAGAGAGAGAGAGAGAGAGAGAGAGAGAGAGAGAGAGAGAGAGAGAGAGAGAGAGAGAGAGAGAGAGCTTAACCACAGAAGAAACTAAACCACATAATGATATACAGTATATATGAAATAATGAAACAAGAGAGAGCAAACAGGAATACAAGCAAAGAAAAATACAGGGATTCCTACAGTTAATTAAGGACTTACATATAAATACATTTGTCATTGTTTCCTTTGTAGATTTATTCTAAACAGACAATATAGTACGGACAGAGAAGATGAGGACAAGCATTGGATTGTTTTTTAATCTTTGCAGCAACAGGCTATGGGGGTATTTGCTGCTACTATGCAACGTACCCTTTACCTTTACCCTAAAGTCCCCAGTAGTTTGCTATTTGTCACGGCTCATTGCTTTGGTTAGGAACAGGCTGCTTGGACCTTTGGTATGAAAATTTAAGATGACTGCGTTGGAGCTTCTGAATAGCAAGTAGGTGCATGAACCCACATTAAATCCTGAAAACCCAACTAACCCCAAAAGTCCTCATCTTATTAGACAGTGTTCATTGTGATTTGGCAAAATTCTCAGGAGTGTGTGCTCTTGATTTATTCAATTATTTGGAGAGTATCAAACAGAACCAGAGACTTGACCTCGCAGGTCTTAGTTGGAGAACACTGCCCAAGGATACTTTGTGTTTTAAATTCAGTTTTTATTTTCTGCAAAGAGACAATTTATCACAATAGCAGGTCATTCCTGTCCCACAATAACTGAAATTTGCAGTCTTATAGTATCCCATACCCATTGCTAAGCACAATAATTTTGTGGGTTTGGATGCGAAAAACATATTTTCCCATTACATTTTGACTGACAATGATAATATCAAACTTAAAGAAACATAAAGACAATTCAGGAGGCTGGTATCCAAACCTGTGTACGGCACATCACTGTTATGTAGAGAAAGGACGATAATTAGTCGAGCTCTGGGATCCTCTATTATCTAAGGGAAATACCGTAGCCTGCCTCAGTCACTCAGGCGTCAGGAAGGGCACCTTTGATGCTGAATAGAAGCAACAAGAAGATAGAACAGAGCAGGTTGAAACCTTCTGGGAGGGCGGCAGACTAAACAGACCCTGACACCGGAGCAACTTGGACTTCTTGAGAGAGACTGTTCACTGCCATATAAAATGTAGCATCCCTTTCAGAGGAATGTTCCAGCACAAACAAGACAAGTTAATAAAATAAGGTAAATAAATAATGCACACGGAGGAAAGTAACTACGTGACAACATGCGCAAGTGGTCCAAACGACACAAAAACAGACTTGCAGACACACCCACTTCCATTTGACGAAGAGACAATACCCTGTCTGTTCTGCATATTTGGGCTGCTTATATAACCAACCGTCGTGAATTATGTAATGCACCCCATTATTAATTTTTTATATGCATCTCTCTTTGAAGCAACTATAATTGGGCATTTATATGTTTTGTGCCTCATCTCTGAGGTATTGACGCACTGTGACGTGAGTTTAGTGGAAGAGAAACAAAAGTCTCCTAAGCAGAGCACGCATTTTCTCTCATTGCTATGTGGCTCAAGAGTACCGGCTGGATCTCTCCGATTAAAACTAAAGTAGAAGAGGTTTCATCCTGTCTTAGGCACTGAAAGTGTGACAGGCTGCTCTTTTTTTTTTTCAAGCAGCCAAGAGAAAGTTTCACAGAAAAATCTTGCAGTAGAGAAAGCAAACTTAAGTGTGTTGACTTTGTGACAGCTGTCACAAAGCTTTGGCAGCTGATGTTAAGCTTTGCGTATTTTGATAGCGCTACATTGAAGGCTTTAGCGCCACTGAGCAGGTGTGCTTATTTACGCAACAGTGAAGTTCAGTCAATAATACTCCCTGGATGCTAGCTGCTGTGCTTTGTCATCACGGCGCCGGGAAATTAGTTTACGTTTCTCAAAATGTTCTCAGGTTACGCAAAGGGGAAACTTCTCAGAAACGTTAAAGACCACAGTCATTTAGCAAAGCCATCATCATAAGACTAAAATGCATTTAATGGTGCATTCTCATTTAATGTCTGCAGTGAAACATGTCAGTATCCATAATCCTAACAAAGAATGCAAGATAACACTATTAGGTAATGCGGTTAAAGTGTTGTTTCTACATAATATTAAAATAAGTAACAAAAAGGTAATTAAGAAACAGCTACCTGATTTCAACAAAATCTAGATTATAGAATGAAAATGTTCTTAAATACAGCCTTGTGAAAAGAGTATAGAAATGTGCGAAAGACATACAGTATGTTAGAGCAAAATGTCACCAGGGACTCAAAGAGTGACCAAAGCTGGCTCAAAACCAATTAAAAACACCTTTAGCCTCAACAATAACTTCAGAAAATTGCACTTCTCCACAAATCGGTTGCCTGACAGAATCAAAAGAATGTATTGGAAATGTTTGCAATGGCAGGTTTAGGCAAGGCCAGTGTATTTATATGGCACATTCCAGCAACAAACCAATTCAAAGCACTTATATATATATATATATATATATATATATATATATATATATATATATATATATATATATATATATATATATATATATATATATATACAACCAGACAGACAAGCCTTGATTTAAAAGTGAGAGCTGCAGTTTTCTGGCAGTTTGCACCAGATATGTGGTGCATAAAAACAAAACGCAACTACACCACGTTTAGTTTGAACTATTTTCAACCATTCAGTGCATCGATGGAAGACACAGTAGTCAAGTACAGTAGTCAAGTTTACTGAAGGCTGATGCCTGGACAAGTTGTCCCAAATCTTGCTTTAGGTAATAAGACACATTTGTGATGGCTTTTATGTGGCTGTTGAAATCCAGGTCTGGGTCCATGACTACACCAACGTTCCTGGCTTGGTTTGTGGTTTTTAACACTGCTGATTGAAGTTTAGCACGCTGCATTTTAATTGTTCCTCCTTGGCTTCAAAAACAACTAATTGTTATTTGAAGAACATTCTGGCACATCCAAATGTTGATTTGTTAAATGCATTTAGTCAGTGCTAGTACTCGACGACAGTCCCCTGGTAATATGGTTATGTAAATGCATGTGTCATCTTCAGAATTATGGTAATTCATCTTTTTTTTTTTTCATACTCTGAGCCAGGAAGCATGTCGATGTTAAACAGAAGAGGCCCCAGAATAGAGCCATGGGGAACAAAGCATGTCATATTTATCCACTCTGATGTGTAATTACAGACAGACCATGTCTTTTAATTCGGATAAAAAACAGTTTAGTACTGTTATAGAAAGTCCACCCAGTCTTGATATGTGTTGTGGTCAACCAGCACCGAGCTTGAACAATATTAAGGTGGAAATAAAAAACGTTTTTTTTTTTTAGTGAATGCCATTATAGACTTTGAAAAAGACAATCTTTAATGATTTTACTTAAAAACATTTATTATGGGCCTATGATTGTTCATGAGTGATGTGTTGAGATTGATATTTTTAGTGATTTGGTCACTGCAGTTTTCAGTCCTGTGGGAAGACAACTGACAGCAGAGACATGTTTACAATTTGTAAATGATCTGAGGCCAAGCAAATTGAAACATTAAAAAAATAATGTTGGTAGAATATCAAGGCAGCAGGAAGAGGATTTCAGATGCTATATTATGTCCTCCAGCTACTTCATGCTGATTGGATGAGATTGTGTCATGGTATTTTAATTTAATTTAGGTGGACAGGGTCCATACGTTTTCACCATTCAGAGGTTACTGAAGGCTTGTTATCCTGTCGGCATGTGCATTACTATTGTTATTGTATATGAGAGAAGATGGCTTGCATTTCCCAGTTCCAAATGATACGTTGTCATATGCAATTAATTAATTAATATTTGTTCTTACCAGCGTGGCATTTCTTCTTGGAGATTAGTGGGTGTGATTTCATCAATAACACTTGAAATGATCCACAAGCTCATTGACAAGAGAAAGGCGGGTGATGGAGAGAAAGACAGAATCTATTTTTCATTGGTGTTTTCAGAGGGACATCGTTTTGTGATTACCAAAAAGATCTGACAAAAAAAACAACACATTGATAGTATTATTTAGATTAAAATAAAAGTAATCAAAGTAAGACAATTAGGTTCCTAACTTGAAGTCAACAGCAGGGTTGACCCTGTGACCTGGTGTGCTATTTGTTATCACACACTCAAAAGATGACAAAGCAAAAGGGTGGCTCGTTCACAAACACCCCTCGGCTTCGAGTTTAGATTATTGATTATACAATCATATCGCACAGTGCACTATGACATGGCTGCTTTCCCCACCGGGATCATGAAAGTTTCATCAGCGTTGGCACAAAGAGAGCCTAAATACATTTTTCATCATTTCTCAACATTCATCATTCATGGTAATCATGTGAAGCCAGAAGCCTTATAATACAAACATGAATCCAGTGCCTCTCACTGGCTGCTCAGCATTCCAGGAGGTGCTCCATGATTAACTGTTCTCCCCAAAGTGCAGAAGTAACTAGAGAAACATTTAAAAGGAGGAAGCCAGGCTTTCTCCTCACACAGACTGACAGTGAGGGAAGACTCCTTTATCATACCATTGATCAGAAATGTGCCCGTTATTGTGAGATGCCCTTAGGCCTAATTAAATATTAAACCTTTTATTGGCTTCCACTAAGGTATTTGTAAATACATTTCATGCCAGGGAAAGCATCAAAGATTCCAAATTCCCCTCCTGACACAAAGTTGCGGTTATTGCTGCCCACCCCCCTCCCCCACCCAAACCATTTAGGTGCATTTAGAATGATGAAAGAGGCAGGAAATTGCTGGCGATGGCTTCCATGGGGATGGATAGTATATACATCTCAGTCTATCTGTGAGAAATTATATGTTCCCCGATGTATACGAGGTTATAAAATCAGATCATAAAGCAATACTATGTATAAGGTTGCCTCACAGTTTACAGTCAAGATGAAAGGAAGTCCATTTTTTAATGAAGCTGGAACAAAAATATACTGCCAGTTGAGCGACCGCACAAATTGCACGTTGTTTTACTGCCTCGTGTCCGTGAGTAATCACAGTGGTGAGCAGAAAGTTCTGCAGGAAGAGAACTCTTGAGGGCCTAGTAAGTCATGAACAACAGGTGACAGTGCATTCGGCACGTCTGTCCTGGCAAAGCGCTTTAATTGATGGTCCTGCTCGCCGTGAACGGATAAATCAGGGAGCCCATCATCAATAGAAGCGTCACCTATCAAGTCATAACCCCAGCCAAAACAAATGGAGTGGAGCCTGGTATAAAACATATATTGGCCTTCACTTGCTTGGTGTATCCATAATTCAAAAGGCATACATTATACTGCCTCAGCGTCATCGTCGAGTCCGGCTGTCCCTTTTTGTTAAAGGACGGGCAGCTGAAGTGAGTCAGCTGGAGCATCGTCAGAACACACAGTGTGAAGTTCACGTGACCAAACAGCAGATGGAGCCCCTTGCATTGGCTTCACCCGCAGCCTCAACCACGCTTTCACAGGAACCATTACATCAGTGATTTATTTCCCCCCTCCAGCTCTGTGTCATCACCATTACATGCCATTTATGTCATTAAGGTTGCCGTGTTGTTTGTGCGCCTCCATGTGTGTGTGCACTCGGCTTTAGGCTTCTAAAAAGTGAGAGACACAAGCGGCACACAAAATAACAAAGATTACTTTTAAATGATCAGAGGAAGCACTGCAACAAATATGAGTCATGCTAGATTGCATGTCAATTAGATGTATTTGTCAACCCCAGTTCGTACTGTATTGGTACTTTGATCGCTGTCCCTCTTTGGTAGTGCAGTTTGTCTGTATTGTAATGCTTTCCCAGACTGTTCGACCCATGGCACATTATATAATTTAAGATTTTTTTACTGATGCACCAGTGAAAGAGAAGAGAAGACAATATGGACTTACGTTACATTGAAAGCCCACATACTTTATCACTTTGCAGGTTACTAAGGTTATACAGTTAAAAGTTAAATTTGGCATCCATTCTAAAGTAAATGCATCTTTCCTCGCTCTAGAATTAATTACAAGTTTGTTCGGAGCGAGAATATTTTTTTCCCACGAGCATTTACATAACTCTGTCCACACACAGTGCATCTATCTATTATCAATTTTAAAATCAGAAACCCGAGCCACGAAGAGCAGGAATTGATCCACACTGTACTGCAATCGTGACAGAGCACTGGTACTTCGATGTTTGTTAGCTGGAGGAGCACCATGGGACATGAGCACAATGGGAGATGACATTTAAGAAAAAAAAGAAAAAAGAGGAAGCAGTGTGGAAAGCTTCTGGCTTCGGCACCGAGGCGTGGATGGCACTTTTCAGCGCTGATTACTGCCACAGCCGAGGAAACTGAGGGGAACCCGTTGGCATTTTGAACTTTCTTTAACAAAGCCTGGATAGAGTGAGCTCACAGCTTGTCCCATGCTCGGGAAATGTTGTGGATGCTTCTACACACCTGCTCACACATGCCAACTCTCTCTAAATAGCCTTACGTACAATGTGCACAAGGATTTGTATTCCTTGTCACATTCAGACACACACACACACACACGCACACAAGTGCACACTGACACACACACACACATTTGCACAGCAGGAGAGTTAGGCCAGATTGCTGGGGCTGAAGACACGTGGTGGAATCATCAATCACAAGAGACTCCCTCTGGTCGAATCCAGTTTGTCCTGGTGTGATCAGAAGCCAATGCCAGCCAAGCAAAGACAGGCCCTTGCTGGTTGGCGGGCTCCAGGGGCATGCTGGGGCCTTTCCACGACATCCGGAGGCGTATCAATCGCGTGGTGGATTGATGGACGTACGATGATTAGGACAAGGCTGTGACTTCGTGAAGCCATTTGGTACGCGGCTTCCTCTGCTGACAGATTCCTCTGTTCCTCAATCCACCCTACAGCCAGATGAGAAACAGCTGGAGGGATGGAGAGCTCATTGTTCAACCTACATCTGCTCTCTGGAAACTCTGAATTTTCAAAGGAAGACCGGCTTTCTACCTCAATATCTTATATTGTAGAGTTATGGCACTTGATTTTAGTGACCTTGAAGAGTTATGAAAGGACTTGCTGAACCCAAACAAGGCTGAATCTCATGTGGCTGGTCCTTAAAGTAAAGTCATTGAATATTCTCAAGTCCAGGTTGAATCATTAAAAATACAAACAGGAATTTCCAATAGCCTTTCAAAAGTCTCACCGTTTCAATCTACAGTCACATTCATACATACCTTGAGCAACAAAGCAGCTCTCTCTGGTTCATTAAAATACAGACCAATGTAGCGCGTAGCGGGCAGATACTGCAGCTTTCCACAGGAACTGCAGGGAAGTTGAAATACTCCCGTGCTGTTTCCATGTTACCAATTCCTCTCTGCATTCAGCTATTTGTCAAGGTCAACTATTTCATCGGCGTGGAGAAGAAATCTGGGCTATAACCATGTTTGAGCAGCAGGATTCAGGGGAAATGAGAAAGCTGAAGTGCAGCTCACAAGTGTAATTGGTCTCCTGGCATCTTCACACGGGGCTTGATTAACATGCCTTTGAAGCATTCCGGGCACATTTGCCCACAGAACAAAGACACAGCAGATAATGATGATCAGAAATGTCTGTTATTGACAGACAAGGTGTTTGAATGTCTCGGACATCCGTCTTTGATGTGCATTGATAGACACGCTCTGTCCCTTAAAGGTGCAGTTATCTTCAAAAAGCCAGACAGGATTAAAAAGAAAATGATAGTATTTGGGGCGAGCAAGAGTAACATTAATATTAAGGCTCTGTCAAGCAAGGACACAGAGCCTTTAATACCTGTCTATACTTATACCAATCAGCGCATGTCTGATTCTTTGAACATACACCAATGAGTGTTGATGAGACGGCAGTAGTTTTGTACTGTCCTCACAACTCTTGTCGTTTCTTTAAACACTGAAAACCACCTGTACGTTTAAGACGAGTATCTCGTCAAATCGCAAGTCATAGAATGAGGAGCAGCATTTGGGAAAAAAGAGTTTCCAACAAAACCTTCCGGCCTCTTTAATTAATCATGGTTTGGTACCTGCGCAATGATGCCACCCAAATTTGAATCACTCCTCAACTGAAATCAAGAATTCTCTCCTGAACATTAAATAGTTATAGAGGATCCTGAGCTACAAAGAAAATCTGAGTCAGATTCATCCAATCAGGGAAGCCTGGAGCATTGTTTCAGCATCACAGGGTCACACAGCTACACACATTTGCACTTAGGAGGTGTTTGATTCAACTGCAGTGCTCTAATGTTGGACACTGTGCAGCTCTGCTGGAGCAGTTCGGGAGTTGAGTATTTCACTCAATGATATTTTTACTTTTGAGGTTGCAGCCATGTGTATTCTCCATCCAGAGGTATAGAAACCAAACAAATGACGACAATTTAATCCAATATTTTGACTTTCATCAAAAGATGGTTTCAGTCCACTTTGGAGTAAACTGGTCATCTATCTGTACAAATTAGTTCCAGATTCAGTTTAACTTCTTCCATCTTTCCTTTCCACTGTTGTCTGTCTTGGTTCATAATGAAAATCAGAGCAGCAATAATAAACTGGTCTTAAACCTGCTGTTTAGTACATTTTTTAAGGAAAGGGGAGAAGTTCAATGGATTCTGCTTCACAGAGGTAATCCACCCTAAAATAGAATTCAAACTGCTCAATCAATCGATATATAACATAAAACACATTTAGGTCAGACAAACAAATCTGTGTCATCACAAAAGCACCTCCACATAAAAACACCAGGGAATTTTTGTCTGAACAAAGGCATGTTTTTTTTTTTTTTTTTGTTATTGTCAATGGAACACCTGCAAGATTTGCCTCAGTCGTTATTTTGCTTTAGCAGAAGGAGGAAATCTGTATTTGTATTCATGTTCAAGCTCAAACAGGACAATAAAATGCAAATTCTGGTCTGGGGTGGATTCCATTTGAGTCACAATGTAATACAACTATGCTATTAAAACGTTGCTTTTTAACTGAAAAGCAAATTGAAGAAAGAAGTATTTGAAAAGCCATGTCGGCAAATCATGCGAGTCATCTGGAGAAAGGGATGCTGAAACCAAATGAACCTCGTCCACTTCAATATTTCCTGTGCTTTGCCAAAACAGCTCTCTCCCCATAATGCACTGTTGATGTCACAGCACGTGTCCATTACATCAGAGGAAGCTTCTGAGTTCATTCTCTTGAAATGTACAGACATATACAGATTTATGGGATAGAACGTAAAGATCAATGACTACTGCCTCTTATGATCGCCTCCCTCACTTACTACTTCGGTCTATACCGAGCATCATCAAATCAAAACCACAGTCTGGACCCCGACCGAGTGAGGGTTCCTCTATCCAGACCTATGATCATTTTCTGATAAATTAATGAGAATAAAAAATTTTCATCGAGCGCTTTTTTACCCTGGAGCGTTGCGGCTGTCGACGGCCGGTGCAGCTAATGCAGTTAATATGGCAAGCTTCACTCAATGGAGCCAATCAAATCGATTGTTTACCATGCATAGACAGTGCGGAGATACGTGAGAAAAATGACAGCTTGGAGCATGGAGTCCATGCACCTGCTACTCGCTGTCTTTCCCCGGCGTAGCACCCCACACCTTGACCAGGCTTTGATCTTCTCACCGCTGTGAGTCAGCTTTCTCCTTTATGAACAATATTAAAATCAAGTACCGTCCAGGCTTACCAATGAGCACCTACACATGCATACGAATGGCACCAGCTCCATTCAAGCTAGGTTTCAAACTTCTGGGGCAGTCACAGGCCCATTGCATCTCAAGGACAGGAAGTAGAAACGAGGATAACCGCTTCGAGTTGTGTGCCTCCGTCAGCCAAACAAGATATCGCTCAAAAAATAATACATACATCCAGGGCTGTTGGCGACACAATGGCATAAAATGTTTTCTTTTACCTGATTTGCAGGCCATAAGTTATTGTAAATAGATTATTGTAGACAGCCATTTTGTCTCACGTTCAATGTGTCCGTTTGTCAAAAGTGTCCTACTTTGAAAAATGACAATATCTATTGTTGAAATGCATGTTGTTGATTATGTTTGATAGACATTGGAGTGGATAGGACGCAATTTAGACATTGCAAGGTTCTGACGCCTCGTGGAAATCTGATCATATTCAGCAGCTAAACATTCCAAGGGGGGAACTTGATCACATTAAAGTCAATTTACTGTACGGAAAAGTTTCAAAATCTTCACCTTCTTTCAAAACACTTTCAAAACGAGGTTAACTCCTCTTTGAGCATCATCTAGTTTAAGCCAGTTCTGTTTTGATCCAAACTCTCTCACAGTATATATCCTTGGGATTACAAGTGCTTTTCCTCTGCATGCATATTCAAATAGAGTGGGGAAGAAAAAGGGTAAACAATTAAAGAGACACGGAATCTGAATCTGGAGCACTACACTGTTGGTCGAAGGGAATTAATGTTATACCACATGATATTCTTGTGTAGTACACTGCAGTCACATACAAAATGCAAAATAGAGATGAGCCCATGCTGGGATCCACATAGCACAATGCATCCTTAAAGAATGCTTTGTCCTTCACCCCTTTGGGATACAGCTAACATTAAGTTAAAGGATGAACAATCACAATTACGTCAGAATTAATGAACCTTTTATTTCTTGGCGCAGTCAGCACAAGTGCTTCATCTTGTATTACTTTCTCATTGCTTTCAATATTTCTCTAAATTAAAGTGGGGCTAAGCTGATTATGTCATGACAAACTGCCGCTCCTGGCTGCAGGTCATTAGCTTCACTGTCGAGGAGGTCACATGTGGGGTGTAAAAGTTTTTTGTTATTCAAAGTTCAATAGATGACTTAATTTGTTGCCTTGGAGAGTGAATTAATTAGATAATGTCATCACCACAGAGCAATCTGCTGAGCAAATTGAAATTGAATAATTTCCTACAAAACTCCTATGATGCCCTTCGCACTCTTGGGCTTATATTCATCATTGCCACTGTAACATTATCTGTATTGCTGAAATATGCAGCTGCAGAGATTTCAACCCACTCCTCAATTTGCCAGACTTGATTTCACTGACATTACTAGTTATTATTAATCTCAGTAGGATGCCAGGTAAAAGAAGAAAAAAATCAACATGTTAATTAAACTCTGCATGTTTAATACCTGCATTAATTACCAACACCTGTGTGACCTATGCCAACTCAGCAGGCAGCATATAGTACGCGCTAATACAAGTATGACTGTCACAGGTGGAAAGGAGGATTTCTATAAATATGCAGTTGAATTCGGTCTGTAAAGCGTCCCGTTGCCCAGCATGTGCTGATGGCCATATGGACAGATAGAGAGGGGGTTCAGCTCATAATGTGTCCAAAAAGAAGAAAAAAAAACACGAGAGAAGTGAATGAATCATCACATTCTGTTCTTTGTTGGTACAAATGGCGACGGCGCTTTTGAAGCCACTTAGGAGTTGGTAATTCCCTAATGGAGGACTGTTTGAGTCGATGTTTAACTGTTCAAACACTAGTCTGAACAACTAAGATGAAGAGAGAGCAAATATCAGCAAACTGCACATAAAAAGGAATTCTCCACCAGCTATTAATGGCTTTCTTAATATTTTTAAGAAATCCCATAATATTTAACATAATTGGCACAGTTAAGTCATCTAAAGCAGTGGTAATGCAACACCACCTGCCAGAGGAATGCACTTTTCCAGTGGCACTGACTCGAATAAAATGCTCTCACACGCACAAAGGGAAAGCATTTTGGACGGCCTTGCCGCTCTACACACTTTAGCACATCCCCTTCAATATTTCATAGGGTCAATATTTTGCCTTTTGTTTTAAAGTCAATAATGCATCAACATATCAAACTATATTTTAGTCTAACGTGGTCTATAACGCCATTTCCAGCTTGAAACACTGTCAGTTCTTGGGTAGCTTTTATCCCAGAGATCAAAGCATTGCCAGACTTCTGTTTTTACCTGACTGCATAAAAGATCAAGGCCTGTAATGAGGCAACCTGAAAGGTGATAGTTCAGAAGATGAAAGTATTGGCTGCTTTGCTTATGTCAAAGAAATGTGTACTGTTGTGAAATTCAACCATTGTGATTATAATGAATTGTATAACTTACACTTGATCTCTGCTCACATTCAATACAATGAGTAATATATATGTATGTATAAAAGACTTCAGCACCTATTAGATGAGATCTTTAAAAAAAAATGCCCGATGAGCTAATTTGTATTACTGCAAAGTCATTAACATTTGCTGAGTGCTCCATAGGCATCAATATAACTCCCACTCAGGTTACATTTAACAATGCCAACTAAACTGTCTGTTCCTCTACGATATCAAATAAACTCGGATGAATTGTTTCAAATACATTAATGAACCAATAAATTGTGAAACAAGCCAAACTCAATCGCATTGCATTATTGAGATTTTCATATTAACAAGATCGTTTTTAATTCATTGTAGATTTTAAAATGTAATAAGAAAACTATTCAAACCCTTATTTTATGTTCCATTGTATTGTATATGTGTCCTGTTTCTTTCATTCTGTTACTAAAAATAAATACATTGCATTTCACTTTGGGTGTTATGATCACCTCCTCTCAGCAGATGCCCGAAGAAGCCAGCAGGCTCAGTAATTGTCAACGACTGCAGCTCGCTGGATGCTTTATCCTGTTGGCTCGAGTGACCACAACCGCCTTCATTATTTTTGTTTTAAATAACAAAAAAAACAAACAACATTGTATGGGGAAAATGTGAGTTTATAAAATAAAAAAACCATTTTGAAAATAGTCATTTTGAATTAAGAACCTCTTTTATGGAGAAAAAAAAAGTCAAACTCTAATATAATGTAATATTCTTGGTTAAAATGTAAGAATACATTGAATACTGTTGAAGGATATGTAACATTAAAAATGAGTTTGAATAATTCCTTTTATTATTTCTCCAGTTATTAGATTATTGTGAGTCTTCATTTCATTATCTCTTGTTCATTTATTCCATATTGAACAGGGGCTCTAGAGTCAAGTAGTTGTATAGCATGAAAGCATTAAAAACAGACACATTTAAAACACAATCAGAGAGCCTCTTGAATTGGAATATGACCCAGAAAGCAATCAAGTAATCTAGTTATTATCATTGACCCCTGTAAGAATGAGATCATGCAGCCCCCTCACAGTGATTTCAGTGTTGCATCGATACGGTGAACTATAGAAAAACTGAAATGAATCTATTGGTCATATCGTCAGTCACGCTGAGTGCAACAAGACAGCTCTCCCCCGGGGGGGACATTAGCGCTTCATTTTCACTTAACCCTCTTTGGCCGGGTTGTTGAGGCATGATCGGACATGCAAGTGCTCTGTTGAGCACCATCAATCTGTCAGTCATATGTCAGAAATGCCAAAAGCATTGGGAAACTGTCTTGTTAGTTATTGATCGACACATAAGTCCTCACTATTATTCAGTAAAAAGGAAAACTGATGTCTCTTTTGCCGATTTTTACAGTTTCGCTGCTTCCTCTCAGACCATATTGTTCAAGATTATCATTCCGAGTGTGATAATGGAAAAATAATGAAGTTGGTCACAACAAACCAAAGTGTAGTTGTGAAATGGTGTCAATGAAATTCAGATTGTATGATGAAAACAATGAGGACAACAAAGCAACAAAAAGTCCATTTTCATGTCAATGGTGCTTCTCACATTTATCTCTTGAAGAAGAGGTCATTCAGTGGTTAAGTTGACCTCCCCTCAGTGTTTGTGAACAATGATTAAAAATTACTCAATTATTCATGTGGTTTCAAACACAACGGGGTTCTAATTTGACTCTAATAATGCTCACACCCTTATGACTAATTCTGTGAAGGGCGCAGCAAGAAATGTAAGATATACATTACTGTCAAGAGCCTGAGCACCCACACTGCTCTCTCCAGCTTGTTGGGAAAGAATAGCTCAATTGAGGAGGGCCATCTGGACGAGGCATTACAGCTAAGACTAGACCAACAACAACAGACTATGCCAACCTCATATCACGCACAAGGTTGTCCTGTAAAAAGACTGAAAGATATTCGCTTCACTGCTATTATCACCTGTTTCATGTGTTTCATATATTGCTGAAATTACATTGTTCTGCTTCTATGATGTTATTTTCCTCTACCATTGATGATCTTTGTACAAGCAGAGATGATAGATGACTCTTATAGGTCAGGCAAGATGATTGGCTACAAATACAGCGTCAGAGTTTCCATTGTGTCTCGATCACAATCATACGATTATTCAAATAATGGCATTAAAGATGCAATGACGAATACAAGAACAATGTGTCAAAAGAGTAAAATTTGGCACATGTGATCATCAGGGAAACTGTGTTCCAAACAAAAACACTGCAGTACTTGTGTGCACTGACAGGCTTTTAAGCTTTTCCTCTGAACTCGGTATATTTTGAGTCTATTTATTCCCTGCACATTTTCTCACCATTTCCTTTTTCCAGCACGGCATCATTTTAAGAAAACTTCCACTCTTGATGCAAACTTGTAAGGTATTTGGCACAAATGCCGGGTTCAGAGAGCGGTCCACTAAATGAAGGACAAAGAGGATGTGCATCGATATGCCAGGAAAGATCACAGCTGGACAAGAACGTTTGGGATTCCTCGGCTGACTTCATCTTTCACCTCCTTCTGTTTGGCGCTCCTCATTCTATTGATGCACAGTAATAGCAGGGCTTTTCTTTACAAAAGTGTGAAATGGCTTCTGGAAATCTTTCATGAGAAATTGATATTGTGAAATGACAGTGAAATACTTTAAAGTGATCTCTGATAAGTCAATGTGACCGTGGTTTTAACATCTCTGGCTGATTCAATTAACTTAAATTAGTGAGATTTACATGTGTTAGTAAAGGTAGATTTTGACCCCCTCACATGGAGCCATGCTGTTTCCCTCAGTTTCTAGACTTTATGCTAAGCTAAGCGTTTTCTGTTGACAAAACATACAACTCTCGACAAGGCGGCGAAGCTTATTTTCTAACCGTAGATCTGTTGCTACAAATAACTTCCACATATTTATTCATTTGTCTTCTAGTATTAAGTCAAACATGGTGATGTAGTGTTGAATTTTACTCAGCTATAATCAAATAATTTTAACAATTAATGTCACTTGCACCATGGGACGGAAAGCCTACATGGAGGCATGAAAAAAGTGAATATTAAAATAAGTCTACTGCCTCAATCCGTAGTCTCCTCCGTCGTCTATTTTTGCTCTATTTCTGTCAAGGAAAAAATATAGAGCGCTGTGATATGACAACATTTTCTTCTCATTTAGTCAGTAAACATGCTTCTTCTTCCTGTTCAGCGGCTTTGAAGATTTGCCACTTCTCCTCTGTAGCACATTAACATCAAACGTTTAACCATGCTTACCAGGCTTTTTCATATTCAATGTTACTCAAATTCAAATAAGACCAACCGATAATACAATATAAGGACCCTTTTTCCCACATTTGGGGAGCTAGTAGAAAAGCATTAACTGGAAAGCAATATAAAAGACTGCTGACAATTATACGCAATGCACGCTATGATGATAACAATGAGACAAAGAAAAAGCCCACGAGGGGAAACGCAGCATGGTGAATAACAATGCAGTGATAATGTTATGATTCTTCGCAGTTACAATGAAAGGGTGAAGGAATACTGAACATTATGCAAAGCTAAATTCACAAGTATAAATCTGTTGATTCTTAATATTGTAATTAGGTCTGTTTGATGGGTAATAGAGGCTATGATAAAAAAACTAAAAAAAAACTAATTTGGTCTTTTTATACACTGAATTGACATTTCATGTGCGCTTCCAGCTGCTGTCGTGGTTTCAAAAACTGAATTATCTTGCAGCTTCAAAGCAGATAGAGAGCACAGCTTTTCACCCTTGTGTGCCAACTTTTTGATAAGCACAAAGAGACATCTTAACCACTTGTCAGTCAGCTATCGTAGCAGCAGGGCCAGAAGACAGGCAGGCCAACAAAACAAACAACCAACACTCCTCCATCTAACCTATCTTGGAATAAATGGACAAAAGCAGCGAGGAAGCAATAACCAGATTGCTAAACCTGCTCCGTTCGCACCGGCACGCCATCCAATTCAGCGCCAAGACACCCAAATGATATTGCGCATGTGGAGGCTTTGCCCGGCGAAGTGTAAATAAGCATTTCCATGCTCAGCATTGGGTGTATAACATGGTGTCAGGTAGCCACAATCAATGTAGAGAGGCAGCGGGAGCAATCAGCCAACCTTCGCCTCGACGAGATGGAGGGCCACCGCCGCACACACAAACAACCAATCACCACGGGACAGTGATAGATGTCTCATCCGGCTTTGAAATCTATCATCCCGACCAAGTGGCTGTCCAAACGTCGCCTGACAGACTGTTAAACACAGCTTAATATGCATCACCCTGGCAAATAGTTCATCAATTCTTTATTATGTGGGCCTGCGTTGTGTAAGCCATTGTCCAAACCTGTATTTAATACACTAAGTGCTTTGGTGTCCAGAGTGAGACATAGTTAAGTAATGCTGCGTTCCATTGTGTTACATCATCATGAGAAATAATTACTGCATTAAGCAACAAACATTTTTAAATTCAATTTTGCAATATGATGCTAAAATCTACGAGGTGTAGCAACTCCCTCAAAAATAAAGATGTGGACAAAATAGTTGGACATCAATAGCGTCATATGTATCATTTAGTACACAAATGAATTTGCTTGTGGACCAAAACAGAGAACTATGATGACTGCAGGATTTCTGGCCTCAACACTTAATTAGCAAAATGCCAAGTATAACGCTACTTGCAACATGATGAGGCAACCGTTTAGTTTAATCTGAGATCTGTGAAATCACATTGCACCTCACCAGTGTCATTTATGCCACCTCACCTCAGCCTTTAAGGTTTACTGAGAGACTCTGCGTAATACAGGCAGCCACTGCCTTCTTGCCAGGATTGTTAAAGTCCCCATGGGATTTCTTAGCAGCTTACTTCTGCTCAGTTTCACAAAGACCTATTTTGTTGCAAATAAGTACGAAGAAGCTCACATTGCGTTCGCTGACATAATTATTTAATACACTTTGGCATTCTGACGACAGTTTTTGAAGCTTATATGGTGGTGCCCTTGCGGACCAAATCGTGCACAAACTGTGACTTATGGGAGGTACGCCTCAGCCAAAAAGGTCTGAATGATGAATGCCAATGCGACATAAGTCACATTTGTTACAAAGCAAGTAAAACCACCCAGAGGGGTGAGCTGCATCACTTGGTTCTTTTACCCACATGGAGCTTTCTGTTTATCATCCAACATCTTGACAAGTTGTTCCTCATTCCCGCACACAAGTGTCCCCCTCGACCGCTTGTGCCCTCCCTCCGTCGGCTGAGGAAGTCACAGAACAAGGTGGTGGAGAGGTGCCTTCACGGCGAGGGTTATTTTTCTTCCCTGATCTCGCTCTGATAAGCGTATTTGCTCTTTGGAGTCTGGGGCGACTCTTAATCAAGAGGAGGTGGAACCTCGAACAAATTTGGAGGAGCAGCTGATAAGGAAAGCATCTGTTTAACAGTTTTCCTTACATGCAGGGTTACAGAGCAAAGGCAATTTGGCCACAGGAAAGGCAGATAAAAAGGGTGTAGCGAATTAATGCAGATGTATTCCGAGCGCTGCAGACAATACCGAAGCTATTCAGGGGAATTATCTCTTCTCTTGCATTCCAGTTTGTGGTGAAATTGATACTATCTCTTTCTGATATCAGTCTCATTGCTTTCATGATACTGTACATTGTCAATCCTGGCACAGTTGCCTTGGTGCTATACTCGAGATAATTACATCTAGTCCTGTAATGGACACATCAAGCGCCAATCTATGAAGTGTATATGCTAAAATGAAGCAAATCACAAAGGATGACAATCATCGCTTTTCAAGCGCAGTATCTGTGACAGGTGGGGAGTGGATACTAATTTAGCATTTCAAAGCCTTTCCACTGTTCACATCCGACTTTATACCTGTAATCGCCTCTCGCAAATATATTTTTAGCCTCTTGGATTCTGCCGCCCCCACTGGCTGCGTCCCCTGGGAAATAACCATTCCCGGGGCTGACATCCACGGTGTGTTCTCTATAGATCAAACAAGCCTGGTCCTGAATTGCCAAGGCCCTGCGGGTCCATGCTGCCAAACACATGAACTGTCTTTGTTAATGCCTGCTGGTCAACTATCAATAACTGCTGAAGGGGTTTTACTCCTCTAGGACATGCCACCCCATGCAGAGGGAAGTTAGAAACAAAGCTTAACTTCATCTGCAAATGAAATTGTGAGAAGCTTGAAATCACGCTTCTCCTTTGCCGGAGATCAAATTTAGGCTTCCTCCCTCAGTTTTGAAGCTTTCCGTCTTCTCCCTTCCCACTCTCATCCTTTAAAAACCCCAATTAGGAGAAAAGTATTTGTGTGTGGGCTTCTGCTCAGTTCAAACAAAGCCCTAATCATAGAGCATCACTGGCATTGTGAGTAAAGCAGCACTTGGCAGAGGGGTAAAGCATTGGCCTGGATTCTGAGGAAAAGTTCGTTCCACTTTCTCTCCGCTTTTTCACTGGTCTCACAGTACTTTGTGTTTGTTGCACCAATATCCGAGATCAGCACATTTGTTTAATGTGGAAATTAACTTTCATCCTGTCATGCTATATTTAACATAGCACAAGAAACTTTTTTCTTTTTTGGGGGTGTAGAGGGTGGGGGGAGAAGGGAGGGAGGAGCCAAATGGTGCCGTTTCTCATTTTAGGAAACCTTTACAGAGAGAAAACAAAAATAGATATTACTTTTTCTTCTCCAGCAGATATTCTAACAAGGGATTTCTGCAACATTAGTCCATCAAGGAAGCCGTCCCAAGCTATAGAAATATATTTTGTTTCTTTCATTCAAAAAAATCTAAGGCAACTTCTTCTTCTCCATCATACTTGGTCTCCCAACTCTGTAGTTATATTCCTCTCTGAAAAATACAAAATATTTCATCTGTTCATGTTTACAGGGGTGATCAATACAAATTGGTATGAACACAACGTCCCAAATAAGACCTTAACAGACCAATTATCCGCTCTATTTTGTATTTGTATTCGTCACTTATTGATTCTGGTCGTGACATTCCCTTAAAAAAGGTGAGTAGTCACTACGTTTAAGGTTTTATTGCCAGTGTTTGCATTGTAATCATTTCATAAAGCTACGCAGCTTTATTCCCCTCAGCCATCCTGATCTCTCAGTGGACTCACAATGTTTCCCCGTGGGTTTAATTATCTGTAAGTGTGCACAAGGGCAGAAAAAGGTCAGTTTGTATGCATTCTGACTGGCGTCAATGCGATTCATACTGTAAATGAGACAGAGGTAAGGCAGCAATGCTTCATGGTACGGATGTGTATTAACAGTTGCTTTTTCCTTCCTACTGGAATTAAACTTAATTGATTCATGAGGCTTCTTAAATGTCATTTAGAAATACAGTCTTCTGTATAAGACAAGATAAGGAAAGACAAGGTTTTTTTCCATCAATATTCACAGGCACAAATTGTCAGCGTGGCCTTAATAAATTTGATAACATGCCTTTTTACTATCCCATGTGAGTGCCGCGTAAGATTACAATGAAAGATGAAACAGTGTTTGTATAACAACACCTTTATTATTCATATGTTTCATTTTGAAGTGGCCTCCTCATTAATCTAGGCTAATTATGGCTGTAACACTTTGGAGACTGCATAGCGGAAACATGCTTGGAGAGCGAAACGCTCTCTCAAAGACACTCGAAACAACTACTGAGGCAGTGAGATTTACAGCAAGCTGCCCTAGATAACAGAGAAGCTTGTTTGTGCGTGTGTATGGATCTCATATACAACGTTTACTTTGCACCCAGTTACTCATCGCTGCATTCTAAATGCTCGACAGGAATAATGTGTCACAATGACACTCATGTCACTTCCTGTGCATATATATCAGTCACAATACTGTCACTTTGACAGAGAGAAAATAACTTTTTGGACTTTTTTTTCCCACAGTAGTTACTTCAGCGTCAAGAGAGCATTCGAGACATGATTAAAACATCACAACAAGTGGAATGATTTGCTTCAATACACTGTATGCAGATCAGGATGAGTAATAAGAAGGAACTAACTGGCAAATGGTCCCATCGAGTTCTTGCGCAAAACAAAAATATGTTTATATTGCAATAAATACAGTATATGAAACATTGAAACGGCTGTTTTGTCGTACTATAGTCTACGGCAGTGACTGAACCAGGGGTAATAATATCCCAGGGGTATTCCTGCAGTTTGTATGAGCTAAGAGGAAACATTGTGTAGGGGCTCAACTAAGAATGTATGCTTTGATTAGAAAACAATACCTGAACAGTGACTCAGCGGGAGCACTTGAACAAGATGCATTTTGATTGCGAAGGCACGGAAAATGTGTTCGCAAGCTAGCAGTGTCCTCTAAACAGTTAACTAAAAGCAATCAATGAAAGAGCACATGAATCAATAGTTAAAATAGCTATGGTAAAAATGACCGTTCCCCTACTAGTCTGGTGTTGTTCAGTCGTTTCGGCATGTGCAAATACGGATTAACCAGCAAAAAGAAATGACCATGGAGCTACAAAAAACAATGGAAGCACAGAAGACGTGGGTTAAGCGCTGACTTAATGAAAGCCTTCTGTCCTTTATGCCGTTGGGAAATCTAAATTTGCTTCGAAGGGGAGAATGACACAGCAAGCGTCTGTCGGAGTGGAGTAAGGCCACGCTGAAAGTGCAAGCACGCAACATGACAGAGGATTTTATCAATCAGTCAAGAGCAGCAACAAATGTGTGTAAAAAAAAAAAAAGACTTGTCTAAATTTGGTAAGTCATGTCAGCCTTTTCCTCCTTTATGTTTGGAATGTTTGCTTTTTTGCAGTTCAACTTGTTATTTTTGGGTTTATTTACATAAACCTAAACAATTATGCTCACTAACAATATCGCTTTATGCAAAATGGAATAGCGTGTTTGTCTGTCCAATTGAATAATAATATTAACACTACACTATAAAGTCTCCATGGCATTCCCCCGTTTGTCCCTCATTTGGTATTGAAAGTTGACAATTCAAGCTAACAAAAATAGTTGAAAAGTAATTGATAAATAGTTGAAATACATAAAAACATTTCACTCCAGGTGTTGGATAAATAAGTGAAACATGCGGCTCATGGCACTCCAAATAGTCGTATAACTGTAAATCTGAGTAGACCACTAAACACAGTAAATTACAATAAATAATATGACAACATAATTGTTTTATATAATCAATTGAGTAAAATAACATCTGGTTAAAATCAGTTTTGATGATGCCATTTGGAAGATAATGGGCCGTATACATTTATCCCAGTGTCTGTTTATCCCAGTGTCTTCCTGTGGTCGCCATCACACAACACTACATTCTGAGCTTGTCAAAACATGTGCTTAACAGCACAATGCTGCCCTAAATATTTACATTTCCTGACTTCTTTAGGTTAAACACATATCGTGGACCACATGGTTAATATCTGCATTCCTATAATTAGAGGCGTGGTAACTGTGCCAGCCGGAGTTCACCTCAGAGACAATATGTACTTGACTAACTTCAGTAAAAACATTAAAGTCCCAGTGAGATGTGCTGGCAGACTGATACTTGCTCTTTGAAAGTAAGTTAGAAAATTAAATCAGGTTGTTTGTGATCCAGTTTGCACATTAACTATTGATATCACGAGCCTCGTGCGTTTACATGGCGTGGTAAGACTAATTACATTATATTATAATGCTAATTACATTCCTAAGGGTCGCATAAAATTGTTTGCTGTCATTTCCATAGCAAACTAACATCCAAGGGGCAGGGTGTGCATAATTAGCTTTCAAAATAAGATGCGTGCGTATTGAATTACACTGTACTTATCCTGTCTGTTTCTCCGCGCCTCTTTGTTCATCCACATTGATTGCAATAATGCAAGCTGGCGACCGGGTGTGCTTCTTAAACAAGCAAATCACCCATACAGAAATACGTCTTGCTTGTATGTTAATCTACAGAGCATGAACAGGGTATGGTTTGCTCTCATATCCAAAGTGGAGGGCTTTATCATTCTGGTTCTGCCGTATGACACTTCTGGGTTGTGTCCCAGTGGAGGACCTCGCTGAAACTGGGTCGAATGTTAAATCGGCTGTTGAATCAGGAACGATGCAGGAAAGCCTCACAAGGAGGCTTGATGCTCTCAGAAAAAAAAGAAAAAAAAAGGTATGATGGTAACAGCATGATGATGATTTCATCATACAGTATGGCGTGACTTGACATTCAAAAGCACATTGGTAAACGTGAAAATGAACCTAATTACAGCTTGTGAGCCTCTTTTTAAATAATAAAACACACATGTTGCAGGGTAAATGCATTAGTATGCCCTTTGAGGGCAATGTTGTTAAGATATCTAAGCATAACACCACTGCAGTGAGCTTTAAAGATCTTCTGAAATACTGTAATTTCAAGGAAGTTATCATCACAGTAAATGACCATTTGTGCAGTGATTTGCATGTTCCCATCATTTTCCTGCTTTTGGAGATCAGTACAGAGGGAACTTGATGATAATATTCAAATATATGTGCACATAATTTTAGAATGTGCAGTGCAAGTCACCTCCAGATGTAACACCTCTGAGGCTCCATCTCGACAGTGTCATGATGTAAATTGGTCCCCGATGCAGTGTCTCTCTTGCCTCCTGGTGCCCGTTATTCTCGGCTCTGATACGGAGCAGGAGTTTGCCGCTGAATCTTTTCACCCAAAAGCTACCAGAGTATTAATGTGATGCATAAGAAGCACTTTCAAGTACTTTTCCTGTTTTCCATCTCAAATGTATCAAAACCTTCACGTTTCTAGTTGAAATTGTAGCTGGTGGAGTGACACATTACTCATCAAGCGCAGCGGGGAAAGCAGTCATTAGAAAGCAGCTCTGACAGGCTTCAGGATGTTCCAATAATGTAACAACATTTCGTGACGAGTGCTACCCCAGGTAACTTACAGTAGTAGTGGAAGCGGATTCCTGAAGTTAGTTCAGTGGGTGGGTTGATTCGTCAAGTTCCTCTTGAGTTTGTAAATAATGTATTTGAAGACAGTGCGAGGTTTAATGTTATTTCGAGGAATTTACAACGAGGAATTTACATTTTTTTGTGAATTTTGGGGGTGCTGGTGCGTCTGAGCACCAGATTGCCTTTAGAAAACGTTTCATTTGAATGCAGCAGGGTCTGACAGTCTAACTCGAGCATTCCTGACTCTGGTTCTCTCTTGCAAAGAGGTGAGTGCGAGCTGGTTTCTGGTGAACCTGCATGATATCGCATGATTTGCCTGATTTCACGTGGAATCCGACCCAGTGCACAAGCATTACGAATTTCAAGATATAAGGAGCCAATATTCTTGCTGATGTGCTCGTTATCCTGCTATCTTGACATGGCAATAAAATCCTCGAGAGCCCTGTGATTATATCACTGTGGGGAAAAAAGGGGAAAGAAATACGTGCCAGTGCTCGCCTTATTCACATGTTGGCTTGTGAATCGATCGGCATCAGCAATATCTTCTTATTTATTCAGATTTATTTATTATTTTTTAAGCATTTTATATTGTGTTAGTCATAATTAATCAATTGCTGACTATGTTACAAAGTGGAGGGCTTCATCATTCTGGTTCTGCCGTATGACACTTCTGGGTTGTGTCCTGTATTGACCTATATTACTACAGTATTTTTCCACCTAAAACATTTTTGGGTTGAGGTGTGTTTGTATGTTTACCCGTAATCTTAATATTTTAAGTGCTCTGGGTGTTATTTGTAGCATATATTATCACTCTTTAACATATTTTACAATCTCTGCAACCGGGAATCAACACCAGCCAATCAGAGAGGCAGGCAGGAGCTGAAGTGTGTGAGCTATTTATTTAGGATTTAGGAGCCATCTCCAAGTCAGAGTTAAACACATTTGAAGACTTCTGATAAAAACAGCTATGAAATTATACCCAATTCTATCCTTTAGTGTTATCTTTATGAAAGATAACGCCCGAAAAGACAAAGTTTGCTATTAATAAATAACCATTTTATTATTTGCACATATTACAGCTTTTGTCTGGACGTTTAATCCTTAAAATGAAATCAGATTATGAAAATCAAAAGAACAGATTCAGACAACAGTTAATATATTATTTCACAAAAAAAAATCCACCTTGTTTTCATGTTCTTACATTATGAGGCGCTGCACGAAAACGCTTGCGCTGCTGCGTTCCCATTCGTCCAGAGAACCTGACATGGAGAGTGCAGGAAAGAATACCAGCAGCTTGTAAAAAGTGCCGGTGCAGAAAGTCCAGCTCCAGCAACGAGTAAAATTATTAAATAGTCCTTGTCTATATCGCACATGTACATATTTAAACTGCTTGGCATCATGAGGCCAAAAGGTGCGACCTTCGCCTACATTAGGCTAAACAGCCCGATAGGCGTAGGCATGGTTGATAGTCCACCACGATCCGTAATTAATTACACAGTGAGCGATACTGAGCACTGTCCAGAAAAGTATCCACAGTCAGAGACAGATAGGAGAGTCGAGTAATTCCAGGAACTGACACAACAAACATAATATCCAGTCCTTATCTTAGCAGGGAAACTGTATTTGGAGCACTAGCTCAGTAGATAGAGTAAATAGCTGCATGGGTCCAGAGCACTAAAGCGCGCAAGCACTAAACCATGCAACAGAGAATCTGATGAGGTTCTGATGCAGAACAAGGAGGTTAGTCACACTGATCAGTCTCATTTCATAGTATAATGGTATTGAAAATGTGACGTGGTACTACCAGCACTACGTTGTCAAAAGAGGGTATTTCTTGATTATTGCTCTTAAGATAATTCCTTTCTCTGGAGGACTGCTTGTTATGAAGGAAATGCCATGATTTCAATGTCATAATTGGAGGAATATACCTCACAGTCCTACAAATCTTGGCATGCATTATGCATTCTCATGCATTCAGAGTTGAGACAGTTATTCTCCACATCATCCCACATTTTGTACAAGTCTAGAATAACACCAGCACTTTTCAAAAAGAATAGTAATTAGGCCGTACACCTTGCGACTCAGTGTGCAGAGAGAATACAATAATAGACAAATTCAGATGAGAATTCCTTCCTCTCTCTTGTGTTGAGCGGTGCATCCATTTTGCACATTCACACGTCAACGTGGAAAGTTGACTTCTGAAATCACACAAGTAAATTTTGAATTCTCATGCAGTGATCGAAAATAGGAGCATGCACTTTTTACGATGTTACTTTTATCAATTTCACTTTGGAGACTGAAGTAGTTTTTGACACTTGCTTCCCATAAACAACAGCTGGGGGTAAAAAATATTGCATTTTTTCCGCTGCGTATCACAGAGTCTGATTCTCACATAAAGAAAACATGTCTTCAGTTGTCAAGATGCTCGTGAGGCTTCCAAAAGGGGCTGCAGACAAATATACTTCACAATAGGGGAAAAAAATGCTACGATGGGCTTTCACACAACTACTTCGAATGCCTTTCTCTGATTCATAACCTGTGAGCCCTAACCGCACGGACCATTTTGTTGCGCACCAGCTCAGACGTGCCTTTAATATCTCTGCTCTTTCTCCCCCGATTGTAAGGCTTCAAATTCTGGCCAGAATGAGAAAGGGCATACGGCATGCAACAGTGTGCCATCTCCAAATCACCAACAGGCAAACAGATGGATGGCATGCATCATTACTGTGAGTTAATGGAGCAGTAGTTAAGATTCTGCATATATGCAGACTCCTAGACTCTGTGTCCAAATGGTTTCCGGCTTAGCATTGTGCATGGTAAGCATGTGTGTGTGGAAGAAGATGCTTTTTTTGTTATCGACCAAGGAGAGGAAGTTTATTGTTGGTTGGAGTAGTGGAGGGAACAGACTCTTACCATAAGCAAGAAGTCCAAAAAACATGGAGCATTGGATTATCTTGGAGAAGGCCACCAGCTGTTCCCGCTTGTCTTTAACAATGCATCAGCCTAATGGCAATTTCCACTTCATCATGGAGCTCAATTTTCACAATGTGCTGCCAGACTATTTGATATTTATCGTGGAATTGGCAAGTAATGTTAGCTTCTGTTCTGAAACGTACCAGCAGCCAAGACCCTGCATTACTCATGCTCCCACAGTATGGTAGACTTTGGCCTATTCATTTATGTCCAGGAAATGAGTAATAGCTCTGCCATTCAATGGGCCAGCGGGGCATTTACCTTTGATTTGTTGATCATGTAGAAACTCCAAAGTTCAAATAATGTAAGTCTGCGCTAACTTTGTCTTAACATTAATATTAATCGTAGCGTCGAAACAGCATGAATACACAATTTCAGTTAATAAAGCAGTCCAAGTGAAGTGTCGTTTTGTTAGGAAGTTAATTGTCATGAAGTCTGACGGTGTCAGGAGGCGTTTGTCTTCCCTCGATGCACAAATTCAGCACATGAGCTATGAATGTATATTATGAAGCCTTATCCTCAGATGACCTTATATTAGCAGATTTCGGCTGTCCGTCACACGTCCCCCTGTCATCTGCATTAGTCATGCGAGGACGGTTGCTCCCTCTCTCTCTCCCTCTCTCTCTCTCTCTCTTGAAATTTAATCAATGCAGACTTACACCCACAGTCTTGCCGGAGCAGACGATAAATGATTAGCAATCATTTTGTTTAGGCTGCTGCCGAGGGAAATCTAACTCTCAGGGTTAATATCCTATATGACACGAGGTAAGCTGAGGAGGAGGGATCTCCCTGCTTATCTGCTCATCAGCACTTTGGGTTATCCCTCTTCTGGTGATTGATATAAAGTAAGTTGCTGCCGAGGTGAGAGGTTCACTGTAATTGTTGGCAAATTATTTAGTCAGGAAAGTTACTTCCTTCTGTGATGCATATGAATGAGAGCTGAGCGCTCCTCCTCATCAATCAGTGCAGAAAGCCAAATCGCTCAAGTTTGTGCTGTCAGGCTTTTGGCCATCAAAGATACCCTTCTCAACATGCTTGATATCACACTTCTAGGGAAAGGAAAGCAGAAAATAGTGTTCTCCTGGTGCCACGTGAGTCTAATTTGATAATTACTTTTTGCTATTTACAAACCTATTGAACTGCAATTCTTAAATTAAATAGAGCTCATAAGGTCTCCTCAAAATCGTAGAGAAAGTCAATATAAAACGAGGTTGAGGTTTTCTCCAGATAGCTGTGGTTTTGCCCCACCACCTGCTGTAATTGGTGGTAATTTGGTCTTCATAATGAGCAGAGGGACAACAGTCATCCTCCTGGGCAATCAAATAGGTCAGTTAAAAACTGCTGGCTGCTTCTTTGTAGCAAAGCAAACTGCTCCACATCTCGATAAAACTTTTCCCACATTTATTTAAATGGCCCCGTTTGGTTTGTTTATAAAAACAAACAAGAGCATTTTTAATCAAAGGAGGCAGTTTGAAGGTCCTTGGAAACTTTTACAGTTTAATTAACACTGGGGTGAAATGATATCAAAATCCCTTAAAGCATAAATTCTGAGATAAACAACCACATAAATTGTTTTGGCGTCTCAATTTCTTTGACACAAACCTTGCCAACCACAAAGGTATAAATGCTTTGGTTTTCTGTTTTACTGCTACTTTACCAGCAGCTGACCCTGCTCTGCTTTAATGTAAAAAACACACTGTTTGAGACAAGGAAGGGAAAAGTCAATAATTATAATGAAAGCCCTTGAGAGACGTTGGAGACCATTAATAATGAGTATAATTTCCCCCCTGGCTATTCTATTGCATGACGTTTGACAGCTTATTTCCCCATGTTGAAGGAAACAAAACAGCAGCAAGAACAGCAGCATTTTGACAGATGGGAGGAAGCAAGTTTAAGAATGATCATTTTGGTTATCATCTTGCTTGACAGCTCCAAAGAATTTGAGTTGCTTTTAGAAATAACTATTTCTCCAATGTCTGCCCTACTCCTGTGTGAACACCGAGTTCCTACCAAATATACTGTAGATAGATGCAATTAAAGATCAGCCTCCACCAGGCAGTGTTTTAAAAAAAACACCCAATATTGTACTGCATGTAACGACAACTGATACACTTGAAAAAGAAACTAGAGAAAGCAAAGGCATGGAGAACTTTTGCAAAGGTTGGCTTCACATCTTTAAGCACCGAACAGTGAGCAGAGACCCTCGTCTACAGTTTCTACATAACACAGGAAATAAAAAAGCAGGTATGTCAGCAAGAAAAGGACCAACTCCGTAGAGTGCAGGTGGGAGCGATGCGGAGAAGGGGGCAGATGCTAAGAAAAGAGATGGCGGTGGAAACTGTTAATGAATGGGTATTGGAAACTCTGGGCGGACGCTGCGTTGAAATGCTTACTCGTTTGTGATTAATGACTACTAGGCTGCTGTAATAGGTACCAGTGGGACCTCAGACACCGGCACCTTTTTATAGAATAGCCCCAAAAGAAAAAAGATGAAGTCCCCATTAGAGTGCTTCTTCAAGGCAAAAAAAAAGGTCTCTATGTGGCCCAGGGAGCTACAGTCATATCATAATGTAGCTTTTCTCCACACAGCAAAAGTGTTTTGTCAAATCAACTGAAAAATGAAACACCTGAATTTTTCATTGCTCAGCAATTCAAAGTTGTCGCAATTGGGAACAGTTGCATTTTGTCTCCTGTTTGTTGATGAAGAATGTCATTAAAAAATTTTTTTTTTAATCATTAACGATGACACGATTGTAAGAAGAGCTTCTAAAACCTTTTTGAATGTATTTTTTTTTTAGATAAAACATGGTTTTAAAGACAAATATTTAAAGAAAATATTCCCTTTCTGTGAAACCAGCCAAATAATTCTACAGACAGTGATAATGTGTTTAATTGAAGGTCAATATGAGAAATGTGTGCACATGTGCAGATCTAAAACTCTCTAAAAGGCAACGCAAGTTCATTTGTATAGCACATTTCAACAAGGAAATTCAAAGTGCTTCACATAAAATCATAAAAAGCATCAAAACACAATGCAGGAGAAAAAAAGGGTCCTTTCTAAATCACGAATGAACATGTTTCAGTTTCACACACTGATTCAGAAATCAACACTTGTATGTGCATGACCGCAATGCATGCAGTGGCCAATAAATTATTCACATGTCTTTTGTTCTACACATTACCCAATCCTCAGAGTAAAGAACAGAGTGCAGCTCAGGTTCCTGTTGCAATCCATTTGACTTTAAAACAACTTTGACTGTGTGTGTGTGTGTGTGTGTGTGTGTGTGTGTGTGTGTGTGTGTGTGTGTGTGTGTCACTGGGTGTGAACCATACACTGCGAGGGCCACAGAGAAACCTCATATCTTGGCAGCTTTATCCAAATAAACATTAATCTTTGCACATTCGGAAAACACTTTTGTGAAATACATAAATTCACAAAATTAATCTTACTGTGTTCCACATGCAGTCAGGCGCAGCGATTCAGAAATGAATTAATCACCCCAACACAATTGCCTTTTTTTGCATTTTTCAAGGTTATTTCGAACCAATTACATGTAAGCAAGGTTGGTTAGGGAGAGGATATTTGTTATTGGTAAAAGAATTACCACGGGCTGTTTTGTTGCTTTTGTTTGTTCAAGTGCTGGAACTGGGGCAATTTAAGGAGAATTTATAAGTTTGTAATACAGTCGGTTAAGATTCCAATTTAGTTTCAATTTGTCTCATCTCCATGGTTTTGCCGGTTACTGAATTGTAAATGTCGTTCTTTATCTTTCTGCATGATGATTCACTTTTGAAAAAACAAACATTTACTCTCAACAATTTGCAGTTTTATCAGTAAAACCAATTTTAGCAGTCAACGCAGCATGGCAGCGCGGCCATTGTTACAGCACCGTTCGAGAACGGAAGAACATTTAAAAAACGCAAATAACATGTTGTGAACACAAGGTATAACGCTGTATGTTTCTATACTCATGTGACTCATGTCACATCGGTCCATGCTGGACACACTGACTATGTTCTTCCTGTTGTGTTGGGCAGGTTACTCACAAAGTGTAATAACTTACATTTGTCTTCTCTTAAAAGTAGCACTACTTCACTTATTCCTTTTCATCAAAAGCCATTAAACCATTAAAAAAGCCATTTATCAACAGGAAAGTCAGTAAATCAGGCCGCATTGACACATGTGGTTGACTAAAACAGTATCTGTTGTCCACAAATGCTTTATGCTTGATTAAAAACTTCTCCATCAGTTCATTAAATCCCTGCAGCATCTGAAGGCAGCAGGACACATATGCTGATAAATCTGCAGCCTCTGAAAAGTGCCACGCCAGATGTGCCCGGCCGGCCAGATCGGCTGTACGGTACGTGGGAGAGACTCAGCTGACTCGCTTGCCCCATAACGACCTGCCCCGACTCTGCGTCTGATTGGCTGTTCTTCACCAGGCCAGGTCCAGAAAGAGAGAGATATTTCCTGTAGGATTTTGGTAATATTCATATGTTTTGCCTTTCTTTTCTTTTCCATCGGCAACTACTCTTAATAGTATACTATTACCAGTAGTAGTAGTACTGCTTTATACTGTACAAATGACATGTCTTCTAATTCTATGGTGGGGATTTTGTAGGGGAAGGCCAATGAAAATATTATTTCCTTTTGGGAATTAATAAAATATGTCATTCGTAGTTTTCCTGACATTGATTGTCTCATTCAGGTAATCTGCACAATGGAATTACATTTATTATCCATCTCCTCTGATGCCAACCTCCTGTCTATCCCCCACAGGACCAAGCACCGAACATGGGGTGACAGAGCCTTCTCTGTCGCCGCCCATGCACTCGACTTGCTCGCCAAACGCATCCGTGACTGCTCTGACCTCCCCACATTCAAATCAAAACTCACATCTTTAGAACTGCTTTTAATGTATGACTGTGTGCTCTTCCTGTGTTTATTTGTTTTATTATTCTATTTGTTTTATTGCACTTTACACAAATGTTGTGTAAAGTGACTTGGAGTACCAAGGAAAGCACTATATACATAAAATGCATTATTATTATGATTATGTCCCATCTGTTGAATTGATTCACAAATACGGCTGAACTGAATTTTAAAGATCAGCCTGTAAATGTTTCTTTCAGACGTGACAACAATACACGATGGACATAATCAGAGTCACCCAGCTACACCTTCTCTTTCCCAGTTTATTCTATGTGACATAATCCCTCTTTGTCCCCTTTCAACACGGAAAGCCAACCTGTTCACAACCCTTTTTGAAAAAGTCTCTTTCATGGGGTCTGTACAGGAGAGCATAAAAAGATTTGGCTCTGAGATTAATTGAAGTGGGACCTTTACAAGAAATGAGAGAGGGACAGTGTGATTGTCCAAAACCCTAACCAGATAATAGTGTCTTGGCTTGAGGTATCCCTCTGGAGGTGTCTCTAAGCCTCAAACAATGGAAGAAAAATAACCTTGCGGTAGCCCATGCTGACACTGGGCCCACCCAGCCCAGATTGCTACCATTGTGCTACACAGGCAATCTTAATTAGTTTTGACGTCACGATCCTGCCGATTGATCCAGGTCTGAGCTTTATCTCTTGAGATCGCGATTTCTGAAGAGGACTTGCAGTTTGAGGTTTTCAGACCATGACCAATCAACGCCTTTTGGGGATTTCTACCTCACTGGTAAAATGGGTAAAGCTTTATGTAACCCATTTGTGTCTCTGGTGGTCACTCCGAAACTAAATTCTCGAATTTGATCGGAAGAATCGAACCAGATTGCGACAGTGTTCCCAAAGTAGTCACTATAAATCATATTGAGTTCAAAGACCAGGATTCAGCTGACCATTTTTAAAATGCAACACTTGGGGGCGTTAAATTGAATCAGAACTTGCTTAAACTTTAATAAACCCCAGATCACACAATGTCTTTCCATTTCATTTCCATTTCAACAACTTCTCAAACAGTGTCAACTGATTTCAAGGTGGTTGCGAAAGGAATCAAGGCCGTAAGTCAAGCCGGCATGCGCCGCCACACCTGCGTTATTCCATCTTCACTGAAGCCATCCCTCACCACTCTACGGTCCTGTCATACATTCTTTATGATGGCCTGATAACCAGGCATGGGATTGTTCAGGAATTCAGCTTGGAGGAGAAGGGGGAGACAAATGCGATGCTGTCAATATATCACGGGAGACAGGGAAAGATTTGATGATCGAGGCCTGACTGAGAGAGCTTTAAGCAGCAGCATCAGCAACCTGTTTGTGTCTGCCGTGATCCTGACGGATAAGCAATCTGCCTGCAACATCACCTCAACCCTGACAGAATGTGATTCAGCTTCAACTAGACATGAAAGGATGGCTCTCTCCAAGTAGATTGAGAACAAGCAGAAATCAATTCAAAAGCCACTGTTGAAGGAAACCATTTGCTGAGACCTTATTCCCTGAACATCTGTAAATTGCATGTTTTTTTTTGTCTGTACGCCAGGAGGCGTTTCCATATTACCATAACATGGTTTATGTATTCATTGTGCAGCATATCACGGCATTCATACCACAGACCTTGCAGATAGTCATCAGAGCGCCATAATATCAGTCATCAGGACAGGGAGGAGGCGTCAGCAAAGGTCCCCGAGGACTGTGAGCGCACGCCTTATGAGCACTCTCTGACACCCACACCAGTTAGTCCGGCGCACTAGCTCTTCCTTTTAGCAAACTAAGGAAGGCATCCGCAGCAGCTGCAGCCCGGCTAATGGCAGCTGTATGCTAATGTCCTCCTCTGAGTCAGCAAACGCAGCCAAGTTCATGGCCGGCCGCCACGGCTTTCTGTCTCCCGTGTGAGTGTTCGTCTCCAGCAAGTCAAGGAAGAATCATCATGGAGGGAGAGCGCTGAACCAAAGATGGATTTTCGCTTTGTTTGAAAGAATTTCTCGCACATGCTCGCAGGAGCGTATGCTGAAGGATTATCCAACTGCAAGATCTGGGAAGTTTAGAAGAAAATCTGTGAGCTTTTCAGTTTGTAAAGAAGCGTTTGTAAATATATTAACCATTTCATCATAATTAAAATACAAGCAGCTGAGAGGTAATAACAGAATTTTGACAAAGAAAGGTCACAGTCTTAGGTAACAGCTTGCTTTTTTTTTTACATGATAATGCTTGATTAATCAGTATAATTATGCCACACATGGGCAGCTTTTTCCATAATAACAGCATTAATAAAAACTGGTAGCCTATAATCACCTCAAAATCAAAACAAGTGGAGAATTTGAGCAATTAAATAAATATACATCATTTACATTTTAATAACAATAAAAACCTTTGTTTTTTTGAAATGCTGTTTTATTAAAGCAGCCTTTTTATCAGCAGTATCTGCAGGCAGTGATTCACCTCAGCAGATGGAGGACTGGAGGAATGATGTCGATGTTCTTTATTCCTTAAAAATGTTCCAAACATAATTTATGGACATTTTAGATTTGTTTACAGATAATATTGAGTTTTTACAATGACTCATGCCGCTATGAATTTTGACTTTTTAAAAAGCAATAATTAAATAATAAAAAAGAACCGATAACGAGTATAAAAAAGTAGTAGCACTGAAATCCGAACAATAACCGTCCCTAGTTTTGATTCCATGTGTGCAGCCATTACATGTGGTCAGCACAAACACATGTAACTCCATCTCATTAAACCGACACACACTGCCTCGTGCCACAGATTGCACTACACCAGCACAATTTCTGCCAGTTTATTTAGAGAACATAACAGTAATCTACCATAAATACAGCCTCTATTCAAGACTTGTACTTCCCACCAGCTCTCTACCAAATGAAAAAAACTAAACTGAAGCATTTCTTCTTCAAACAGTGACAGCTGCCGTGATAATAAGTTAAACATTATTCATAGACAAGACCTAATTGCACACATTATGTGGTGAGATATATATGTAGCAGAGGAAGAGAGAGTGGCTCTCACTTGAGGATGAAACACTGTACCTGCATATACTGTACTTCATCATCAAGGGTCTCATTTTCTATTACTCACTCACCCACTTAACTGTACTTCTTCCTCTCACGTTGTCTGTCTCACACACACACACACACACACACACACACACACACACACACACACACACACACACACACACACACACACGTTTCCCTCCTGTTCCTCGTCATACACTTTCTACAAATTTAAGGAAACGATGTGAAACAACCGCGGCATGGTAAGCTCATTAATCAGCAGTCCACAAACATAATTTACCTGCTTCCTGGAACAGTGTGTGCTACATGCATCTACACACACATGCACACGCACACACACAGATATGTAAATGCAGACAGATGCTCTTGCATAACATTTGCAAGTCATTCCTTAAAATTAATAACTATCTGAAAAAGGAGCTCTCTCCTTTAAAGCAGGTGCAGTGACTCCTGTCAGTGGATGCCTGAGCTAGTTTAGCGGTAGCATGCTAAGGGAGGGAAAGGTTGCTCTTAATGGCCTCCAGAAGTCGTGGATGAGGAAATGGCATCTTTTTTTTGACCGGTTTCTATTAAAAACACAAGTGCCTTCAGGCTCCCTGGCATTTCTCCGCAGGCTCCGAGACGTCAGGGAATCCGACCCTTGAGCTGCATTCCTGTGCTTGACAAGGAGATGACATCATGTCAAAAACCGACGGTGCCCTGATTTTCTCGAAAAGTTCAGTGGTGGAATCCACAGGATGGCACAGCAACTCCTCACTTTCGCAGGAAGCATGAATGTGGCAGGATAATTGTGAATCGGTTTGCTCAGTCAGGAGGGCTTGCTGTGAGGACATTTCCCAAAGAGCTTTCGCATTTCCACACTGAACCTCTACGAATCTTTGTCCTTTATTTCCAATTTGACAGTGAATTGAAGTCACCCAGTGTCCTGGTTCTACATGAGATTACCCTAAAATCTGTGTGGGCTCTTGCCTTTGTTGCACTTTGTTGTCAAAGTATCCAAACACCCAAATACAGATCAGACATGATGCATCTTTAAACAAAAGATTTACTCTTCCTTCTTGTGATGTATGAATAAACCGATTAGTTCAGCAGAGATAATGTCATTGTTATTGAGCTTCTTCATGTTTATGCTAATTACAAATCTATAAATCTTTACAAACGGCTTTAGCTAGTGATGGAATTAATCGCAAGCTATTCTGCTGTCTTTTCCCTTCATTCCTTCTTAAGTTGGTTGATGTCTTATGGATTTAATGTTGTTCATGATGGATTTGGTTTGGCAGAGTTTGCAAAAGAGAAATGCAGAAGAGAACTTTTTTTGTGAAACTAAATTGAATGCATCTATTTTTCATTATTGCTGACACCCTGCAGTTGTTTTTGCATGTAAAAGGGGTGCATTATTCAATCATGAAGCAGCTAAATATAAACAGATTAAATTTTCAGTTCACAGAGGGAACTGTCAGTGTAACCAAGTTTTAAAATGTCTCTCTTGTGCAATCATTTCATCTCAGTACACAATAGTCTGTAAAAAAAAAAAAGGGTCACCGACTCTTCACTAAATCCTTTCATTTTTGTTTTGAGATTATCTCTGTTTGAAAGTAGAGTTTCAAATATTATGTGGCCTCTTTCACACATAATCAGTATATTAATGGGTCATTCCACCTCCAATAGTATGACTCAAGTCATTCTTTTCAAACAATCACTTAAATCAACAGGATGAGATAATGTGGCCAATTTACATTTTGGGAAAACACTCGTTTCAAGATTTTACAAAAATAATGGCACATTTGAAGAGAGTTCATTTGCAAATGGTTTTGCAGCTTTATTCCACTTGTAAGCTTTTAGTGCTCAATATCAAAAGCTGCAGGGCATCAATGGCAGCTTTTATACATCCCATTATCCAGTATTACCTTATCATATCATACATTGATATGAATGTATACTGTATGTCGTCCAGTTAGCAAAACTAAATGGCAATCCATAAAAAAAACATACTTTTGGTCCAGATAAATCCATGTCTGCCTCTATAGTGTGAAGATGGATCAGTCAAAGGCCATATCCCCTTAAGACCTTTCAATGCAAAAGAGGATCAAGTTGCTGCTGTTCATTTGAGACTGGTATATGTACAGGATCTAACCTTTCTCTTGCTGTAGGAAGTCTTTTTCCTTGAAGCTCTGACAACTCTCCAGTGACCTTGACACTGATCATTTACATCTGAGGGGTCAACGTCTCCAACCCTCTTCCAAAACCATGGCTATGTCAAGCAAATGGTAGAAAGTAAGGTTGGTTTAAACTGGTTTGTGGTGTGATTTGATTGAAGAACAATGGATGAAATAGTAACACTATCTATATAATGGACTGGGTGAAGTGCAAACTATTCTCTGTTGGAGTGTACTTAGATGAGCACAAAACAGTGAGATGATTCTCAGTCGCTTTAATATCACTGCACACAAGACACACATGTTTGTATTTATTTTTTGCTGTATTCCACAATCAAAGTTGCTGTCCTTGGCTGAACTGAAACCTCTGCTTCATATTTTGTAACTTTATGTCCAATGTATTTTTAAAGAGTGGCTCCACAACACAAGGAGGGCAATCAAGATGAACATTAACCTGACACATCACACAGCAGTGTTGCATGAAGGATTAACAGAATCACCCAGCACAAATACTGCAACATTCACAGTTGCACTTTCATGAAAGGTCTTGAAGTGTGACCATGTTATCGAATCACGTAAACAGTCCCTGGGATTACAGCTAATCAGCTAGTCCAAACTTTTCTTTAGATTAGTAACACATATAATAAATCCATATTTGCTTAAATTGTTGGCAGTTTACAGCAACAACTGTCCTCTAATCTCCATTTACTCTTGTGCTGAATTCCAAAAGGGATTGCATTTATCCAGCACCACAAAGGCCTGTTGGACTGCTCTCCGCCTAACAATAGGAGGAGGACAAACAGGCTGCTACCCTGACATGTACGAGCACAGATTGTAAAAGACAAATGAGGTCAGGATGGAGGGTGGATGATGGGCCTGCTCAGTTAAGGGTCAGAGACACAGCCATTAAGGGCAGACATGAGGTAAGCAAAGGCAAGAAAAGGTGAAACCGCTCATTATGATTTAAGTAGATATCCACACAATCCATTAAAGCTAAAACAGCCCCATTCTTCATACGGCTCTAAAACATATTTGGGGTTGTTGGAACATGTTATTAGAGCCATGCTGAGCAGTGTGCACAATTATAATGCAAAGCCTCAAGTGTTCACGCTGAGTAATATTGGCTTAACAATTAGTCATGTCAAACAATTATCCACTTACGTCACTGCGTTGCAATTTTGCTTTTGGGGAGCAGTCAATTATTGAATTAGCTCCATTTGAGCATGCTTAATTCTGTGTTTCTGCAGCAGTGAACATGACAGTCAGAGTGAATAATACCCTAAAGTCTTCCTATCCCCTGGCAACGAGCACATTCTGTGCCTGATGATACATACAGTAACAAGGACATGTCTGCATATTACAACAATGCAGGTTTACAATCCTCCACTAATGTGTCACTCATTAGCAGGGCAGCTGGAAAACATGATCTAACTTTATGTAGGGCATCAGCACAAGTGCCTGTAAAGCTGAGACTACGCAGGCCATGTTTCCCAATGTCATTTTCACACTTTCTGGAGTGAAATAGGAAGCAATCACACCTTTTCAGATAGATCTACTTTATGTGCATGTGTAACAAAGACAGTAAGTATACAGAGACTCCCTCTCTTAAATCGTTTGTCCTTGTCAACACGCCTGATGAAAGTCACACACCACACAGAGATGTCCTGTGTACTGTGAGATGGTTGAGATAGATAGACTGTCAATATTATCATTGGCCAAGTAAAGCTGACGAGAGCGACGCACAACTGCAATTTCAGCAGATACTGCATCACATTTAATTAAGAGGACATTACGGTCAAAGCATGTTGGGTTACACATGTCGAGCTATTGATTTGGTATCAAGAGGGAAACATTGTAATGCCTCACCATATACCAGTCACACCCCAAGCTGATAAGGTGAAAGATATTTAACATGCCACACTTGCCTGTTCCATTAGTGTCTTGTATATATATTGTCGCGGCTAAATGGTGGAGGAAGACGAGCCTTGGTGCAGAATGGAATGGCTATAAACTTTCCATTAACAAGGTCCTCATAAATCCTCTTATTTCAGTGTGTAAAAAGCAGATATGTGGCGCAATCAATGGCGTAACAGAATTACTCCAACTGTTATATATGTGGCCTATTAGCTTTCGTTTCAAGTCACGATAAAACTGGGCTATTTGCCTGAATTAATCTTGCACCTCTATTGGGTCTGCTTCGAGGATTCAGAGTGTGCAAGCAACAAACATGTTCAATCCTTTAGCTCTGATAGTGTTGCGTACTATAGCACCTGATAAGTTCAAGTTGTAAAACATGACGGCCTCTTTTAACCTCTCTGGCCACTGAGAAGTACAGTAAGCCACCTGTGAACAGTAATTTGTCTTCATCATCAGCCTTCTGTAACAGACAAGCTGGATGCACTCGTGTGGAGCCTGGCACAGGGAAAAACCCAACAGACAAGTATTATCATCTATTAAGATGGATTGTCAAATGACAGCAAAACCAAAAAGCAACATCTATCTCTTTAGAAATAACCTTGTTCGTTTAAAATTGGTGTGGGTTCGAGGGACGGTTTGGCTGTATGTGCGTGCATTTGTGCTTATATATAGACACTCAAACTGCCCGTAGCCATGAGGGTGTTCATGCTTAGCTCTTCATAACGAGAGCTGTTGTCCTGACAAAAATATGGTCACAACGGTATGAACTCAAGTTCCATCCATCTTTATGACAGTTGCTATTAACCAACACATGTGTGTGTCTTAAACACTTATATTGGTCGGGGGTTGCTTTGAAACATGACCCGTGCATTGTAACTATAAGTAGTAGATTTCACAGGCTTAAAGAGGCAAAATGAAATGATTGTAGCCCTGAACTGCCCGACACTAGCTTAAAAGATTGGACCATCACACTCATACTCCTTCCTTCATGTAATACAACAAGTAGTCTGACCTTAAAACCTCACCTTTTACTGCATTCAAAATGGAAAAAAGGGCCTGGAGAGGCTGACCAGACATCCACGTACACCCTAAGAAGACATTTAGGATGCAAGTAATCATTGGGGCCGAGTCTCGCAGAGCCAGACCGATCTCCACAGCGCTGTGTCAGCATGAAGAAAGGTCTGGCTCCACACTTCATCATTCTGCTATAGGGGGACAAAAGAAAAAAAACCCTGGCTTGTTTGAATTTCTTTAAAACAATGCCATTTTTCTTTGAGGACACTAAGCACATGATGGAGCAATGGTGCCATTGCAAAATAGATAGTGGAAGGGGAGGAGAATGCTGCAAAAAATACAACCCCACAGCTTACATCTGGGAATTGAGACTCACTAAGGCCCAATCCTACACTCTATGAAAACAAATCAAGGGGAGATGCAACACGTCAGCCATCATCTGAGTGGGGATACTGACGGCCAGGGCAGCCTACATTCTCATCTGCACAGAGAATGAAACAAGTAGTGCAAGAGAATGAAGAATCCTAACATACAGCCAAACCCACTCTTTCAACAAGAGTGGTAGATGTAGCCCAAACAACACATCTGCCTCCAGGAGGGGAGGCCATGTTAAGTTGGAGGAAGACGGCCACAACAGTCACCACAGCTTCTCAGTTTGTTTTCTGGTCAATTTCCTTTCCCCCGGTGCAGATTTATGACTGAATAGATCCCCATCCTCTGACTCAACTGCATGTCTTAAAATACTATTTTAAATGTGGGAACTTGATCATCGTTTGCGCAACACAATGTTTTAGTTCATTGTTTGCGAGTCTGGTGATGGAATCCTGGATGTATCGAGTGGAGCCAATCCCCTGTGTTGCCCGAGTGGATCATGGGGTAAGCCCTTAATTACTCTGAGGGACAGTTCAGTGGCATTATGAGCTGTGTACACACACACACACACACACACACACACACACACACACACACACACACACACACACACACACACACACACACACACACACACACCTCACTGTGCTAAGAGGATGCAAATGCATCCTACACAGACACTCCTGAGCACACGAGATAATACATATTTAACAGCATACCTCTCACATTTTGAGCGACATCAGATACTGATGCAGGAATATAAAATCATGTCTTGTCTTAGAATAAAGACAATACATATTATTTTTTGTGCACAGGGTTTAAAGAAAGCCCAATAAATCAGATGAGTAGGGAGTTAAAATATAGCATATCCACCTGTGTTACTGCTGAAAAAAAATATGTTTGAATGTATTAATACAACTTTTTAAATAAGTCAGTGAACAAGGTGTGCAAGGATTGTGTTCTTTTGGTTTGATATAATTAGTCATCTCCTGGTTGAAAGTGTGCGCACACGCACGACTGTACAGATGTTTGGGAGTCGTTTACATTTGCAAACCCTGAACACAGTCGCTATATAAGCTGAGTGGACAAAAACATGGAGAGCAAGTACATTAAATGCTTGCTGTTTTATTTATAAGGTACGTGTCATCCAATTTGTGTTACACAGAAACTGAACAGCACCTGAAATCTCAACAAACCTCTTTGAGACTCAATGATGACAGAAAGAAACGGTAGCCACCAGAGAAGGCATGCACGTGATGGCCTGTTCAAGGTCACAACATGACCCTCTGGGGATTCAAACTGGTCCAGATTCTTTGCTGGGTTCATTTCCCAGCAACACAAGAGGCCATGTCGATGGCCTTCACTCATCAGTGTCCTCAGAAATCTGCCGCCACCAGGCCATGCGGAACAGCAACAACAAGGAAATCAATAACATGTCTGCCTGCAATAATAAGAATAACTATTTTATTATTATTACTGCAATAATAATAACAAATCCATCATGCGTTATTTAGGCCGCCTTTTCGCTCTGCATGTGTTCATTTCTCGGTATTGAAGGTGTTATTTCTGATGTAAAAAATAGGGTCAGGGAAGACTTGAAAAAGTCATCATTACATAGACATGCCTTTGGTTACACTTGCTTATATTTTACTTTTTAAATTGCATGATGTTAATTTTTAGATTAATGGCTGTACTTCAAATATTACTTTAGTTTTGCTTTCCACTAAGAAAATGTCCATACGTCACATACAGAGATGTATCATTTGCTTAATTACAATGCAGAATATGAATGTGGAATAGCATAATAGGCCATGGTGCCAGTCATTGTAATACTGCAGTAATGAGCTCCCTTCAGCTCATCCAGTAACTTCGACATGGAATACCTTTTAAGCCTACATGCTATGTCATGTGATTTTGCTCTACTTGAAGCCTGCAGAACGCGATGCTGGTTTGAGTCGGTCTGCAGGTTGTCAGACATGAATAATACAATAATAAAATCCGATTGTTCAATCTTATGTTGCAGGTATCGCTTTGTTACAAGGCAACCTGCTTGCCTGTGACATACGTAGGCAATGATCCCATTGCGTGTGCATATTATGCTTGAAGTAGAGAGTTTGGACCTGATCCCAGATACAGAGCACAGTCGAACCTGATCAGAGAAATAATTATACCTGATCCAAAGAGCGTTCCACACAAACTAATTCTAATAGAGAGAGAACTTGTTACTGGCAGCAACACTGATGTACAACAATCTACAAAGAGCTGCAGTCACGAAGAGTAACGATGCATGTCAGTTTTCTTCATACCTCACAGTTCATCCTGCTTTTTCCTGAGATAACCACTTGATTACTCTATAATGTGAAAATGATTCAGGATACTAGGAAGTGAGTGGATACTTGCATACCTCTAGCCTGCTGAACCCTGGCAGCCTTTAGCGAGCGTCATTTAGGTGTCTGCAAGATGGTGTAAGGTCCTGAAATGGAAATGGTATGAAGGAAGCGGCTCTATGGGACATCAAATGGGACAAAGGGCCGAGGAATTCCTGTGGCGTGTGAAGTCTGGCCCCTTCATGCTTTTTATTTTTTTAATTTTTTTAAGGAAATGCAGTTTCTTGGTTGCCGTCTGTTCAGCAAGTACACTAAACGTATTGGATCAAATGAAAACTATTTTGAGAAACTCAATACATTCCATGTTAGGATAAACAAACTCACAGTGCTGGCAAGCGCACCAATTACATCTCTTTTTCTTTTGGCTCACTCCTTCCATGAATTCTTACAACTTCCTGAAAGTATGGAAAAGGAGTTGCAAAGTCTTCCTGACAGGACTTCCCACACTTGCCGATTTCACAGTCGGACAGCTCTGAGCCCTTGTGGAGTTATCGGAAAGGAGCATCAAAGTGTCTGAGTCTGTAAAGGTGGACATTGGGATTGGATTCATCCTTCATACGTATTCATATCTTCGGGCCATTTTGGGGTTTCAATCCAACTAGTTTAAATATATGTTTGACTGCGAGACACAACAAGCATCCAGTATTTTGATGTGGGAAAAAAAAACAGTCTTATATAGTTGTATCTTTTATTTCAGATATAATACAGATAATGAAATACCTCAATAATAGTAATTCAATGTAAACCATGTCACTGAGCATATTGCCGCTCACTCCAGGAAGAAAGGAAATAAAGACGGTGGAGTTCTGCCTGTCAGCAGGATGTGCTGTGCAGGAGTGACCCAGTATGAGGTAATGTATGATACTCACATTGATGTGACATGTACACATATTCTGACTGTGTCCCACTTTAATACTGCATGGATGCAGAATGATGTTGTTTCCTTTTTCAAAAAAGTTTGTAAGCGAGCACTGTGGAGGTTTACTTGTGTCTGTGTGTGGGCAAAGCCCTGCCTCTGTTCTGAAACATATTTCTAGACCCTAGTGCTCGAGCGGTGGGGGAAGAAGAGAGGGGAGATTGAAATGTAAGGAGCTGCCGCGGTGGCGCCACAGTGATCTGAGGGGTGCCATGGAGACGCCTGTCATGAGGGGTGTGGGGGGGCGGAAGGAGGAGAGTCCTGTGATGTTGACGTGTCTCTGTCTGCAAAGGCTGACAATCTGCTAAAGTCAAACTCCTCAGATGAGTGCTTTCTATGTGTGCAGCCCTATGTGTGTGTGTGTGTGTGTACTCCATGTGCATGAGGTGTTTGTGTATGAGTTTCACTTACTGCGTAGGTGTGTGCCTGTTCTTTGTAGGTGTACTTTAATTTGAGTATATCCAAAGAAGATGCTGCCTGCAGCACAGTGACAGGTTCAAAGGCAATTCGACCCAATTAGGACCCTAAAGTGGTATTCTCGTTGAGAATGCATGAGTACAAGTAGATGCAGTCACTGAATCACAATACAAAGGCATATTTTCTTCAACTGTTCGACTGACGGATAACAAGAAGACTTGTGTAATTCTACTATGTAGGCTGTGCGTCAACACGTCTGCCGGTTCGCCAAAGGATCTGAATTGATCACAATGTCTGTCATCCACAGTTGGACCGTCCTCAAGACTACCAAAGGCATTTGTAAACCTAAAAGACAGTGTTCAGAGCAAAGAGTTGTAATCTTTTTGAAAAAATGAATCAAACTATCTTGTCATGAATGGATTCTCTATGTTTAGCTTGTGCAAACCAACTTAGTTCAATTGCCTTGACATCACAAATACAGCCATGTTCTGTCTGACTCTCTCACATTTTGACTGTTTGTCCTGACATTCTGAATACACAGCATCTTTTAATCAATGCACTTGCAGTTTGGGTACATATGAGCTGGTCTCTTTTAAGCCCTTCTAGTATATTCCATTGAAAACTAATTCATGAATGACCACAATGTCTGACTTGCAACACAATCTTGCTTTTTCAGTCCTAATTTAGTCCAGCACTACCTGTTCCCCGAGTGTTCTTTGAACTCTTGATTTGTGGTTTGATGTCCTGCGTCCTAACTCCCAGCCAATCTCACCTATATTGCTAAATCAATATGTGCACTGACGAGTGTTCACGCTGACAGATTGTGGGTGACAAAAATCAACTCAAACATTTGCTGGCTGTCCATTTAACAATCCATTTGTAAATAGAGGATGAGGTGATGGTGGCGGGCTCAGGGACACTATTCCTATTTCAATTACAGGAGAACTCTCCAAGGATGAGGTTGAAATAGAGTTCAGATCCAGAGAAACACCGCCTTCACTTACATCATTTTAGTTAATTAATGTTCGACGGATGGAGTAAACTATGTTTAATAACAAGTGCATGCATCTTTTTAAGAAAAAAATATATTTAAAACGAAGTGCACAAACAATGAATTAAACCATGTGGGGCTAAACTGCACCGTCATGGAGGTTTGTGTCGAGTTAAATAAAAACAAAAAGAAATACATTAATAAACAAAAGGAAACTTTACAAAAACATTTCATAAAAATGTGCATTGAAAACGTATATTAACTTTTCTACACTGATGGAACCTCCTCCCCTAGTTGGAAACATGCATGTGAGTCTGATGGAGTCTTAGAGTCTGATATGTTATAAGCAATCCCTCCCACTGGACATCGCTCCCCATACACAAAGAGAAATCAGTCCCCCAACAAAGACTCGCCTCAGCTGCGCTTTCTGGTGTGTCTCAGTACCCAGGAAGAAAGGCCCAGGTCTTCCCCACCCTTTTTACAGGCTCCGCCCCTTTGCCTGGGTCCTATTAGTAGGCTGCCTTTTGCCTGTCTTAACACACTTGCTAATGTTAATACTAAGAGAAAAAGTAACTCCAGACCATCTTGTGATGACAAAATGTCAATTTGGGCCAGGTTCGTATGGTCTGAGGGCCAATGGCCTCCTCCCCACTTACGAGCCCAATACGATAGGCGCCCTTGCTCGGACCTTGCTTAACCTCTTCTTGATCTCAGCTACACATCTGTTAGGTCTCGTGACTGAATCTTGCATAGTTCGAACACTATTGTGTTGACACAGTCTGCCCACAGACAGACAGACAATAAAAAGGCATGGCACAGACCAAATGGCTTCTATGGCAGTTCCTGCTTCAGTCAGTGTCTCCAGGAAAATATTTGCCCATAATGACCCACACACACACACACACCCACACAGACTGACAACAATACCAGTGTCGTGGTTGGTAATTAGTCTCATTTATCGAGTACATTTTCCAAAAACCTTTTCTTCAATTAAACTTTTATTAGAAATAGCATCCATTTGCTTTTAGATGGTGGCAGTTCTTTCCAAGTTAACTTACGGAAAAAAAAAAATCTCCATACATGATTTTGAAGTGTTATGGCAAGGCAAAAGAACAAATTGTGACTGATAATGTGTGAGAGTCAGCAGGAGGAGGGAATCATTAGTGAGAAACTGTGTTATTTTTAAATGTCTGACTCATCCCTATTTACTTGTACCAGTCTGCCAGCATGAGAGCTGTCCTGTATGACAACGAGCTGAATATTTAAAAGTAGTAGCAGTACACCTCTCCTCGCTTGGTCTGTCCTACACTGCAGTATATTACGGCTACACTCTTAACTGTCCCTGTAGTTGCCACCAAATGGAACAGCTACTTATGGCATATTTATGAATGTACGACAGCATTGGTGATGAAGAAAAAGACATCTTTTGACAGCGGAATTTGAAGTATCCTGTTTGCGTCAGACATGTTACCTCACTTCCATCCGCCAATGATATAACACTAAAATAAAAAAAAGAAGAAGGGTCGTGGCTGAAAGTGCCTCTCTCCCTCTGAGTTGTAGTTGAATTATCCTCCTTACACGACAATACCATCATCTCATTCTTTGGGGAAACCTGCTAAGTCTGGCTCTTTAGGGGGTTTCAATGCGGGCCGGACAGCTCCTTAGCCAGCAAAAGGAATTAGAGATAATAAGTAAGCAGACAAATCTGCCATGAGGAGGCTTGGCTGGCAAAGATTGCCAAATTTTCCAGTGAAGCATGGACAATTCTCAACATAAGCACATCTCTGTGTCTGGAGAGGGCCCAAACTGAAGTCCAATGTCCTCACAGCTAAAACAGCCAGCAGCCATGGCTGAAGGATCAGATAAAAGTGAAGAAGATGGAGGAAGGATATCAGACTTGCAGTCTTAATTTCTATGCCCATACATTAAACATTTGTTTCTAGATGGATAGTTTCAGCCATGGACTTACTGTTAAATTAGTAATCGTTATTTTGCCTCCACAGATAAAATTACGTTTACAATGATTAATTCAGTTTTTTATGGTTCAGTGCTCAATAGTATTAATGAAGCTATTGTAAGATATACACATAATAATGATGATAATTAGCAAGTGAATATTGACTCAATCTAATGGTCACCATACAACTAACATGGATAGCTAAAAAACAGAGAGACAAAGAATCTACAGCCATGCTATGTATCTTTAGTTTTCCAGATATTTCATAATTTATCAAAACCAACAGTGGTGCTCGATAAAAAGTCAAGATTGCTTCAGTTACCATTGATAGAGGGACATAAACATCAAATGCTGACCTGATGATTGCAGAAGACTAAAAGCCAGGAGATCAAGAAAGTCATACTCATATTTATTTAAATTTACACAGAAATTGGCAACACCACTTACGAGATAACCGTATTAGCAATATTTCTATGGAAACGTTCAATAATAAAGTCTTTGATCCACAAATTAAGAACTCACTGGTTTTAAATAATGTCAAAATGCACTTGCACAATGAGATCAACAGGAAGCAGGTATGTATGTGAAAGATAGCAGTCCTGAACTACAGAACAACTCCCTGTCACAGATTTATCTGCATGTCATATTCTCTGTTTACAAGCCCCCCGGTCATGTCACACAGACTTGTGAAAAGTAGTTGTTGAGTTTAAAGTGGAGTGGGAGAAGAAGGTAACAGGGGCTCGAAGTGAGAAATCAAGCAATGAGAAAATGACTGAAAGTGAGATAAACAAGGTTGCAAAATACAGAAAAGTAAAAGTAAAAGAAAAGCAGGAAAAGAAGCCGTAACTTAGCTGTGCAAGAGGGTTTCCAATTTAAAGCATCTTAACTGTAATTTAGAGCAAATGAGGTATTCCTTACATTTCTTTACACGTTCTTTAACAATTTCCAGATAATTATTTTACATGCTAAACTAATTTAGTTAGGCCAACAGAGGTCTGACAGTCACTAACCACTGAGTCCAACATCACTTCAACATCATGTTTCACTGCAGACGGCGTCATATGCCAATTATGGAGACCTCGCCTCACCCGCAGTTTGTTGTAAACTTATCCCCCTTGGACAATATATTAAATACAATGCACTCAAGGATATGGAGTACTCTAAAATGATGACGGCAAATAATGCATTTATCTATTTTAAGCTAAGTATGATGGTAATTTTGAAAAGAATGACGACATACTTCACGTACAAGGCCAAGAACAAAATTATTGTTTGAAAAATGTAAAACCTCCATCGGATGCACTTAACTGGTAGCTCAGATCAGAGAGCAGCAAAAGCTCGGACATCATATTGACACGGCAATTAGAAGAGTCATGTAACACCCCCAGTAATATCACTAGACGTAATTGCAGAGCTAAAATAGAATGATGGCTGGATCAATACAGTAAACCTTAGAGGGAGAGATAGAGTGTGTATGTGTGAAAAGCAAGGCCGCGCTTCATTGTGTAGAAGTCGATCTGTGGAAAGAAAAAAGGTGGGAGATAGAGGGGAAGAGTTGGTGGGGGTGTCCCAAAGGATACCACCATTTCGGAGCACAGCGCCCGGTGGTACCTCCTGGGCTGGAACTAATTGGTGCAAGATTAACTTTCCAGTGGGATATAATGACCCCGAGCGCTCCCACACATCTTTTGGATCGGTGACATAGGAAGGGGCCAGTTTCTGCGCTGCATGCTAAAAGTGATTATTTGGTCCTGGACTGTCTGGCGATCACTTGAGCGTGATGGGACGGAAATAGAAAGCTTCTGAAAACACTGCCAGGCTGGGAGACCTGTTTATGAGAATGTGGGCTGTCGAACAACCACTGTGTGTGTTGCACCTGGAGCTGCTGCATGGTGGGTAAATCAATAAAGAGGAGCCCGAGAGGAGGGAGCTTGGTTGAGAAGTTTCCGCTCACTCATGAACACTTTCAACATAATAAGAGTCATGAATTACATTGTTTTTTATGTCATCTGGAACAGCTATAGGAGACCGGTTCGAATAAATGCTTATGGTGTCTAGTTTGTGGAAAGTAGCAAATGGCATCGTCCTGCAGAGCAAAAGTGAGGACAAATTGGTGTTCTTCCACAGCTGCGTATACACTTTCAGATAGTGCTTACGTGGCACTGTTTTAAGTTACATTAGTTCTCAAACAGAGGCTTGTTTTCCTTGCGCCCACTCTCACTCTCACCACTCGATCGCGACAACCTAAGGGCAGCGTTGGTCAATTTCGATGTGAAACTATTGGTTGGTGTCGAGCAGGCTTGTTGTTGACATGTTGATCTCCGTCTCTTTCGATCCAATTCCCGTTTGATTATTGGATGACAGCTTGTTTTGGCAGCATTAGCCAACCTCACCCAGCTGCACTGCTATTTGTTCTTCGCAACGTCGTTCGTGTTGTTTCACATTGAAGCACAGATCATTTCACCTTGATGAGATATCTACACTATTATTGGTAAAGTTACTTTCTCCAATGCGGTTTCTAAAACTTGATTTTAGATTTGACTTTTAATGACATTGAGTTGTCTGTCTAGGGAAGTAACATTCAGCATGAACGTAACATTCATCCCATCTACGTCAATGGACTCGGGGTCTTATTTTTCAGACAAAGCATATGCAAAAGCAATCAATTGAAAAAATACAAACGTGATTATATTCCAGCTTCTCAATATCTGTTTGTTTGAAACAACATTATGCAGAACATACCACACTATTGCTCCCTTCTTTGGCAGATATTCCCTTAAGTCTTTCCCTTTTCAACATGGACATTAATGGAAGCAAATGCATAATTGCTGTTCCCCTTTTCTTTTACTGCTCCTCCTCTGCATGTTCCCTCAAGGCGATCAATTGTCAGTTTTACCCAAGATGCTGCTGCATATAATAGGCCTTTTGATGGGAAGTGTAGTGGCTATTGAAAAAAAATCATTCTTCCGGGGAAAGGAGTCGTCTTCTGCTAACCGTTTGAATTTAAGTCAGATGTCCCAGTTATCACAGCAGACTTGACAAGGTGCTGCTACCGCAACTCATTTCACCTGTCACCGGCGGGTGTATCGACACATGGAGAGGAGAGGGCATTTTCACGGGTGAGTGGCACACAGTAGTAGTGGAAACCATTTTGCAAGGTAACCAGACTATCTGTGGCACATATCCCTTTTCAGGATGTGTAACTTTTCAGAATGCTTCACCAGCTTCTCACTATCAGTACAATTATTGTGTTTGACTTCCAGCAAGACATCCTATCTATATTTCAGTAAAAAAACCACACTGTGTTGATGCCTCATGGAAAGCTCTACACCTGCAGTCACCTGAGGTCAGTGTTATACATGGAGAGACACACGGCAACGTTGTAGATCAAGCAGAAGAAGTTGAAAAACGGTTGCACTGCCTAAATAATAACACAAGAAGAACCTTAATACTGCATTTAAATGTTTTGTTGCTCAATTTTCATAAATTAAATGCATCTGATAAAAACCAGACTTCGAACTGTTTGTGCGGCATAAAGTGTCTCTATACATTTACAAGATTATGGAAGCATTGCAATAAATCAAGTAGAAACGGGTAATTTTCTTACTGAAATATGCTCATACTGGGAAGTATTTTCCTCGTGCATGAGTGGGAGACACAAATAACTCCCTGCACTTTGTTTTATTATTAGTGTAGCACAAATTAAGGCTGTATGCTCGAGCAACGAGGAGGCTACTTACTAATTGTAGTTTAGTGAATATAATACAGTTTGCCATAAGGTGTCTTAAAGGAGCTGTATTTAACAATTTAACAACGGAAGGTAGGATCAGAACAATATTTTTTTAAAGGTGTTTAATTAAAGCAACATGCTACTGCTAAAACATTTTCCTCCTCAATCTCACATTTACCAAAATCAAGAGGTGACCAACCCGTGTTCAAGCCGAGTGCGGGGAGGTTTCCAAAGCCAGGTCAGATCAATCAACTGCCTCTGCATTATATGAATGGGGAATAACACAACAATTTGAGCATCTTCTTTGACTTAAAAATCAATAAAAAGGCCAGGCACGGACCACCAAATTACTGCATATAGGCAATTTCTCCTCAAAGCACAGAAAAGCCGCAACACAACTGACTTTGTGTTACAACTATTCCATTTCATACAGGATTCAACCTATAATGGAGCTCAGCGGTTGGCATGCATAATTATTTAAATCCATAATTTATGAGTTTGTGGTACAAAAGGATAATTGGTATGTTGTGTCTCCAAAAATAACTATAACACAAATTATACAGAGAAACATTGCTGGTACACAAAAGAAATGAGACACGCTGAAGAAATTGTGAGCGTACGGTTGATTGATCTGTGTATTACATCATATAGGACTGTTCAATCAATTTGTGAGTAATGGCAGTTTCCAATCTGGAAACAATTTAAATCATAGTTTGTCCTTGCAATGCCTGGACACAGTGGAGGGTAAACATGTGCTGATGAAGACCTGAACCTATAATATCTCAAGGTAATAGCAATAATAAAACGTGAAGGATATGTTTTCTGGGGAAAACAGAGGAAAACTTGGATAGTAATTTATCCTTAATCAACACTTCTCAATCATCCCAAACCTGATATAGTTAGTATAGTAAGCTAACTAAAATAAATGAGGACGACTTAGTGTGAGGCTGCAGATACACACACACTGATGCAACTTTAAAATCACGCAACCTAAAAATCATTTATGCAAAGGGAATGCTTTTGGGAGAGGGCTGAAGTGTGATGTCATAACAAGCCAAGTTACAACAGTGACGCTCTAAAAATAGTTAATTACACCGAACGACTCACATTTCCAGGTCTTGGCATTCAGAAATGAGTGGAATATGAGACTTGTGTGTGTGCGTGAGACTGTGTTGATACACACTATGGGAGAACACAATACATGCCCATGGACTTGTGAATAATTCACAAGCTTGCCAGGCTGAGGTTGTTAGGCCTTGTTTTCATAATACCTCCCCAAACCCCAGAAGGAGGAAGTATGAAAGAATGAAGGGACAGGCACCTCTGCACTATCGCGTTGTGCTTTGAGCCAAACCTGATTCAGCAAAGAGAAAACAAGTATTTTTTTTTTATGAAGATATATTTAGTTCCAGTTTGATATTGTTAGTGACTCAATTTTTATATAGCAGTTAAGAAAGAAAGAAATCTAAAGATTTTCTGAAAGACTTTAAATTGGAGGGGCCAATAATACTTCACTTCAACCAGTCTTTCTGCTGACAAGCTAATGGCCACTTTTATAGACCTGTTACATTTCAAAGTAAATATGTAGACTAAGAGTGGGAGTCAGCTACTGAAAGCTCTCAATGCCCCAGCTGCTGATTGCTGTTAAAGGACCAAAGTTCAGGGAGAGGTTTAGTTTTGTTCCTCTCTTACATGACCGATGACATTCCACCGCCAGATCTTACCCTCCACACAATACTTCTTATGCACTTTACCATTTTTAGAATATATATTTTTAGATATAATAAAAAATCCCATTTGTTTTCTGGCTACGTCTTCTCTATACTCTACTAGTTTGTTATATTCTGTTATTCTGCCTTCTATTGAACCTGTATCATCTTTTTTATTTTATTTTTCCCCCTTTATGTAACTCATGATGCATGTCATGAAAAAATGCCAAATTTGATAATTTGGATGTTTTTAACAACTTGAAGCAATGTTCAGACTTTATGTACTGCAAACCAATCATGATCATTATTTAAATTATTGCTTACATCAGAGGGAAGCTAAAACATTTAGATTTTTTTTTTTTGGAGTGTGTTTGAAATGGAGGAGGTCAAATGTGTAGCGGCACAGAGGAGCATGAGAGGTGCACTCATAGCAGTTTGATTTGAAACATTTTCTGATACTGCTATTTTCTACTGCGATGGAGACAATATCAGAAACATCTCTGAGTACAACACAATATGATTCAACAGCACCAGAAATTAGATACTCTAGTAATCATACCTTTGACACCCAATAAAGCGTTTCCAATGTCACAACCCGGCTCAGAGATTGCAACAAAAAGGGAGACAAACTCCTCCTCCATGCTCCTCCAGGGATCAGATGCTGTGTGATAAAATATTTATCACCATCAGCATCAATACTTCCAAACTCACAAATATTAAATAAATATTATCAACCGTATTTCACGCCTCAAATGCCTTCATCACAAAACCTTCAGAAGTGTCAATGCCTAATGGTGCGTTCATACCAAAACACTTTTTACTCGCTAGGCTTTATGTGGTTAATTTGCTTTCGCGGCTAAAAATAATAATTAACTGAATTATGTTTTGTTAATAATTCCAACACATGTATTTATACGAACGCCTGCAAGATATTCTCGACGCGAGAGTAGAGGGAGTGTGCAGGCTTCCATCAGACTTTATGCTGGCAGGGAGCTGTTGTTAAAAAATAGCCACAAGCAGAAAACACACGTTTCCTTCTACTTATTCACACCAAAACCACACCATAGCATACACCACTGAAGTGCATACAATACCACTATAAAGACAGATCCACCTGCACTGTTGGGCGTGCAGTATAGCTATGCAGGATGCGTTTGGCTGTGAAGTGCACCTGCTATGTCTGGCTGCATTTTGAGGTTTGTGCTGCTTAGCTTGGCATAGAGTTCCTCAGAAATCTATATGCTACAAGCATGCAAGTTTGCATTGAGCCATCAATCAATTATGATTTGCCAAGAAAGAGCAAGATCATTCTTCTCACTTTAATGCACTTACAGTAATGTCTGAAACTATCAAGCAGAATGAAAACCAAAAAAAAGAAGAAAGCAAGAGGAATCCCAAGAACAGTTAATCGCTATCCAGCGTGGCATAGTTGTTAGCATCTATGCACATTAGCCCGGAGTACTTTTGCATTTTTGCTACAAAAGACAATTGGTAAGAGGAAAAGACCAAGTTGTTAGGGCAGCAAAGCAAGGGGGAGAACTAGCAATTTGAGGTGCCAATATGCCATTTTAAGATTAAAAGCAACCATTCTACTGCAGGGAAGTTTGAGTCAAATTAGTCTGACAATGTGCCTGGGATTTATTTTACTTCTCTCCCTGTTATAATGATGACACCCAATCATGCAAGAGATAGTTTTGTCCTTGCGGCCCTTGTAAGACATTTTCTCAACTGCCCAATCACATTCCAATGTGTCAAAGTCTGACCTTAGTTTAGTGAGCACCAACCGCTGTCACAAGAGCAGTTTATATTGCACTATTTACCACAAGTGGGTGTCCAAGACTATGGAAAAGACGATTCAAGATATAATGTGGTTAAAAATATTGGGTAGGAATTTCCCTCATTTTACTCATGATTGAATTAATTATGGACCAAAGTTTTATTGGGTAAGCGTTAATGTCAAACTGTGAAACTTTGACTGACATATGTGGTAAGTAACATGTACCCAGCAACACAACCCACACATTATGAACTGTCATCACCTCTACAGATGGCTATTAAACAGATTCCCATGTGATGCTCTCAGACAGAAAATAACAACTGTTATCCTAAACCGTCAGGTACTTCATCACGATGGCACAGAAGAGGGTAAAATGATTCTTCCACTGCTCCACTTGAGAAAATTGCATTGATACAGTCACAATACTGTGTAAGGTTTTGTGTCCTGGGTAACAAGTATGGACAACACAAAAAACACAGTATAGTATCTGAACAATTGGCACAACCAAATCTCTCATTCAAGGTGAAGGTTTAAGTCACCCACAAAGAAGTTGTTTTGCACGTACTGAAGACAAACATGTCTATATTCATAAATTAGATTATGTATGTGCTATGTATAATCCCTGCAGTATGCACATCAGCAGTGGGAAGAGACACTAATCATTCTTCTTTACTTATTAATCCAGTAATGGTCACCAGTTTCCATGATCCAGGCTTCTCCAATGTCCCCAAGTCACTTAACATTGAGGTCAAGAGGTCTTCTCAAAGTGAGCTGGATCTATATGCACAGTAGTAAACACCTGGTGTGTGTGAATGGTAGAGAGATGGTTAAGGAGACACTTGCTGTTTCTCAGAGTCAAGGGAGGATCCTTCAACAGCTGAACTTGAAGGATGCTATCCCTCCAAATCACTTTTCCAATGTTGAGGATCCTTGGAATTCTATTAAGGACTGAGTTCCTCCTTTAGATTTTCAAGAATGTATGTGTGAATCCTATGTGCTCCTCTGATGCAGAGATTTGAGAGGTTGAACTGTACTTATGGTAAATGTAAGGTGGCAGGATACTTGTGTGGATATATTTAGAGCAACACCTGTTTCCTCTTCCCAGGGTGTTCGGGCAAAATACTTCCCCAGGGGCCTGAGCACCACTTATAGTTCTTGGAGATACCAACTGGAGGAAGCGGGGAGGGGGAAGTAATGATATGTGTTGCTGTGTTTAGTTAAATAAACTATGAAGTTATAATTTCATACGAGTTATAAATCAAAGTAGATTAGTAGAGATATCTTTTGGCGTGGGTACAATAATGTAAATATTTAGTGCACATATTTTGGTTATAGAGAGACTCTGATGTATTTAGTCACCACGTGTATATAAGGGAATCAATTTGTTTGAAGGGAACGTGTGGAGACCAGTAGAGACTCGCTGAACGTCAGTGTGACAACTGAACTGAAAGAAAAATAAAATGAAGTTGCACCCTCCCGGCTTTTGACTCATGATCGGCTCATTTGTCTCTATAGCCGGTCAGGCATCCCAACAGAATGCTTGCCAGAGCAACACTGTTCAGCAAACTGAAAGCCAACATGGAGTTTTGGCAGGTTCCACTTACGGAGGAATCACCCACGTACTGCCACATGAATGATGTAATGGTGTTGGGGCAGTATCAAGGAAAGCATGATGCTCGACTTCATGCTGCGCAACAAAGACTGGAAAAGGCATCACCCTTAATGTGAACTCTCCAAGAGCGAGGTAGCCCTCTTGGGTCATATAATTACAGCTGTGGCTGGGCATGTGTTCTGATCCAAGGGAGACAGATGCTCTCATGGAAATAGTTTTTTTCAGGATGGTCAATCAACTGGGAAAGTTAATTCCGCAGGCGAGAAAAGACAAAGCACTTTACAACCTTCTTTCTGGGATGTGGGATGTGGCATTTGAAACCTGAAGAAAGTACTATCTCGTCCTCCTGTGATGAACATGTATGACCCAAACAGAGACACTTGAGTGTAAACTGATGCACTCACCTGTGGAATCACAAATGTCCACAGAAGAAGAACAGGAGCTAATGGAAAGCACCAACATGTACATGTACTGTGTCATGCAAAGTATGCCTGCCAGTTTCATAGATCTGGAAAATCTGTGGCTGCAGCTAAAACTTGACAGTGTCTGCTCATGTGTCATGACCCTGTGCACAGAAGGATTGCCCGCACATGGATGACAGGAACCTATGCTACAAAGCTACTGGCAAGAGTGAGCTACACTGAATCCCACTGAAAGATGGCTCACTATGGAGAAACACTTGGCTTCTTAAACCTTTAGTGATGTGGAACTATGTGCTGCCCAAAATACACAAAGACACCAACGTATGATGAAGCTTTGTATGGGTTCAGGCATGTTTCCAGCAGCCCAAGGTTTATGCAGAGTAACAGGAAGCCGGAATGGGTAGTCCAGACCATAAATTGTCGACTAAAAAAGGCAGGAGACCTGGCTCTGCTTACTTATAGAAACATGCCACTCTGGAGTGGTTATAGATTAGCTCAGCACCTCATGGGGAGACATCTTGACACCACAATGACAACTTCTTCTTCTTAGCAGGACCCTGCACTGCCTGACAGCATCACGTTCGCTTGGAGGAAACGGAGAAGGGGCAATAATATGCTGACTACTACATTAGGTGTCACCATGTCAAAACAATGTGTGTTGACTGCGTCAAAACACACATCTGCACGTGACAGACGTTCTTCATCACAGCAACTGTAGATTTGAAACCAACGCCTTCAATCTGAGTCGATCAGTTCTTGCGGCGCATCTACTGCTAAATATATATATATATATATAAGTTAGCTACAACTTGTGATTCTGTTCAGGCCTGCAGTGAAGGCTTAGCAGGCCCTGACTGCCCGCCACTGCAAACAACACGTCCATTTGTTCTGCACACCGACACATGCTGGACTGTTCCAATGTTTGCTCTCCGAATGCCAGGAAGGAGTCTTGGCTGGCCTCTGCGGGAGCAGAGTTAGGAGGACCTATCTTACCAAAGAAGCATCATTGACTTTTAAAAACACCCATAGTCATGTTTTACCGCTCTGCTGTGCTCTTCTCTCTTCCAGAGACTCCTCTGCTCCCCCTTCAGACACACACATGCACACACACAAACCCATACATCAAACCATGCATTTATGCCAAAGCAATTGAATTCTTATTGGATATAAATCTGAACAGTGACAAATGAGGCCCCTGTCTGCGTCTTCGCCTTATAAACTGACATGCATCTCTCATGACTGATACCTTTAATTAGCACAGCAGTCTGAAAGATCCATGACTCTCTGTCTTTCACCTCTAGAGCCGAGACACATTTACTGAGTGGAGTCGCAGTTAAGGACCATTTTGTAGCCTAGGTAACTGTAGCCTCAAGGCACTTTCAGACCTTCTTTTTAAAGGAAATTATGAAAGGTTTAAGGTCGAGCAATCTCAAAAGTGGAATGCATGCAGTGAATATATCGCTGCATTTGAGAATTGTCTGGTTGTCTCTGGTACAAATGTCTATAAATGTAGTACCTGTGGACCAAAAAAAAGGTTTTCAAAGACTTTTTCACTGTTAGCTGGCATTGTATGTACTGAACAATGACAATCAGAAGATATATTCATACAAATGCCTAAACAAAAGGCATCTTTGATGAGTCAGAAAAGAATAGACGTTAATTAATAAAATGAATAATGACAAAATGCTGCTGCTTCAGTGTCTGTATTCTGATAGTATGCATTCTGGCACACTGCCACGACTTGAATAGAACATAATAATGTTAGTGTTATAAGTAATGCCTCTGCTTTCAAGTCAAAATGTTTAATGTGAAAAATGCCCGTAGATAGTAGTTAGCAATTTGTATATATTATTTGTTGGTTTCATTTTTTTTTGTGATTTGGAAAGCCTGCATTAGAGGACTCATGGGTGTATAACCATTGAGAGTATTGTGGAGGTGACACATTACAAGCAGGCTTTTCAGCTTGCAATTGGTGTCATCACTGGTGAAAACAATGAACTGTGTTATGTGGCCTTTGAGCCTCTCCTAAACCTAACAGACATTCCTGCTTAACAGGAAGCTTGAGATTGAAGATTTGGAAGCTTTTCAGTCCGTCTCCATGGTTCAGGTCACTGGGGTAGTCAGTAAGCTCCTTTGGGCAAAGGCAGCAGAAGTGGAGGAGATTCTTCCTAAACTAATGTAGATTTCGGATACTGTTGAGTTGTCATGGACACAAGTCTCTTCAATGCTGCATTGTTTTCAAGAACAGTGCCCTTGGAGAAGGGAAACTTTATTGGACTTTGACCTTGTGCAATAGAGCAGTTAGAATCTGTTAGTGAAGATGTAAATCATAGGTCAATTCCCATTGCAGATGAAAATGGAACATTTCAAAGAGGATGAGTTTGGGTATCGGGGGTTCTTATTCACAAGTAAAGGTAAAAGGGATCGTAAGCTTGGCAGACGCTTAGGGGCTTGCCCTGCATCACTGCACACTTTGTATCTGATTGTAGTCGGAAAGAAACGGCTGCACTATAAAGGGAAGCTCTTGGTTTAGCCAGCAGACTTCTCACCTATAGTTAGAAGTTTGGGTACTGGCAAAAATATTTAGATCACGTATTCAGGGGCCAATTTCACAATAGGGGAGCTGGTCTCACCTTATGTGTTAAAGTAAAGGTTTTGGCATATATATGTATGTACATGAAGACAAGCGAATTGAGATCCTGCTGCCACTGAATAAGGTTTCCTTCTTGTCCCTTCTTCAATTTGTAGTTGATCCAGATGTGACCCTATGGAAGATCACCCTGTTGTAGACGTATAACAGCTGGATAAGGTTGTCAAAACGAAATATGGACTGCTCTGTTTGCTCTGTAGCCACTACCACCCTGACGAGGAGAAGTTAACAATAGCTGCCCCTGCTTTTGTACATGTCCTCTGCAATCATGACTGCTTTTATGTTATCCAATTGTTGAAACAGGTAGTTTGGGCACCATATAGGACAGAGAGAGATCAATCCAAAGTGTAAACCATTGGGATACGAGTTTGAGAGTATTTGGGAGTTTTGAACAATGTGGACAGAAAAGTGGGGTTGTTAACACATCTGTGATTACTTTATTGGTTGGACTTTTAAATTACACCCTCGATTGCAGCATGTGGTCATTACCTTTCAGAAGACCTTCAGATGGTTGCAGAGGACAGTCAAGAGTAAAAAAGAGACAGAATCTCCCTTCAACCTCGAGAAACTCTTTCTCTCTCCCTTACTCTCCCCTCCCTAATCGTCCTCTCTCTTCTTTCCTGTCTCCGCTCTTTTTCTACCTCCCACTTTCTCGAACACACAGGGATATACACCCAAGCGCCGATGCTCCTCTCATTTACGCAGGCCTTCGCAGGGCCAATCGCAGGCTGACATTTTGTCTCACAGTTCAGTGCATACTATTCCCAAAGGGATCTATTAAGTTATGGTACTCAGTGAGCCAGGGAAAAGGAGAGCCGAGCTTCCGAGTGGATTAGTTAATCAATAATATGGGGAAGCATTAAAATAGATGCATTCATACGTTGATATAGAACAGGGGCGGGGAGCCGTCTGGCTTTCACGATTCCCTGAGGTATTGATCACGGCAAATGGTGGGTGGACACTTTTTCCAGGGTAATTGTTGCATACTGAGCTCTGGTATTTACCCGAGTCAGCTCGAAAAACAAGCATTTAATGTGTCACTCACATTCCTTTTCATCTCTAAAAATGCAAAGAAAATACAGAAAAGATGTTTGAAAGAACATGTTCCTGTTACACTTCTCATCTATTATTTCTGTCTCACTGTGGCCCTCTGAGGGCACAATGACTCTGGAGCATTTTTTTTTTCTTGTCCTCACACAAATTATACTATTCTTTAATTCTCAGGAGAGCAAAAAAGGCAGTTAGCTCATTATCATACAACTTTGCTGCATTACTGCACCACTGAACTCTTTGTCGTGGCTAACATTTAACTGTACCTATTTTGCCAACCTTGTTCCTGTGCGAGACGATCCAGGCCCCGAAAACCCCAAAGGGATGTTAAACAGCTGCCTGATTGGGACTTAAAGAGAAAGCAATACAGGTGATAAAACATGTCTAATGTAAGAAACTAGTAGTGCTATGGGTCATATTTTCCTATGCAATTATATTTCATTGCCAAGTGGACAAAAGGGCCTCGATCTGGGAGTTGTTCAAAATGGAGCTTCGATGAAAGTGGAGGAATAAAACATTACGAGGTGGTAGGTGACAGCAGGATTGATACAGATTGTATTGTGTATACAGCGCCATAAAAGCATGTTAGGATGCTGTTAAATAGACGTGGACAAGGCATCTGTAAATGGTTTCAGATGTTTACCTCCTTGTCGATTTGTCGCCTTGTAAGTGTGACCAGGAGTTGTGCATTTTTACATTTGTATCATATCTAATTCAATAGGGTAATAACTAATGTAATGAGATGACTAATGGACTCTGTGTTGACTTTAATGAAATGGTCAGTATTTCTGAAATTTAATTTCTAAATGTATTTTAAAAACAGAGGTACAAGTTATACAAGTATAAAACAACTAATTAAAACATTTATCTCACATTTTGCATTTAAGCAGAAACATGAATTAATTGTTCATAAACTCATTATTTTGTAGACCATATAGACATGGAAAACAAGTGGAGCACTATCGGTAAAAAGAGAAAGGGAAGCCAAAGAAAGAGTAAGTCTATTAGTGATTAAACAAAACAGGTGTGTCGACAAATGTAGACACATCACAGACACACGTTTCAAAAACATCTAAAAATAAATCATAATAGCCACAATTGTTTCATCTATCAATAAAGTCAACCATAATTGCTAAGTTTTGGTGTCAGCTTTTCAGAATCAAAGAGAGATTAATCAGTTTGCATCACCATCCAACTGTCTTACGTAAGAAACAAAAGGCAGAGTTACATTTTGTTTTACTGATAGTGACTGCTGTAAAATGCAATTCAGTCACAGCTTGTGTCTTTAACTGTTGTTTGTAGCACATGAAATGCATTGCCCTCTGTGATGTGCTTTTTGTACTTTCATCAACTGTGCAAACTATTCTTCTTGACTGGAAATACACTTTGATTCTCCATGTGTATGCAGACAGCCACAGCATCTGTAAAGGACGGATCTGGACCACATGATTTATCTCTCTCTGTGCATTACTTTGCATGTAATCTACTCGCGCGAATAATTCACAACGCTTTCAGTGTGAACGCAGCATTAGCATGTATAGATCAAAGATGTTTCGATCACAACTCAGAATGGTTTCAGAAATAGTGGCTATACCAATACGTTAAGTTCAACTTTATTACAAAGTAACTCCTGCAGTGCACTCACACGACAAACTGATCATATTTAACAGTGAGCTAACCACATGTTCCACCACAAAGATGTCAGTCAGGAGCTGGATTAGCCAAATGAGAGAGGTGCGGGGCAGCGGCCATGAGCTAGCGGGGCACGCTCACATGCACCAAAGCTCACACGGCCAGCCCACCGATGTCAGTAAAGCAAGGAGAAGCCCAGATAACAACACAAACAGAGAGAGAGAGCAACTTCATTATCTGCTTAGGTCGACGTTACGGCACTTTTTCTTTACATTGTAAAAAAGTAATTTGCTTCTATAATAATGTTCAGAATATTAAATGCAGCTCCTTTTAACATTTCAATGTGTCAACAACGCTTTGATCGCCACTATAATTGGATTTAAATGTGTCCAGATTTAGCATGATTAGGACTTGAATGCATATTGCTCCATTATTATGTTGATCACACATCAGCGTCCGTTGCTGGATGCTTTCTCCCTCTAACTTCACCCCTTTTTGTCATTTATGTTACTTCCTCATCTTCTTCTTCTGTCCTTACCCCATATTCTGTTTTTTTCTGTCTCATTCTAATACCCATTGGAATCATCATTATGCACACTCAACCATATCATCTACAAATATTTTTATGCTAATGCCTGCTTTTGTATGCTGCTCTAATTAAGGCTGGTGTGACATCGGCGAGCAAACAACCCACATTTTTCTCAGTAGGCAAAGAAATTTGTAAAACAAGCTATAAACACTGTTGTTCATAGTGGACATGTTATTACCTTTTCCCTTTAGACCACAAGCTTGTGAAAAAAACAAAGATGACCACCCGGTGAGATAAAAGGGAAGTTATTTCATACAGCATTAGCATCTCCCTGGCCAGACTTGGTCTCGAGTTGGATAACACATTAAGCAAGATTTCCCCTTTGCACTGGGTTAAGTTTGTAGCTTGACAAAAAACGGGCCTTTGGGAACAGGCCTAAACTACGACCTGATGTTTGTACAATATAGTCAACTCTGTCAGCTTCCTGCTTGTATTATTTTAGACTGAACCCAGTGAAAATGATTCTTTAAAAAGTATGGTTTTCGATTTAGCCCTTAGGTTATTGTATTTTTATTTACTTTGTCATTTGTGATAAAATATCCATGCTATTCACCAAAGGCCTACTGGCCCCAAGTTTAGATGAAATTAGAAATCTATAATTTAGTTCACACTTCAGAAAGTGTGCCGAGCAGAGTCAATGTTTGGCGAGAGAAAGAGAAACACACACACACACACACACACACACACACACAGAGAACAAGTAAGGGAGTGGAAAGAACAAAAAAAGGGAGATTTAATTTCCTATGCCTCAGCCGATCACACTGCTCTTGGCACAGAAAAGTCTCCGGCACAAAACACAACCTTTAATAATGAAGTATATATGCGTAGCAATTCCTTTTGCTATATGAAAAAGTTGGTTGAAAATAAAAACTAAACTAAACTCTTAACAAGCAAGAGTAAACAATTTGTCACGTCATGGAGCCGAGATAAGAGTTCAATGCTCGATCTTCTGACATGATATTTGACACATTTCTCTAATATAATTGCTGATAGAGGAATCTATATGAGCCCAAACACATCAACCAACTTTCTTCCTCAAGCCTCTGTCAGTTGATACAGTCACTTCAAAGATCCAAGTTAGTGGGATGTTATTGGATTTTTGACTCGGGTGGAGGGCGGGCTGAAAAAGATATTGCTCAAGAGTTTTTCACCAACACTCAGACCAATATCATCATATATTAAACATGGGGAGAAATCACTCCCTTTGAAGAGCGGTAAAGGGGGAATGAACAAAGGCAGGAAAATACAAGATCTATTACCTCGGATGTTGACAGAAAAAAAGAAAATATATCAAAATGGCTCGGGGGCACGAGGCATTTTAACCAGATTCACACAAACACTACCTTTTCATTTCTCGCAGCAGGGTTGTATTGTACTTTGCAGGGTCTGTTGCACGAGCAGGTGCTTCATTTGCCTGACACAAGTAAATAGAGCATATGTTTTTATGACAAATATCAGATTATAAACAATATTATTGAGTGGTTAATGTTGATGTCAGGGGATATTTGGTAGAATCTCAATGGTGAGAGTTATATGAAGGGAATAGGGAATTAGTGTCAATGTAAATCATAAACATGCAAAAATTGCTTTCCAAAGGACCGACTTAGTGTTAACTCAGATTGACAGTGTGACACAATGCAATACTTCTGTCATGAACATGGTTAGTATTCAATTCATTACTTGGCTTTGCCTACAGATGATGCAACAGTTTAATGTGAGCATACGTCTGGAATATTACTGAGTAACACCAATCATCCTGGTAACATCTGTCTCGTATATTTTCAAACGGCTCCGGTTATTTTGACACGTAGCATGAGAGGATCTGTTTGACTCTCTTGTCATGTGTGAGACAGATGGATTTGTTTCTCCCGTCATGCTCGGATTCAAGACAAAGAAGGGAACACCGAGAGATGCGCTGGGGGTGGAGTGTTCCTTTAAAGCAGCGGAGAAATTCATCATCTAGTTTGTAATCATGAAGTGTTGCAAAAAGAAGCAGAGGAATTAAAATACCACAGTGACAAATGCTTTCGTGTTTTCTAATGCTGCACTATAAAACCAGTGTAAACTTAAAAATGTCAAATATAATGTTTTATTGTTCATATCTCAGAAATCGAAGAATGTGCTAAGAATGACAAACTGACAAGATATTTTGAATTCAAGAAAAAATGCAAATGGAAGCAACGTATGCCTTTTGCTTTACAATCTAGGACTTTTTCTCTACAAATATCAATCTGAAATTTGCGTTGTCATGCCGTCCTCAACAATATGTTAACCATCGTGAGATTAAACAAATTAAAGTTCATGTTGCTATGATTTCCTAGTTGTCAACTGAGACCAAAAAAAGTCAAAACTACTGAAAGTCCCTTTAAAGTCTTTACAAATCTCCTCTAGTTGTCCTTGGGTTGTGTCATTTATCCACAATCACTATAGACGACCTGTTCAGTGGCAAGTACATACTGTTACTAAGCCATGATGTTTCTCGTGGATGGCTTTCAGAAATGACAATATGATTTCAATACATTGGAACAGTCGACACATCAAGCCAAAAACAAAGAACAGATCCCTAAAAAGACTGGATTTCAGCCATCTTTACAAGCCGTTGGGCTGTTCATGCAAAACAAACTCTCTATCATGACTTTTATGAAAAATGAAATGCATTACCTCAAGCAATATGCTTGTATTATTCAAATAAGCCCTTGCACTGCCCTTGGGCTAGAGACTAACCCGTGTGAATCCAAGTCAAACACTTAAATGACCTAATTCAGCAGCATTGCCCATTTAATTAATGCCGAAATCCATTTTTTAAATGACGACACTCCAATGAAATTGATTTTACCTATTTTTAAAGCAAATATTAAAAACCTCACATCAAAGTTTGATAGTTGCACCAGTTCGTAATTATCTAATTTGTTCACAAATTCCAACATTTATTGTTTCATATTTAGTGTTGCTTTATCCACCCGGCTGTTTGGAAGATGAACTCTCTCCCCACTGTCCCACTCCCATCCTTTACACTCCTCTGTCTGACTACTAATAACACAGAAAGATGTCTTTTTGAATTAATCTGTCTGTATTTTAGTATTTTAAAAATGTTTTTTTTTATTTTTATCTATTGCCACTTTATTATCTGTGTGCACTTTATTATCTATTATCTGCCTCACCATTGGACAAGAGAGAAACGTTTGGTACATGTCAATTATTTAACAATAAAGCCGTTTATGACTTTAGGTTATCTTTAATAATAGTAATAGTAATAATAATAATAATAATCAGGAGTTTTTAATTAGTTAGTCATTTTGCTGTCATTTACTGTCTGTCGCCTTGTTTCTGTCCTCACTCTTTCCTCTGTCTGATCACCAGGGCGGTGCGGACACACACTTGCTTGTCGCGGAAGCAGCAACCTCCAGCGCTAAAGCGCCAAAACGTCAGTTCCTCCAGCGACCACTTGAGACTGGCTCCAAAAGCAAGTCAATCCCAACACACCCCCAATGTTAAAATGAACAACTTTACAGCAGCAATAAACATGTTTACAGCATGGTACATAAAAAAGGTTGGTCTCTATAGCTTACAACCCAGTGCAGACAACAGAGGTGTGAATACACACACAGTTTACCCAATTAAATTGAAAATTAAGGAAAGGAAAGAAAAACTTCTCACATGCTTTTTGTGCTGCTTTTTGAAAGAAAAAAATACAATCATTGAGTGATTGATTTAGATTGTTTACAAAAAGTGCAACCTCACTTACATCTAAAATGACTATTACTATTAAAAAGATAATGCTCCTGGAAACCATATTATATTTTTGACATAATTGTGGAAGAACTCTTAAATGATTCAGTCTTAAATTTGAGCATTTTTTGTATTGATATACATAATCAATTGGAGATTGTGTTTCGCTGTCTTTACTTTGAATTGATCTGTTCTCTCCAACAGGCCTCATCAGCACAGCGCACAAGACTTTTCACAAGATTTAATGTCACTCCCCATCAACACATAGCCAGGAACATGATATGTGAAGTACGAGAAATTGGAAGTGTAAACTGGACGGCTTCATCGTGATAATTAAGAGTTTTTCTGCATCCAGATGCACTATCTCAATGTCCAAGCACAATTATCTCTATCTTACTGAAAGATACCACACAGCGAGGTAAGGAGCCACTTCAGGAAGCCTTGTAGGCCATCTGCCATGGGCACACCTAAGAACCACATCTGACAGGCAATTAATAAGAGAGCCTCTTGCTGTGGTGGCCAACCTCTGTGGCATATGTCGCTTTGATGACACTCGCTTGTCTGGCATCGTCCAATTAATCAAACTAATCATCTAGAAATTGTATTGTTGCATTCTCTCACCCAAGTGAGTTACTTTAATCTGTACCTCTTCATTTGGAGGAGTTGAAGCTTTCTGGAAACACGGGTGGACTCCATGGCAAACTATATCACTTATTTTCAAGCAGGATAATCCACAATGTTATCACATTAACACTTTTTTATTTTAGTGTTTTAAGACTATATTGCAAGTTACTGAACAGTACAAACAAAATAATGTCCCTATAAAAAAGGAAAATTGCTCTATAAGGCAACAAAACACGAGACAAAATCTTGTGCTCGAATAACAATCAACAGTTTATTTCAAGTTTCGTCAAGTGTGCATCAGATACCGGCACAGTGATCACTTTACTTAAAAACGCACATGAGCAACATTCCAACACTGATCCATTTGATCTAAATACAAAAACACCAATCAGCATGTTTGCGTGGACCAAAACTGTTCCCCCTCTGGTTTATTCTGTCTCACCCCGGACTGCTAAACAGTGGCAATGTCTGGGGAGTGTTCGATCCTCGCTTGTCCTTGATTTGGGGTGATTTGTTATCTCGCAGCAGCGCCTATAATATGAATAAAATGGATTCCGTAAAATGTTCAGCAGTTTCAACTGAAAGGTACCGCTGAATAGCCTTGATCATGGACTAAGGTTGTGTGAGAACTTGAGGATAGTTGGATAGCTTGAAAGAGATGTTACACCGAATAAATATACTTCAACTGTCTGCTGTTTGTCAAACGTCAGGCTATAAGAGTTCTATTTATGCACTGGGCTTCCCTTCTTGGTTGCGGTTGTAACAAACAGCCCACAGGTATGACATCTACAGATTGACTAGTTTCCACATCATGGAAATAAATCAGTTTACAGCTGATGAGTCAGTGGAGGAATAGATGCAACTTGGCATTTATCCATGCGTCAGGTAAAAATGCTCGTTCTCGGTTATTGACTGTGTTTGTGCCGAGATATTCTCAAAAGGTTCAGCGGGGAGAAGTCCATTACTTTTGGATCTGTAGAAGAACTTTGGTCAGTGGCGTGAGAGTGATTACACTGAAGAGATCCTGAGACAGATGAATGTATGTGCCCACCATCATTAAAGGGGTTATGTCATGCTGAGTAGCTGCTAGAGATGTGAAGGGTGAAGCTTGTCTTAGTTAAGCCTCTGTCTGCTCCAGTGCAGGACAAAGACCAACTATATTTTGGCCCGTGGCAGCACATCTTATAAAATCCAGAAAAGCCAGGCAACCGTCGTACTTTGAGACACCTTCTAGCTATCCACAGCAAGGAGCCCCAGAAATAGTGTCTCTTCCCCTGAACAAAGGAGTTCAAGAAAATTTGTGAGATCCACGGAAAAAACACGTTTAACACAAATACACAAAACATATTTCAGTTGATATGCCAGCAAGGTTGTCTGCTTTTTTCAGTCCAAACTTTCTTAAGCAACATCTCTCATCTAGTTTATCCAAATGTATAAAGTGTATTGTGACACTGGTGTCTTCATTTTTACATACAACAAGACCAGGTACAGTTTATCGGGCTGCATGGCTGTAACACATGGTAGCAAGAAAGTGGTTCCCAAGGGTGAAGGTAATTGGAGCACTGGTCAAACCCATGGTTGTAATAGGAGCACATCTGCTGCTTTATCGATATCATGGAGGCCGCTAGTATTGAGCAAAGTGGTGAGACAAAGCGTCGGGAAAGGGTTCACTTAAAGGAGAATTGAAGGGAGGGATCCTTAGTTAAGGAGAGTTTTGTTCCTACATTCCGTGAGAAAGTATCAGTATAATATCACTCTGATACTATCATCCAAACCTGTCATCTACAAGAACTGCATCAGACAGGATATAAGCAGTGCCAATACACCCAGTAGCTTCCCTGTAACTCAAATGTTAGACATCGTCACATTGATCCCATCACATGTATGGAATCAATGGCTCTGAACATCACTGGATTTCAGGTTCCACCGAAAGGCCGGGAACAACAAGGTTATTGATACAGTAAAGCACACTCCTTTACTCGTCTTAGTGTAAGACCACACATCCAAGTCACATCCAAGGTCTTTTGTAGTGAATCCATAATGCCAATAGAGCAACAGTTCTTGTTCCGGGTGAAAATCAATTGTGAGCACATAGAAACAGCTGCTGCAGCAATGGGACTTTTTGCTAGGTACATGCATAACTGTACAGAACACTCTCCCTAAAACATTATTATGACTTAATGTCCAACACATTGGGTACCAGTTCAAACATCACTTTGATAAAGATGTGGCTGCGAGAGGGAGGTATAATTAAATGCAAAGACACCATGTTATTATCAGTTGTTCTAGCCATGTTATATAAGCTTCTGTTAAATGTCATGATTATCTACGGAAGTCGTATATCAAAAGTTGTGAGAGGCAGCTGAAATATTCAACTTCTACCACATTGTTAGCCCATTGTGGTTAAATTGCCTTGTGAATTGTAGTGGTTTCGATTATGCAAAAAATAATGTGGGGTAAAAATGCAAAGAATTGCAAAACTCCTTTTTTAAACTGATCCCAACAGGTGGGCTGCTCAATATCTATTAGTTTCTGGGAAGATAAATAGGATTTAAAAGATTAAATATGCAGATGTCCTTATCTCTCAAACATTTTAAGCACAGGGCTGAGTGGAGGAAAACAAAATGGTCTTCTTTCCTCAGTAAAGATGGGATGAAAGGGAAAATCGCTTCTTACAAAATTTGATCCTGTTGCATACCCGCAGATGACTGGCACGTGACAACATGTTTCTGGAGGTAAGTGAGGAGTTCTAATGCTGCTCAGACTTCACAGGTGCTCATTTTGTATTCACGGAACACAAAGAGTGGAAGCAATTTTTACTTCAAAGCATTTTCAAAGCATTTACTGTAAGTCATGAGATATTTTTAGATTAAGTGGAGGGATAATGGATGGATGGGGACTTTCATAAAACATCATGTGGAATCTAGACAATAATTAGGATTGAGTTAGTATTAAGTCCTGGCTAAGTCACTTGTTAAATATAATGTATGCCTTTTAAGTAATGTATTCAATCATCCATATATGTTATACATTGTAGGCTTCAGTGGGAATTTTTGGCTCATAACTATTAAGGTATCAAGTTTTGAACTGTAATTCCCCTTTCTGTGTGTGGACGCCTGTATATCCTTTAGCAGCTAATTAAGACACTACAACTAAATACTAACATACGTAAGGGCAGTACTGTCAGTGGGAAGTCAGACCAGTGATATGCTGTTCTGTCATTACAGATTGAAGTGAGAAGACAAAATACAATCCAGTTTGTTTCAGCCATACAAAGTAGTCAAACAGGAATGTGTGATTGCATGTATTGGACCGGCCAACAGTGCAATGCTGCAGAAGTTGTGCCAGTTATTTTGTGCCGGGGGAACTTAGCGTCGGGAACCCAATTCTGCTGGTTGTCTCATTTAAATAATTGAGTAGGCTGATGTTAGTCCAAATACAGCGTTAGACCATTTCTCAGTAAATGCACAGGCCTCTTTGCCTCCACTAAGGCTGTCTCCTGTATTTCTCGATACTTTTAAGATGACCTTCCAACGAACAAATTAAGATTAATTAGATCATCATGCATAATTGCACCATAATAATAGTGGCAGAATCAGAGAACAGAAATACTGTGTAAATTACTACTCCAATAATTATTGTGTAACATAAATGTGGCTGCCTCGAGCTGGGCATTTTTTCTGTTGAGAGTCTCGTGTCATGCAGTCATTCACATGCCACTTGAGCGCTCCACCTGATGGGTATACAGTCATGCTTTTTCAATCTCTGTCTGGAGGGGATCCCTGTGCGTCAGTACGTTAACCACGTCACCTTATGGACCTTAATGGTTGAGCGAGGCAAGCGTCAGTTACGGGGCAATCTGGCGATTGTGAACCTCTGAGTCTCCATGGGCCAAAGAGTTTGACATTTTGAGAAATTTAAGCCAGGATAGGAGATATTGGTTGTTGATATTGATCTTTCTTGGTTAATATTTATTTTAAACAGTTTGATCAGTGTCCTCTGTGAAGTCCAATCAGAAGAGTCGATCAAATGAGGTATCATTTTCTAAATTGAAACTCAAACATTCGATTGCTTGCTTACTTGCCAGCCTTTTTATTTACTCTGAAAAGAGACACACCATAACACACACGCACGCACGCACACGCCATGGCGCCGCAGAGTTCGCTTTGGAACTTCTTCCGTCTGAACCCATGCGGAGCAGCCAGCTCACGATCTGCAGCGATAGTTTTACCCTCTGTCGTGTCTATTTTTCCTGCGAGCCGGGATCAAATCTGGCAACAAAACACACTGTCAACACATGATGACATTTCTAAATCTGCATATCCACTGCATTTATTAGAAATAGATTAGTTTCACTGCTGTTTGTGATCGCTTTTTAATGTGACCTACTTATTCCACATATCTGTCAGTTGTGTCGAATCTGAGAGCCAGAGAGATGAGCAGACCCCCCCCCCCCCCCCCACACACACACACACACACACACACACACACACCCCTCCACACACACACACAAACACTCTTGTTGACTGCTGTAGAGAGATGGCTTTATATATGACCAGTGTTCAGTGATTGGATCGGCCGATACTGCTTCCAGCGATTGGAGATCCAGCCCAACAATCCTGATGGGTGCACCGTTAAGTATCACCAGGGGGGCAAATCTCTGGAAGGGAAGTCACTGCTACTGGCAGGGTAAGATAGTCAGTAAAGTCTGGCTGGTCCTGGAAGCCAACGGTGGAATGCTTGATGCCAAAGCAGTTGAGGCTCTGCTAATGCACGTCGACAGTGGCACCCAAAGCATGGGTTGAAGGAAAGATGTCAGCCACAGCTGCCTAACGAACTCATCCTCTGCCATGGTGTTCGCCTGTGTGTGAATGAGAAATGGTGTGGAAACTATCTTTTATTAAGGTGGCCCTCCATCCGTTTTCAGAGTAGCGGTTAACTTGAGGCATTCAGAACATTAATTATTTGATGAGAAAAAATCCACTGGACTGCTTAAACAGAATGTATGGTTACATCATTGGGTTTGGAAATTCCTTGCACAGTGAAGCTTGGTTTAAATTGCAAAGCATGTGAACAAAATCTGGCAAGGCCTATAAGCAAGCCCAACTCATTAAGCCATGACTAACAATGCTCGGTGAACTGTGACTTCTAAATCTGCAAAAACACTATCTTTATCAGTCCCTTCTCACCGGTGTGCTCACATAAGGGGATAACATGCATCAAGCAGCCCTTAATGAGTCAAAGAGACGGAGGGAAACCATGGAGGGATTAATATGTGACAGCAACCGAGACTCTGGCTATCTAATTGGTGTAGATGTGTGCCATCCCCCAGCAAAACTTTGTTTAATTTGCAGCATAACTGACAACGTCTTCAGGATGTCAATATCCCAAGATTCATCGTGACTCTCACAGTGTTGGCTATAGACATTCTATAGGGTTTGAAAAATGCATATCTTATCTTTGATATGAGGACCATTTCAAATCCAGCAAGCCAGCAGGTCTTCATGTACATGCGACCTCAACCCCTAAGACAGCAGAGCACGTCTTAAAGTTTCAAGTTGTGACTACTGTATGGTGACAGCGTGGGCGTGTTAGGCCACCATGAAGCTGATGTTCAAGCTTGAGGACATCGGCTTTTGAATGATTTTGTCACTGTTCTCCATCACTTTCAGTTTGAGCTCGAGGAGATGTGACCTCTGAGGGGGAACTTCAGCCCAATATAATTATTTGTGACAGGCGCGTTCACATTGCTGCTTGCCCCCCAAACTCAGCTGTCAGTGCGAAATCTTTCGTTGGGATGGACATGTTTGTGAAAACAGAGAACAACATCGAGAGATTTGTACTGTTGCTTTGGACTGGCACAGTGCCAACCGATCTCCTCACTTTTCTCATCATTCTCACCAAAAGGAAGGCCAGCGTGAGCTGAGCTCTGCAATCTAAAGAGAACTAATGATAGCATCACAGGGGTGACTATAGGCCATCATCTCTGCTTTCTTCCCTCTCAGCCTCTAGCTTTCTGTTTCCATCTCATATTATTGTACTATACATCAACGCATAATCAAACGAGTTCTGAATAAATCAGAGCACACTGTACATTGGAGTGGGGCATATTGAAAATGAACAAATGAATGCAAGGAACAAGAACAAATATGCAAATGTACTCTGGACTATAATCCAGCAGTGATCACAAGAGGCACTAAAGAGCCGTGGAGTCACGGAACTGTGCCTCTTGAAACGGGTATGAGAATGTTCCAAATAATTCCGGTCGCCCAGAATAATACGATGACTCATAAATATCACCTTACTTCTGTGTGATCCAAAGTGAATATCAGATACAAAGAACTGAGCATAGCTTCACCCACTCAACTTTTATTTATATTGTGTACTTGGCAGGACTCCAGCCCATGCAGTTTTGCACAATCGAATACTGAGCCAAATACTCAAACAGTGGAATCCCACTGCTTTCATCCTCAGAAGGTTTCACTGGTATTTCAATAGCATGCCTTCAGAGTCACTTTGCCTGTGGCTAAACATGCAGCCAGACTATAAGACACATTTATCATTATGATGATTAAAATGTATTCACAATGTGTGAGCTTCAACCCTAAAAAACAAAAATGTTCATATAATTGTTAAACGTGTGTATACAAGGTTCACCAATGTTAAGTTATATAATGGTAAATTGCATATAAGCATGCAGTTATGTTGACGTCTCAGAGAGCTGTGAACTCTGTATCTCATCCAGTAGATGCAAAATAGCTTCAAAAGATATTTTCAGCATGTGTGATACTTTTCCCTCCTGAGCCTTTAGTGCTGGAGCAAAAATCCCAATTAACAGGTGACAAGCAATCTTTTGAAGCTCAGGTAATTGTTTACAAGTCATGACACATCTCCAAAAGGTCAAGAACACTTATGTAACGCAGCTCTCCTGCATAGAGAGCACAACCTTGAGCGATCGATAGATCGCCCCCTTAGCCAATTGATGATCTGACACTGACATGTGATAGCATAGCCATAGCATTTTAGTTGTTAGTTTATAGGATGAATGGCGTAGCATTGTGTTACTCTTTGAATGATCTGTAGACATAAATCATATAAACAATGAAGCTGATTCAGATTGAATTGTTTTGTCTGTCTGCTTATTCTCACATAAGACATATGTACTTATATGTCCATGCATAGAATTTAAATGCAGAAGAAAAAAGTCATGAAAACGACAAAATATTTGCTCGAGTCAAATCAATTCTATGGCAAAACCGTGTGCATGACTGAGATGAGCCAGAGACATGCAACGCTATTTCAAAGTGTAGTTTATTTCTTCATGTAGGTCTCAACTCAAGTGGCTTGAGAAAGGTCCACCACCTTTAACAACTCTCTGAAACAATTTCAACCTTTTTCTTTACCCCCTATATTTTCATTAGAGGGCACACATTTGAGCCAATAACGGCTTGACTTTGGGATCACGTTTGAGGATGCCAGCTCCTTCTGGAACACATATTGCTCCACAGTAACCGCTCTCAGCTTAGGACAGGACAGTGTGTAAGACAGAAGGGTTGGAGGCAAGTGCCTGCTGTAAACTGCCATCAATCAAAACAGAGAAGAGCTGGCAAGCTCGCTGCTGACCCTCGACACCTGAGCAGCGTCCTCGTCACCAAACTGCCATCTCAAAGTCCGTACAGGTCATTTGCCACCTGGACAAGGTGGAACCTCTGCAGCTTCTTTCCTGCATTAACCATCAGATGTAAAATGTTGTTTGGCGTATCGCCATGATGGCATTCCATTTTTGAGCCTGACCCAAAAAGTTGCTATATTTTCTGTATAGTTCCCTCATATTTTTTTTTAATTTTAAGTCTAAGAAATAATGATTTTACTTCGACAGCTGACACATAGATAAGTCTTTTCACAGTCACACAATTCTTGTTAATATATAAGCCATAGCGTGCCACGTCCCCCTGGCCAGTGGTGTTTAATTACACAGGCCACGTCTGCAACAACAGCTGAACAGTCCTGGAACAAACTCACATATACCAAAGGAGGATAAGATAATCGCCCATTTTGCAAACTGCAATGCTGTCATTCTGCTGCTAGACCCGTTTAAGGCACCTCTAGGCAGCTGTACAGAAGATGATGGATGGAGGATGTGTAAGGGAGTCCAGTCCAGTGACAGTGCCAGTTCAGTGTCTCCTTTCCCCACAGGGACCGTCACTCAGTGGACAGCTGCTCATGAACTCAAGGCTTGCCCCAAACCAGAACAATTACAGGTGCAAATGGAGCTTTGTGCAACGTTAATGGATGCCCAACTGTTTACCCTGCTGTCATCCCCAATTCTTACTCTGAACTGATTCAACTACATGAGAGTGTGAGATATAGTAATGAAGGACGAATAAACCTTTTTTTTTATTTAACTGCATAGTGAAGGGATACACACAGCTATGTAACATGCTCACAGGCAACAGGAGCATCCTCAGTGATGCCAACTCCATCTACACAGGTGAGATAAATGCATTAAACATGTTAGTCCTTGCAAGTGATGATGAAAGTGACCCAGATCACCAGCACACAAAGGCTTGAAGGCCTCCAGCAGCAACACAATTTGAAAGCAAAAGCCTCCTACAAAAGTGTCCGTATACATGCGTAGACACCAATATGCCGCCGACATCAAAGCCTGTTTGCTCCTGTAAATAATACACAAAAGGCACATGACAGCCAAAAACATTTGCAGTTTTAGCAGTCTTACCTTAAATACCGTCTCCCTGCAGGTTTCTGGGTAAAACAATACATCAATAATCATTTAAATCCAGATGTGATTAAATTGGAGCTGATAACGCACCTGAGAGTCATGCTGTGATTAACTGGCGCCGTACATCTCTTTGCATTTTTAAACCTAGAGAGTATAAGACAATGACATTTCCAAAGCACTGCAGAGTCCATCTATCATCAGTCAAGGAGCTTTCTCAGCTGGAGTCTGACACACCATCCCGCGAATAGTTTGAAAATAACACACACCTGGAAAACCGTCAGTCGCCCAATCAGCAGCTCAAAATCCACGCTTGATGCCACAAACAAGTCCACGTGATCCCACGCCTCATATTGTGCGTGATGTTATGATGCCTTATGTCGGAAAAGATGTTTCCCACTGCCCGGAAAGATTATTAGACAAGTATTGTAACTGGCAATTCTGTGATGAATACTTACAAACAGTCTAGTCCTTTTCAACTACAACTGCACTCAAAGAAACTGGTCCCATACTCGCATGGATTCAATCTCAATGACTGCTTCCTTGGAAAATGTAATCTAATGTGGTTCCTTATTATGATTGAGTCTTTGTATTTCTAAACCACGCTCATACACATATCCCCTGCATAGTCTAGCCTACTGAACTGATGAAGTAGACTTAATCACAAACGTAAACCAATTAAAAAACTATTAAAACAGTTTATTCCCCACATTACATATCTTGCACCTGTATTATATAAACACAATTAACTTTGCATGTCCTCTAGACCCTTGATGGACTCAACCTACACCCAATTTGAAAGAATACTGGTGTTCTGAGAAACTTCTCAAACCACTCCCGCAGCAGTAATCCACATCTACACCCGGTAGCTCCATATTCTTATGTTGGAGGAATTTGCAACAAACACATATACAGTTTTTAAATTAACAACATTGTCATTGCCTCATAGTCCCGATCCATCCGATCTCTCAGTGCAGAGATTATGACTTGTAATAGGAAAAGAGCAGGTGTTACTAACATCAATGATTCTATTCAAGCGTCCCATGTGACAGTGAGCCAGCATGCACAGTTGATCCTGAAACTCAAGCAGTGAAATGGAATTCAGGCGTCCCCATACTGTGTTATGTCCAAATGTCCTCTGGGAAAAAAGGCCTATACTGCATAAATGATAACCTCAGTTGAACTCCCAAAACCATCCTTTTTTTTGCTATTGCTGTGAACAAGTGGCAACTGCACAGCCATAGCAGTGAGGAAACGGCAGTCCGACTGTATGACATCACATACATTAGTACCGTTTTCATAATGTGGGCATCAAAACATCCCACAGCATCAACCTCAGCTCAAAACCGATCCCTGTGCTTTCCCTGCTATGGAAAGTAAAACCTCAGTGAGGACCAACACGTCTCCAAGTTATATACTGAAACCTAAAACACTCCCACAATGTAAATGTAGGCGATGCAGTAGTCCCTTTGAGGTGACTGGTGGAGGACATATTCAGAGCAAAACATAATGAAGAAACACTCTGTCACGGTACATACGTATGAGGAAAATGTATCATAATGTAAAGTACTCATGATGTAAAAAAAATGCAGAGAGAATATTACCTGTACTTTTAGTTTATCAATGTAACATTAATGTGTACATATGCATTTTATGGTTGTTTTTGGTCGAGGTGGAGCTAACTTTAATCATGTTTTAAAGTCGGTTGCGTAAGCTGAGTAAAAAAAAACCATTTCTCTTCTAACTCGAAGTGGAAAGTTGAAGTGCACGTTGCCATGTGCAGCGCAAGACAGCCTAATAAATAAAGATAATTGAGGGAGCTGTGGGGACAGCAGATGCTATTTTCTTTTCAACATTAATATTACGATTGTTGAGAAGATCATAATGAGGATGTCGGCCTTCGGCACCTCATTGAAGTTGTCCTCTGGCGGCTCAAATCTCAATGGTGGGAAATGTGAAAATTCCAGTCAGCTGCTCCTCTCGCTGGCCACCATGCGGCGGGCCCGAGAACTGCAGCTGAGAGCGCAGCATCCCTGCCAATCCCGGTCGCTTCCTTTCCTCTCTCTATCTCTCTCTATTTCTCTCTCTCTCCACAGCCGTCGCCGGGAGCCGCGAGAGAGAGTGTGTGTGCGTGTGTGTGTGTGTGTACTTGTATGTGTGTGTGTGAGAGCGCTAGTGTAATCTGACAGCACGCTGGGGCTGCGTTTCCTAAGAAAAAGCTCAGCGCTCTCTCAGTTTTCTGCCCGTCTTATTGCCGCTTTCATTGTCTTTGCCGACAGTGATAAAGAGAGCAGGTACCATCTGTCCATTCCGCCAATTTATTACGAGTTGCCTTTTTTTTGTTTGCTGCTCTTCACAGATGTTATGTCAACACTTTTTGGGTGGTGATGGGGAGGGTGTGTGTGGGGGACTCCCCAGTTCTAATGGAATTTGTTGTGGCTGTTTTGGTTTCTTCTCTCTTTCAGTTCAACCACGGGCCTGTTTTTGGAATAAGAAAAGCATTGCTGTTTTCTGACTTTGAGAGAAGGAAGAAGGGACTCCTCTGGAATTTCCTAAGGAATTTATTCGGACAGCCCCGGTAAGTGGACATTTTGCTATCCGAAAGAAAAGAAAAAAAAGCTTCATGGTTTGGAATGCATGCCGCTATTTACCATACTGAGTTCACTTTTAATGAAAAAAAAAGCGTATCCTTCATTTTCCCATTCTTCTATTTTAATTACAGTTACCGGGGCTTTGCATTCTACCGCCTGGGTATATAGTAAGTAGTATAGACTTTTATTCCTGCACCTTTCATTTGTGACCAGCAGTTGAAAGCTGCTCATCGTGTTTTTGATGTGTGTGGAATGAAGTGTCGATCTGGTGTCTATACTCCAAGTTATGTGTCGTGCCGCGATGTGATGAGTGGTGCCCATGCAAGGCGCATATTTTTGCATATCTTGAAGCTGCGTTATGGATCATGGAGCGCTCAACATGCACCGGTCTGCTGCTCGTCGTTACATTCCAGATGGTGGCGAGATATTTACAGATTTTTTTTTTTTTTTATCGTCATCATTTATAACACTACGCTCAAAGCCACAGAGACTGCACAGAGGTCCGCCTGTGTGCACTTGCACGCGCGCGCAACCATTTCTGAGATATTCTGTGCGTTAGTTGTGGGACGTGCTGAGAAAGTTTGCTTGGATGTTTGGTCCTGACAACTGAGCCATTTTGAATGGTTTCGTCTTTGGACTTACGAGCGCGTGCGCGCGTGCGCATGCCTGCTCCTGACTCAGGTGATGTAGACGGTGGGCGGGCTGTGACTCACTCGGTTTACCCATTTCGCTGCTGTTATCTGACAGGCGTTGATGTCAGATTTCACTGGTGATTGACAGCGGATCATGCGCAGTAGTGTGTCAGCAACCATCGGTGCCAGCTATATTTGGAAGGAACCAAACAACGTGGTTTCTACAGCCCTCCATCTGTGTCAAAGAGTATTGATCAGACTTCTGCTGACAGACTTCTCATACGCAGCCAATTACCCGTGATTTCCAGTCATAATTTGAAGCCCTTTAAAGTTTTGAAAAAGCCTACAAAAGACTGGACAATGAACTGAAAAGTGTGCATGCGTCAGTATTTTGTACAGCAAGCCATGCTGAGGAGAGGCAACTGCAAATGAGGGCAAGGACAGCTCTCACAGCCAGAGCGATGTGTCTTCCTTGGCATGAGTAGAGTGACAGAGGGCTAAGTGAGCATGGCCATTGAGGAGAGGTAATAGCATTACGGTCTGCCAGTCAGGAGGCAGTGTAGGATACAGTTGCATTTCAAGAGGAGCTAAATGGACAGGAAGCGATGACATGAGGGCACTGAGCATAACAACCCCCTCACAGCGCTCAAATACACACTTTTTTAGTTATGATCATCATTGTGGGTGAAAGTTGTTTTGTGATGTGTGGTCAGAGTTACTGAGCTGTGGGTATCCTTTCCGGACCGGATTTAGCATTGCTTCACTAATGTCACCCTGGGGTTTAAGATTTGCTGATGCCATCTATCTATCTATCTATCTATCTATCTATCTATCTATCTATCTATCTATGGTTATGCTTTTCTTGCTTAAAATGGCAAGGTACTATGGAATACAGAAACACTGTGGGCATCATACAAAACATATGATTGTGAAGCACTTATTACACACAACACATTGCAACGTGACCCAATGTTGAAATACACAGCAGTCCTTGAGGCTAGTTATCCCTGTGTGTGTGGAGACACAACATTTGAATAATTTGCTGTCGGGCAGTGAGTGTCTTGCAAAGCTTTCAAGGATTAGTCCCAGGTAAGAGCGTCCCCTGCCATCCTGTACCCGGCAGCATCCCCGTTTTATCAACATTTAACAATGTCCCTTCGTCTTCCTTTTGAGTGATGCTCCCACAACTACTCGCCGGGTCCGCATCAATCACCGCTGGATGGGATTTGAGCACCAGCGAGACGTAGTAAGCGAGGGAGACAGGTCTGCTTTCTCACAGTTGCATGGCACTCCTCCACGGTGACCCCGAGAGCCACAGCCAGCGGTGCCAGTTAGATAGCCGCATTCCTGCAAATCTTCTCCTCCCAATAATTACGCCTTCACACTGGTTGCTCTACTGCGACTGCGTTGACAACACACCCACTTTTCCTCTGCCTGCTGCGCGTCCCACGAGAGAAACAGGAGTTCGCTGTAATTATGGTTTATAAACTTCATCCAGGTGACATAATCGGGGCATGGCTGAGATGGCAAGGGACTGTCATAACAGCTGCTAATTAATTTACAGCTTTTCCTTTTTTTTTTCCCGTTGCAATGCACATTTCTTTAGATACATGGTTGTTGGATGTTGCACCATGATAAACAAACTAAAGTCACTGTATTTACATCATGATTTCTCGGTATTTCTCCACAGTATCAGAGGAAAGCAAATATTGCCAAGTTTTCAGCCCAAAATAGTGAAAGCTGAACTCCTATGGAAGAGCAGCTGTACTTCCTCGGTGTCTTTACTGAGAGATACAGTACACCTTGATGGCGGTCCAAGATTTGGCAAGCCGAGGAGCCGACTCCCATGGGCCGCTTTATAATGAGGATGCGTTGTCAGATAATTAGATACACCTGACGCAAGCGTTTTTCGGAATTTTGATTCATCCCAAAATAAAATGTCCGTGCCTGCCACCATGAAAGCAGTAAAAAATATATATCCTCTCCTCTCATGGTGGCAGGTTTTATTTATTCATCCACGTCTTGAACGTGTTGGATGAGCCGGGCTTCATTTTGTCCTCGCTGATGCATTAGTTGCTAAAGTTTTGCATCCCACAATATGCCATCTAATTGTCATTCAAAGAGAAAGGTCCACTCCTCGGTGCATGCATGTTGCATAACGACAGATGTGTCCAGTGACCTGTGAAAGGCCTCGGTGTGTAACGTTCATCCTAATACAATGTGTGCGTTTTCCTTTTTTGTGTCAATACAGACTTTAAGTGTTTGGAGATTTTTTAATTTGTACATGCAACTCATCAGCCATTTCATGCAAACACTGTATACGGTTAGCGATGAATGATGAATTGAATTTGCTTTCGACACACTTCCCCACACACACAGACACAATCTTAAATACAATGTGTTTTTCTTAGCTGTTGATTAGAAAGTGCTGCGTGAGATGAAACCCGCTCACCTGTGCTGTTTATTTATCAGGCACTTGGCTCCAGTCATAAATCAGACTCTCATTAAGTTGTTTAACAACAACTTTTGCCTTCTGCAGGAGACATGGATGCTATTAAGCCTGACGCATATGACACAGCTGGAAGCTGAACTTTTGCAGACTGCTCAGATTATCCAACTGAGATAGATCAGACGGCAACCTCTGGGTCTGAAAAGTGAAGCCAATGTGCGGCCTTGTTCTTGCATTCTTTCTAATAGCCAGCAGAGGGCAACTCCATGGGTCTAAAAAAAGAACTGTGTTAAATTCATGTATCCACATTGATATCCTATTGAGTCAACAGAAATGTTAAATTCATTTTTGTATGTATCAAATTTAAATTGGGAGGATTCAAATTGCCTCAAAACTCTCAACATGGCATCGATTGGAACGATTGATCAGCTCTAACCAACGTATTAGAGCAGCACTATTTAACTGTCACTAAACTGTGGCTCTCTTGGGGCTTTTATAGGATTATGGCTCTTGCTAAAATAGAGCCTAACATTAGGACAAGAATAATAAAGTAAGGGAACTGACTCAGTACTGATACTCATGTCCAGCTAGAGTTGACAAACAACTGCTGACATTAGTCCCATAAGCTTTTGCTCATTGCAATTCAACACTTTATTATTTTGTCTTATGTATTTTGTAGGTGCAATATTGATTTACACTATCTTTTTGTCTGAAGTTCACAATAAATCTATACAAAAATAAGAGAGAGGATTCCAGCAAAATGTAAGAAAAGAAACAATACGAGTTGTACGTTAGTTGTTTGCTTAATAATCTCATTATGAGGGATGGCACGAACCCTACACACTGGGAGTTCAAAGAGCATTCTGAGAGTCCACAGGAACCGCATCAACGGAAGCCGAGCTGCTTTAGATCATTTTCTCCTTTTGAATAGGATACAAAAAAGAACAAATCAAATTCAGCAACCACCTGAAAACAAGTGACCCTGCCGCTCACCATCACAAAGCCAAAGAGGGGAACATAGAGAGGAGTCCCCTCAGCCAGCTGGCCCTGAGGCTCACCTCCTCCCACAGCACACAGCCTCAGGACAGCTCGTCTTACAATCTGGCCCAATCTAATTATAGCTCAAGAAAAAGAAAATTGCATTAACTATTGGACATCTTCCACAGATCTCAAAACACGTTTCAATGCTATTTGGCTGTAAACAGACAATGCACGGTGGCAAACTCTCCGACCACAGTGACTGATCCAAAAGAACGGCATTAACTTTACACACACTGGCCACAGAGACCGAGCTGCCTGCAGAGAAGAGGACATGCTGTGGCAGCGCTGTCCACAAGAGAGGTACAGACAGGGCAACATCGCTTCAAATGTCCGTATGATCACATCATTTGATCCGGAGCATAGAGTCAACAAAGCTCTGTGGCCTTTTCTTGCACGACTGCTTAGAAAAGTGTCCCAATATTTCAGGATTGTGACTTGAGTGGTTTAAATTGCCATCACGTTCGTACTCTGCACAGCATGCAGAGCAATACTGCGGGGCAAACGCAACAATATTTGTCCGATACAAATGTAATTTAAATACATCACTATGACATTTGAATGAATAATAGGATGTTGGTCTGCGGTGCAGTAGCCTTGCTGAGTGTCCTGTACCTTAGCATGGGCGGTCATATCAGTGAGATATTCTTGATTTCATTAGGGCACTGCTTTTATTCGTGCATGGCTGTCTGTACCTTGAAGCCATGACAAAGTTGCCAAAAATATAGCTGTGCACTACAGTAGGCTATTATTCCCTGTTACCTAACGTCACTCTCACGGCAGCAGGAGTTGGAACTCAGGCTCAGCGATGGAGGATTTGAAATTCATTTCAAGGGTGAAAGTTGCGGTGGATGTTTTGCCTTCTCTGTTGGAATCTCTGCATTGCTATTGCCTAAAGAAAATCTGTGTCCGTGTTGTGAGGCTGAACAAACGAGGAAAAAACAAACAAAAACAAAAGCGACGTTGCTTTCTCTCTGCTCTGACATGACAGGAACTCACAAAAATTATGGATATAAAATGACGAAAGACGCAGACAAGAAGAGGACGTTATGAATGTGCTGCCCCGGGCCAGAATCCCTGCTTGACAGCCATGTATACTGGGCTGGACACAATATCATGAACATCTGTACAGTATCATACAGCAACAGCTAGGCTAACCGCAGCTTCACATGCGCTATCAAAGAAATATTAATGTTACTTCTCCACAAAAGTGCAGTTCTGTTCCATTGGATTATAGTAGGCTGTACATGCGTAACTGTCTTCTTTCCTCCTTCCATGTTAGCGTACTCGTAGTTCTTTGGATAAAAGGGGATAATGACTTGATCCTCGAGAGCAAATGCCGACGTGATCTTACATCCTAACCTTTTTGTAACCCACATGTTCTCTGCCATGGTGTGGATTTATAAAAAAAAACAAAAAAAAAACATGCTTTTGCCGTGGTATTCCTCTGCTATCTCGCTACCCTGAAAGATTGAAGAGGGCACCGGAATGTTGAGTGTTGGCATTAAAGTCTCCGGGGACATGGAGGCAAAAAAGAAAACTGAAAGGAATAATGCAGGCGAGCTGGAGCCAGGGTACTCTGCACAGCTCGATGCTGCTGCCTCGAACCGACACGAACAAGAGAAATCAATTAGACCTATTCAGTTGCTATCCAAGGGACTTCCACCATTGGAAAGGGTAGAGCGAATCAAAGGGTTTGGGAAGAAAACAAAAAGTAGCAGAAGAGGAAAGTGAACTCAAATGGTAGTTTGTTGTGTTCATAGGCAGATCGGCCGCCTCTGACCTCAAGATAACATTCATTCTTTCTTTCTTCACGCCCGGGATGCTTATAATTCCAGACACTTTCCTGTCTCTTTTTTTTCAGTAATGCTTTCAGGTCAGTAATGAGAAACAAGGAAGGCTGGCAAAAATGGCTTTTGATGAAGCCTTAGCTCATTTTTACCTTCAGATGCAGCAATCTCTTGTTTTTTCCCCACAAGCTTTTAGATTCAGATTATTATGTGTATATTCCTACCTCAGAGCCATTCCAGTAGTCACTTGGAGGTCACTTTGAGCTGCATTTCTTTTACTCTCCATTATGGGCACTGGAGTTCTGTTTCGCTAAAAAAGAAAAGAGCAAACAAAGTGGACAGTGAGGGTATTATCCAGTTTGAAAAGTTATTTAAACCGGGTTTAGTTTCAGAAATCTCTTTATTTGGCTTCACAGAAAAAAATCTCTCTGTCCCACAAGATTATGAAACAATTCTTCATATTGAATATTAAATAATCCAACCATTGTGGTGGGATCAGTGAAGCTAGTATCCACAGCGTATCATTTATTAATAGTATTTCACAGCCAGCTAAAGTACAGTTAAAACTATATATTGAGCATCACAGTAAACATGGAGCTTGTTTGAATCCTTCTTTTGAAACTTGACTGATTAAACATTTAAATCTATATGTGGATTTCCCGGCAATCATGACGAATTCTTTTTTTGCATAACTGGCAGAGGGGATCGAACAAGATACGGCTAGTGATGCTTCGTGAATTTTTCATTGAATGGAGCTGAGCTCTGTACTGTAAATACTGAGCTTGAGAGTGCAGAGCGCAGCTTTCACGGGACCCAGAGGCCTCGTCGACTCTGATCAGGCTGAAAGAGGACACTTTTTGATCAAGCCCTATCTCGGACATTCAAATCAGCCCCCTGACAGGCTCACCGGCTCTGAGGCCGGGGAGATATGTGGTAATCTCCACGCATAGGAGAACGTGGACACTCCTTAAAGGGTGCCGAAGTCTGTTAGATTGCACATTTTTAAATCCTCCCCGTTTCCCTTGATGAATATCTTGCAGTTTGTGTGGTGATTTATTCTACGGAGTGGCAATTATATTTGACAAACACCTGTCTCACGGTCTGTTTTTTAAATGGTTATGACCGCATAAAGTCTGCAGTATAACAGACTTGGAAGGATTCATGAACAGGAATCCGTGACTGAATCTCAGAACGTAAAAATACAGTGGAATTAAAAATAAATAATACATCATGTGCAGATAACATAATGAGCATTTAACTGCCCAATCTTGGGAAGTTGTTCCATCTATAATCGTGTGTGTGCAGTTCTCTCCGTCCCCCGACAGAGCACACATGTAGACACAGCCCCCCCACCTCCCACTCAGCCCGGCTGTAGGTTTGGCTGTGGGTGCTCGGCAGATCCCTGGGCATCATGAGAGAATAACAATGAGGGTTTTGGGAGGGATCAGTTCCCCAGCACAGAGCCATACTGGGTATGGTTTATGTAAGACCCTGGCTTTCTGAGCTCTCTGCCAGTTTAAGATGACAAACAAATGGTACCAAGGAGTACCGGCTTGCCAAAGGGGGGGATTGCATCTCCTCGTGCCACCCCCACTGCTTCATGCTCCCTTCATACACCAAACAGCCTCCTTCTGTTCAAACACAGGCCTGGTTATGTGATTCCAGGTCTCATGTGTATCCATGCAAGTTGATGTGTGTTTTCACACCATTTCTTGGCTCCGTAGCGCCGTCGCCCACTTTGAAGCCGCCCCATCCCCTTATCCTCCTCTTCCACCCTTTGTTTTCCCCCTCATATGTTCCAATGAAAGAAGGCTGGGATCTGTCAAAAATCTATTCTTTCTTCTGTCTGGCTTTTTTTTGTGTTTTTTTTTTTAAGGTGAGCTGCCATGGAAATTCACTCAGCCCTGACAACCCACGGTTCTTAAAATGTCAAAACAGGCAAAATCTGCAGTGTTGCCTTTCCTTGATGATACAATTTATGCGTTGTCGTCAGTACTTTTTGTCTTCACATCATGATGCAGTCTCTATAATGACGTCATTCACGTCAAAGCTGCTGCAGCTTGATGAGGATCTTGATTATCTGCCATTAATTATGAAGGTTTATAAATAGAGCGAGGTCTACTTCACCCACTTTGAAGTTCCTCATTCGTTTCTATAGTTATTTCGGCAAAAATCAAGTGTACAAAACAACCACACTTCATGATCACCCAGAAAAAGCTCCTTTATTTGTATCCCTAAACTTAAAAGTGTCAGTCCACTGCTGAGCCTCACTGTAATATAATGGGAACAAGCTACTGATGATGAGGCACACAATCCCTTGGTACCAGGTGTATTTTTAGAGGTAAAAGTGTCTTGCACACTAAATTTCACTACAGGAGGGAAGTTTGTGCTGTTTTAATTTGCTACATCTAACTTTATGAGTTGGGCAAAATCAAGGGCGTGGATGGTGAAATAAAAAACAGCCCACTGGTTCAGTACAAAGACGATCATGTCAAGTCAACAGATGCCGTTGAAAGGGGATTTGTGGAATATCCCCGATGATAGAAAAGACACAACAAAGAACTGACATGAAGGAAAGGGTAGCGTCTCAATCATTTCCTTCCCCCAGAGGAAGACATATTGTATACAGTGTCTTCTGACATGCACTAGTTCGAAGCAACGTCTCCCAGTATCTCTGCACAGCACAGAAATACACCATAGATAACATTATGACCCGCTGTGTAAGGGGAAAATCGATGTAAGGTGAAAATTAAATTTGTCCGAGAGCCTTTAGGCAAAGTGCAATTTGAAAACACATCTTTTATTTTCCCTTGGGCGTCTGATACGGGCAGGCAGGAGATGGACGATGCATCTAACCAACATGGAAAAAGGCAGAGGAACACTGTGAGGGGAAAGGGAAACACCTCATCTCTCTCCTAATGTGTCTCCCCTTTGATTGTCTAATTTGGTTAGGACCGTGCGTCCGTTATCGGATCATATCAAAGGTCAGAGGCGTCCTGTAGACAAATCAATCTCCCCGTCTGAGGAGGCGCAGAGGAAGCATGGATTGAGGGAGAGCCGATCCATCTAGTGGGCCCAGAATGAATGTGGGTGGGGAGAAAGAGAAGTGGTGGGGGCAAGAAAAATAATGGCATCTGCTGCTCGGAGAGAAGGGGGCGAGGAAGGTGAGATTGAACTGTTGACTTGGGGAATGCGATATGCTCGGAGTGAAAAAGAGTTTACATTATTTCCAGCAAGATTAGACCAATTGTTTGTGAAGACCTGGCAAATTATGTGGCGAGTAGCCTGTGCTATACAATCCTGTCCATCTGTGCCAGAAACAATACAAGTTTCATTGTCGTAATCCAAAAATAATTGAGAGCTATTCCATAATTTAAGTTTGACATTTTCATTGAAAAAGCTCTTTGGTGGTCACCAGTATGACGCTATAATCTCTATGTTGTAATAGGTGTGAAGGAAGTCGCGCGGCTGCTCCTCGTGCACGGCATTGCATTGACATTCCTTCGTGCATTTAGAACAGGTTCTCGTTTGTGCCTTGAACTATCGAACACGTGCACCGCGTGCAGCTTTGCTTCTTCGGCACAAGGTCAGCGCTGATCCGACTGAAAATTGATCAACAGCAAATCTGTGTGCGCGCCGGCAATCTATTGGAAATGTGTTGGACAATAGTGATGGCGTAGCAATCTACCGCGCATGTGTGGAAGGAATCTTCCAAGTGGACGGGAGAAGCAGCACTACCACATGTTTGTGTTTCCCCCACTATGGACGGATAACTCAGGGTTTTGGGCATTTGTTTGATTTTCTTCTGATATCATATTATAAATGATGAATCAACAAAGCTTTTCAGAGTAATTGGTAATGACATCACTCACAAGTCACATTGGTGACGTTGGGAAGTCCGTTTCAGGTTGTTTATGAGACGCTCTTCTGGAGTGAATCCACTGTTTATCATTCATCCCATTCCTCGTATTTGAAGCAACACCCGAGTCCTCCTCGAACGCCTATTATCAAATAGTCATAATTAAAGCAACGATGCATGAACACAGCCGTGGTGAGCAGCAGCGGGCAAAGTTTATAGGTGAGTATAAATCATCCACAGTTTAATGCCAACAAGATGTTTCATTTGGAATCCCTGAGTGCGTAATTAGTTCAATTAGCCTCATCCGTGCACGGAGAAGCACCTGCAGAGTGGACGCAGGTCGCTCTCGGGTCTCCCTGCAGTAAAAGGCGAAAATGTATTTCCTCCTGTAAGATTAAAACTCTCTGTGTAATAACTCACGAGAGCCCCCCCCCCGCCCCACTCAGACACCATTGCGATGGTTCAGAGTGAGATAATGTTTGCTCTCAATGAGATTCAGCGCTCGGGTGACACCATTACTCTCAGCTCATTGTGGAGTCAGGTTGGGTGGGTCCACCGTGCCTCAGAAAGGCGACACGCGGAGGCGCCAGAAGAGAGAGCGCCTCTCGAGACAGATTACATGTCTGTGGACAAGCGAATAGGCTTGCACTTCACCTCACGCCTGAGACAAGCGGGTCATTATCTTTTTGAGGTACTTCCCCCCCCCCCCCCTTCTTCACGCTCTTGCCAGTCATGTAATGCATCCAGGACAAGCTGCTCGCCCCGGCAACGCGAGCAGGTGGACGACAAGGCGGCTTACACATTCTGGCTAATTGCAGGCAGTCAGTGAAACGTATCGGAAATGAAGATGATGGTGCACGCCTGCAGAGGAAGTCAAAGCAGCCTAGGCCCGAGCCAAAGTGTTTTAAATGGATTACACCAGTGTGTCATTGCGATTACACGCTCCTCGCAGGGACCGCGACAAGATGAATTGTATTTTATGGCTTTACAGCAGATCTTTTTCCCTTCTTTTCTCCGCCAACTTGAATGCATCCCCCCCCCACACACACTCTCTACTTTAGCGTGGTCTGAATGTGGGATTGTCTTTGCCTTTGAACTCCCTCACAAACAGTTCATCTGCTACATTTCCTAAAGGGGACATTTTCTGTTTAGTATCTCAGAGTGCAGTGGTTCACTGAGAAAACTGTGCTTTGTAAATAATATTTCAGAGGCTGAAACACCAGAAGTAGCCCTCAGTTTGCATCGTGCGTCATCGCATTTCAAAACTCTCAAAATACTCTTGGCAGTGAACATCAAAGGACCCCAAAAAAATGGAACAGATAAACACACACAGCGGTTTTTCCTCTCTACGTCCATAAATTGTGGGTCTAATCATTCACACCATGTTTAATAACAATATCTTATCTTTGCCTTCCTGTCAGTGTAACATATTACTGCAGCCGTGTGAGTTGTATGGCTCGGCCAGTGCAGCATAGTAACAATTCACTAGCAACACTCTTTTTTTACTTGTATATTACACACCATGTGCCATAAACCCTCACTGATAAAAATGATTAAATAACAGCGCTTCAGGAGTGTCCTCCAATCGCAACTTCTTCGACACAAAATCCGTATTTATTGCCAAGGTGTGTGTGTGAGCAAGCAGAGTGGGTTCTGCGAGAGAGAGAGAGAGAGAGAGAGAGAGAGAGAGAGAGAGAGAGAGAGAGAGAGAGAGAGAGAGAGAGAGAGAGAGAGAGAGGGAGGGAGAGAGAGAGAGAGAGAGAGAGAGAGAGAGAGAGAGAGAGAGAGAGGGAGAGAGAGAGAGAGAGAGAGAGAGAATGTCTGTAGGGAGTCCATCAAGTTGAAAAGGGCAGAAGGTTAAACACTCGCAAACTCTGCCATGACCCAGAAGAACATATGTTCTCACACACACACGCACAACTTCACTCTTTACAACTTTTCAAGGCATGCGACTCATCAGCAACTAACAAAGTAACGCTTTTCATTGCAACTCCTTTCTACTTCCTCCCGTTCCGCGATGTACTCTCAGAGAGACGTGTGGAGACACACTGTTTTCCGTCAGTGTGATGTGGGGGTGTATTACATCTGGTGCTGTGCTGGTGAAAATAACCTTCTGCACGCAGACTGTGATACTTACGTATGTGTCTGCACCAAGCTACTGGAGACAAAGAAGTAAAGCCGTACTCGATGTGCGGAGCAGTTTACACACGGGAATGTAGAGGTCCGCTTCCGAATAATTCAAATGTGTATTTATTTCCCCCTAATTTTATTGATTTATGAAGCATTTTTAGATTGCAGAAGAAGAAAAATCCACTTAAATCACATACATTTTGTTCCCATCTGAAGCAAAGTACATGGGTTCACAATTGATGACAGTGATTTTATATGAAGTAATTAGGCATTACTGTATTGATACTGATGTATTGAGGATCTGCCAGTTACTAAAGCTACAAGCAACTGGGTTTGTCAGTTGGACGGTGTTTTCTAGAGTACTACTACGTACTGTACACACAGACTAAATGCATGCACTCGGGCTAACACACACATCCCCTCCATCAAGTTTCACAGACTAAAAAGCTTACCCATACATTATTCAAATGGACACAAAAGCAAGCCACATAGCCTTGTTCTAAACTATGTCATGCTAGAATTTGACATCGTCCCGCTCACTCGCGATGCCTCCACGAGTGTCGTTGAGTGACAAGCAGCAGAACATCAGATTTGTTGACATAAAAAAGGCAACGTAAAGCTGCTTTCTTTTTCTCTCCCATCAATGAGACTAATCCAAAACACTTCCTCACATTACTTTTTCAACAACGCTCACGAGTTTACTCCATTTTGCCGTAACAGAGAAATGAATAGCCTATAAGAGGACGTCTGATAGATCCCAGCGTGTTTTACAAAATGTATTTATCTGGTTTTAATTTCGGTTTAAATGTGCTAACCTTAATATTTCCTGCAGACAAACACAGTAATGGCACCTGCAAAGATGCAATTGAATAAAACCATGTGAAGACTACACCTCTCTAATCCTTTGCATGCTTTTGGGGGAGCTGCAATCGTCCACTTGGCTACAGGTGTATTCCACCCCGTGCGTCACAGGGATCTGCCTCTGCTGCCCTCGGCACTGAAACCATCCCCTCAGTCACTCCTCCTTCAGTGCATACAGGATTTATGTGCTTACAGAGAACACACTTACTCCTCCAGCTGATCATAGCACTAGCGTTATGCAATTTGATCAGTCTTAACAATGACCATTGTGCACTTGTATTGAGTGCCGTACAAATTAGCCTATGTGCTGGTGGCCAGCGGGACAATGTATTCTTCTGGCTTTATCACATTTTGCCCCGGCCTACTATTAATCTTGTGGACTGTATGGGATGAATTAATGCACCGAGGGATTTGTAAGGCCACGGATATGGATTACATTGTCTGACGGTATATTTGAATTGGCCTCTGAATGTAATTCTTGTGGACTGAGATTAAATTCAGCTGATAAGTGTCTGCTGTAACAAACCACGCTATTATTGCCCTTGTCAGTCTGTTGTGCATAGCAAATGAAGCAGTGCTCCCATAATCCTGTTCATCAACAAGAGGTCTACACCGCTGATTGAATTTCATCCGTAGAGTGGGGATTGGCTGGAAAGCAATTGCCGTTTTGCTTAATATGTCCTCTGCAGACTCATGACTCTCACCTTCTGGTGCTTTTTTACTCTCGGGTTCTTTCCTCGCTCTACCTCCTTGGTTTGTGGAACTCTCACATTTATGAACCATTCACCACTGTTTAACTATAAACTGCCTGGAGGGATAGGAGGCCATGAAGAATAGGATTTCTCTCTCTACCAATCACAACAGACCACTCACAGCGGGGTCTAGACTGTGGCTGATCTTTGTCCTCCCTCTCAGTTTTCCTCCAGCATTACATCAGATTATCGTATTATAGCGTAATTTCTCTTAATGCTCCCTGCACTGTAAAATCATCAGTGCCGTCTTAAATCTAATCTCGACCTAAAGTGATTTTTTTTCTTCCCTGCTCCTAATTGTAAATTATCTTCTTAAATGACTCGTTAAGCGTCGCACATTTCCTCCCACACACTGAACCCGTTTCCTCCCGCGTTTTTTGACAGTCACATTAAGAGAAGTTAATGTGCATCCTCAGCATCTGTACTCGGTCGATGCAATTTGAAAACAATGGCAGGCTGGAAAACCTGCACCCCTGGCTGCGCCTGGCGAACACCTCTGCAATTATATGGTTGAATCTTTTGGAAAATGCCTGTTTACTCCACTCAACCATGATGGCACAGCCAGGATAACTGCTCGTAGCTTCTCATGGTTTCTGGCAGGCCGGTGTGCGCCACCAGCGATAATGATTTTCAAGCCAGGGAAGATGAGGAAATAAATTAGCATTCGGCTCCAGGCTGTGTCACAATCACGGTGGAGCCATCTCCACAGAGAAACACTGGCATCCACATTTGAACTTGCATATTAATAAAGTGTAGTCATGATTCACCACTCCACGGAAGCAACCCCCTTCACTCAAAACACACGCCAAAGAGCAGTGTCATGGCATACTAGGGGCAAAAAAATCCAACATTAAGCGCCACTGAGCACTGATTCATTTTTTATAAACTGTCCCCAGAGCTTGATAAACACTGTGAGTTTATCAACCTCAGAAAGAGTGAGTAAGCGACAGATACAGGCATGTGGGGGTCCCACAAGATGTGTTTTTTTCCAGCATGTACAGACACCTGCTGTGGCTGAACTTACAGGGAGGTGGCAGCACTCGCTCCAGAGCAGCTGTAAACAAGATTGCGTCACTCTATTTTTCAGCGCTTAGAGCTGACCCCGCCATCCATTTGGACCTACTTTATGATTACCATAAATGCCTGGATTGCCTACATAAAAATGTGGAGTGGAGACGAGGGCCTCCGCTTCCATTAGTGGCCTCTTTTTACTGGAAGGGCCAAGTGTGTCCCCTGGGTAAGGCCAAAACTCTCACTGTCCTCTGCAGTCTGTCAAACAGACTGTAATCAAGGACTGGGCTAAGTGGAAAGCTGCACTGATAGTGATGTTCCTGAAATGATTATTCATAGAAAATACATTCAGTGTGCGTTAGAGAGGTAATAGGGGGCAAGAGTGTTTCCGCATAAAGAGATCATCCTTGAAATATTAAAGCTCAATCAGTGAAAACCCTTTTTATTGAGCCAAATTCTTGAATAATCCCCCTGGTCAGAATTTTGAGTTGCCGAATGCTGTGATGAAATTGTATTTTAGAGTATAGCGGAGCTATAATTGATTGCCTTCAGACAAAAAGGCAGTATCTTTTTTATTTTACTATCCACTGTGGTCAATCATTTAAAACAAACATAGCCAAACATAATTTACAAATAGACTATCATTGTATTTGAAAGTTAAAAGGATATGTGAAAGTGTATTTTCTTTCTTGCCGTAATGACATGAATGCAGGACGCTGTCAGCTGTAGGCACATTGTCCATTGTTATCCATGCCTCAAATATTTTCCAGGTCATTTAATCATTTGGGAAATATGAGTCCGGTAATATCAGCTATTGTACAGAAATTTCCTGGCGGTGTATCAAGCTGTAAAGTCTTGCTAAGACGATAGTGTATAGAATAACTTTGTATTGTCTTATTCAGGGATTTGAGTTTCAATTTGATCTGATCCTGTTGGTTTAGAGAAAGCAACTTTTCTGGAGATAAATCTCAGCGAGGACGAAATATATGGAAATCCAAACCATAATCTGAAGATTGCGATGCATATAAATTTGCAACCGAATACAAATACATTCAAACAACCATTGTGATTAGCTCGGACTGTACACAAAAGCACTTTTTCTTAAAGTGGGATTAAAATGTGAAAGCAACTCCCATAGGAACTCAGGAGGAATCAGTACAATAATATATGCATGGGGGGAAGACATCTATTATGAGCATGATGACAAGAGATCAATGTTGCCTCTTATGCCCAGTGACATTCTGAAACTAATATACTCATTAGCGTTCATGCTACCGTGCTATGAATTGAACAGGCTTTAGTTTTGAATCGTCCTGCTACTGTCGGTATCGGGTAAAGAGTGGTATTCTATGAGCTGAATCTGTCATGTGTCCTTGGGCATCAGTGGCTAACAGCGGGGTGAAATTGGATCGCTATTGTGAAAATTGTAGAGGGAATTGTGCTATACTGTAAAAATACCTTTATTTCGTTCTGCTGTGTCCTCACTTTGAATCATTTTAGGTGGATGGGAGTGAATAGGGAGAGAATTTTAACAAGCAAGAAGAAAACCTCATGTGCTTTCACCACTTTACCTTCACCTCACTGCGTGGAACCACAGACTTAGTTAATTGCCAAATCTGAAGATTAATTACTTTTTCACAATGCAGTCACTTGAGCTGTTTTCCCTTCTGGACCATTTTCAGTAACGGTCAAAGTAGCTGTGGGGTTTGTTTTTTGTATGTGGGAGCGAGTCTTTCAAACAAAGCAGATGCTAAGTATGGGTTTTATTTCTGAATAAACTGTCCCCTTAGAGAAGCCCAGTTACTGTATCTACCCTAGAAATGATCACGCTTTAACCCCATTTCCTATTAGGAGAGCTCAGTGCACTAAGCTCTATGCAATATCTCCAACATTGCTTGACTTTTAATACCATTTATGTGCCAACCTAATTTCTATTTACAACACATCTGTTGTTTTTAAAATGATTAAGACGATATGCACCCCGTGATCACATAACCAATTGTTCATTGTTAAACTATCAATCATGTAAAACACAAGATGTGGTCCAAAAGCAGTGTTGGGCGGAAAAGAAAAACAGCTGGAAGCGGAAAAAACGGCTAATCTGCTGAGGCTGGAAAGTTTTTCGCAGCTGTTATTGGCGAACAGCAACAACAAAACCAGGGGCTGGGATTTAAAATGGAAAAAAAAAACAGTTTGTGGCACATAGGGCTGACTTCTAATGAGTGAATGCAATTTCCTGCATTTTTGAGATATGTGCTTGTAATATAACGATTAGCTGTCAGGATGGCGGCCACTTCGGCACATCTCCAGTGACGTGATTTACTGTACCGTTTCGCGGCACCATTTATAATGAGCTCCATTCTTTAATACTTGCTAAACTAAGCTTGACGTTTTGTGACCATCCATTAATTTATTGGACATTTCAAGATAATTAGGCTTCCAGTGATGATATTATAATGAGGCGCAGAAAAAAAGAGCATGACAAAGTTTTAGCGAAAAGTATGAATGATCAAGGTGTTCAGTTAGAACATCATCAGTACATGAGAAAATATATAGAAAATAAACGGAAAGACAACATAGTTTCCTTCATTATTTTATGCTTGATTTGTCAGTCTTTACCATAGAACCTTTATTTGTCTGTTTACCTAATTTTTTTTCCTTTATTTAACCAGGAGAGTCCCATTGAGATTAAAAATCTCTTTCTCGAGGGAGACCTGGCCGAGACAGGCAGCAACATAATAAAAAACATATAATTCAGGACAGAGAACACAGAATAAGACACGTTAAAGAAACTAAAATCTAAGAGACAGTTACGTAACCAAGGATTCCTTTATAAATGAAGGTGGACCAATGACAGAGCCCATACGATGTCACCTAATTGTCAAAAACACACTTCTACTGACCAACCATCATACTTGAAACGACACATTGTATGAATGTATTCAAACCCGTTATTACACGCTTGACTCCATATTGGGACAGACCTTTGCTTTAAGAAACTTCCCGAGCAGAACGAGTGACCGCTCAGACCCGGAACCTGCAGCTTTGTGTTCTGCCGACCAAGACAAATAGACCACAGTCACACCTTCCGACAGAGAAAAAGCATGTCACTAGATTCCACTGCCGGTTCAGTTACACAGTACCAGCTTACAGATCGATATGAGCCTGCCAATGACAATGTCTGTGTAAATGCCTCAGCCCGCTGCTGCATTCTCCCCCACAAAGCCGCTTTTTTGGCAAACCCTCCCTCGAATTACATATGCGTTCTTTGTTTCCTCTCTGTCCATTCTCTGCAACGAGCTTATGACAAGGGCTAAAACGCTTTCATTCCCTCATCTCACTTACTGCCAATGAATTGATGAAATATTCATTCAGTTATGCCGAGAATGCCAAGTCGGCGTTCTGAGAGTGACGTGTGCTCATACCGAATAGGAGGGGTTGTGTAATTGTGCCTCAAAATCATCATGTGCTTGTGTCGGACCAATAGCAGTTGTGTCCAAATCAGCCACCTGGTGCCTGAGCATGCGCAGATACACGTGAAGGAGGGAGGACGGAGGTAGAGAAAATTAAGAACAAAAGTAAGATGGAAGACGCATGAAGGGAGACGAGACGAAAACGAAGACGAGACAAGAAAGAGGAAGGAATATGTTTCTGCGGGTATGAATTATTCAGACGCCTCTAGGAAGCAACTATATCGTCGGCGCTATTGTGCCTTCAGTTTTGACTTTACTTTTGATTTTTTACTTGAATTGCAATCTGACTCGATCCGTCATGGACTGCTCATGTTTCATGACCCCAAATAAGAAATGAAAGACATTGGGCAATGGGAGTCAGCATAAACTGCCACCATGATTTTAAACCCTTGAAACAGATAATGGACTCGCAATAACCTTAACTTTTTGATCTATGATAGCAACTTGAATGTTGTCTAGTCCGGTGATTGACAGGTACTCTGCCCTTTGATCAGCAGCAGGTTGACAAGGTGCCACACACCCTCATTATCCCTCTGGGACTGCTGTGCGCATGCACAGACACACACACGCACACCTGTTTTGTTTCACCCATTTTTCATGATACAAACTAATCTAATCTATTCACATTTTCATATTTTTTAGTGTTTTGTATATTACTATTCACACCCGGCTCTGTGCTATAGATCATACATTTTCAATATCAAAAACAGAACGGAACAAGGTAAAGAACAATCACTGCCAAAAAAGCCTTCAGCTCTCCACCGTTACACCCAACAGGCTTTGTGTTAGCCGCCTCAGCTGTGAGCCTGCGTTTGTCTAACAGAGCTGTGCCAGCAGCGAGAGGGGCCATATTTCAATGCTTCCATATGCTTTTGCACATGCTCACTGAAATTAATTTTCCTTAGGAATATACGTTCTGGAAATAAAGATATTTGAATTAAAATTCAATCAATGGCATTCACTCATACTAAAAACTAAATGCAGTAGGCACTGCAGGCTGTGGAAGTAATGGATGTATTGTAAGTAAAAGTTTTACTCAGCAGGTGGGGTCGCTTCAGCTCCTGTCGTCGGCTTTTAAAGCTGCAGCCATTTTCCTAATGGGACAGGCCGGCTTTCCATACAGTATGCACAGCACGGTAGAGCTGAAGCGATAGCTAAATTAATTAGTGCATCAGCAGACCATTAATTGGCAGCTATTTTGATGAAAATGCAAAGCGGTCCCTCGTTCCAGCTTCTCAGTTGTGGGGATTGGCTGCTTTCTGGCTGTCTCATGCACTGGCTAATGGAATATCTTTGTGTTGGACTGTGAGTTGGACAAAACAAGCACAGTGAAGATGTCCCCTGTGACTGAAGGAATTTGCATATTTTTTCTGACACTCTAAAGACAAAACGATTAATGCACTAATTGAGAAAATAATCTGCAGATTACAGTGTAGCACGTTAAACAGGATAATAGATTGCAGATACGTCCACGAGGGCCAAGGGTGTATCATTCTGAGCTATAAATCAGTGAGAACTCTCCACAGGCTGCAACTAGTACTAATATGTACTGCATTGCCATCATTTTTATGTAGTGCATACATTTGGGTAAACATGTTTTATTCAGTTTTATTTGGGTTCATTTATCTGTTCCAATTAATGCTGAGTCTTAGCTTGTTTGGTTTTAAAATGGCACCTGCAATGGAACTTGTGCCTCCGCCTGTTTTGCACCTGCAAGACTCCTTTAAGAGTCCCATACTGTACGTATTGCCATCATCTCAGCCGTACTTTCTCTGCAAATATGTTAATGTATCATGTCTGCTATACGCATAATGATGCACAGGTGTTCAGTGTGTGAATACAGCGCGGGTTTCATTAGCAGTACAAAGGGTCCAGACAGCTTCTCGGGCTGAGGTAGAAAGAGCAGCGCGAGAAACAGCTGATTCCTCCCAGTCACTTGGCAAAACACAGAATCTGGGCCAGTGGTTTTCAAAGAGATGTCGGGAGGAAGAGGACAGAGAGGGAGAGATCATAGAGTGAAACACACACACACACACACACCTTCAAAACTGAATATTATTATTCACCATACCTAGTTAATTTTACAGTTGGACTGCACGTACCTGTACTACTTCAAATTTAATGATGATGTTATGGTAGAGTTGTAGAGACTCCTAAAGATTAAAGATGTCCTTTGTAGCTCTGCAGATTTTGTATACCACCTGCTGGCAAGAGCTCTGCAAGTTCTTTCTTTTTTTGGCGAGCTTCTCATTAAATGTATGAGTGCTTGAAGGTAGTCAGGTTTTCTATTCTCCCCATCTGTATTTTTGTCCGTACGGGATGAAGTGCTAAATAAGTTCTTTTCTCTCATCTCTCTCTGACGTCACTCCGCTCTGCTTTTCTTCACGCGGAGAGAGAGTTTGCTGAGAAAGCAGTACATCAGCTATCTAATCTATCTCTTCTGAATTTGTCAACACAGCATCTGACTGTACCTCGATGCCACATCAGGAGTTGGGCAGATTTCCACCGACCACTTAAGCTCCCCTTTACTTTCTGTCCCCGATGCTGCCACCTTAGAGCGAGAGCAGCGCGGGAGAGATAGAAGTCAAGGGTGGGAGGATGTGGTTAAAAAGGTCAATGCCACATCATTAGCTATGGTGAGTGTAAGGAGGGAGGTAGGTAGGGGGGGGGTGATAAATAAAGAAATAGATAAATAAAAATAGGCCCAGGTAGTTAGCAGCGTAATGAGACAGCTGCGCCCATCAGCAATCGATGAGCTCCAGAGACAGTAATCACTACAGCGTCCTTAACAGTGTTTTAATTGGATGTCAGTCATTTACACTGCTGCTGCAATAATCCTCCTAGACTGTCTCTACGTGTCTGTGCTTGTATGAGAAAGAGAAAATGATCTAGGTGTGTGTGTGTGTGTGTGTGTGTGTGTGTGTGTGTGTGTGTGTGTGTGTGTGTGTGTGCGAATCTGCGTCACACCTTCTCTTCTTGTTCTCAGCAAGGTTTTTTGAAAAAACCCAGAGAAAGCGACACCTGCACACACAGATACACAAGGGGAACAAAGTTTGGGAACGATGTCAGGTGACCAGGTTAGTGCAGTAGGCCAGCAGGAGGGAACATCCAGCAGAGCATTGTTTGTCGCCCCGGGCACAACTGAAAGTAGACGGTGAAGTTTTGTCACGTGAGTTGTTAGTCGCGATAGAGGGGTAGCAACAGTGCCATAGTTTGAAGTGTAGGACCACTGACCAAGCGTCTGTATTTGACGAGTTAGAGTGAGAATGTAGTCTTGTTTTAGTATCATTACTATCGTATTTGAGCTTAGTAAGGAGCTATTTCCTTCATCTGCCAAGTGAGCCAAATACATGTTATGTAATTTTAGCTGGCTCGCTCTCCTAGAAATTCTATAGCGACAGAAAACATCAAGTAAAATATGCTTTAGCGTTTTTATCTACAGAAACTGTATTCATTAGTGGAGCGAACTGTGGACGGTAGCTTCCAGCTTCAACACTTCCAGTGGCACTCTGCCATCTTGCTGCGTGGGAGGTCTCAGGAAAGAGACACTTTATTCTTTGCCCAGGTAGACATTATTTAATGTATCCATTTCTTCACATTACAAATGCTTTGCCGCTATGCACCTGGTACAAATCACATATATAGGAGCTAATGTGTCCTTTGCATTTGTGGATACAAGCATGTGCACTCGGGTGTGTATCAGCGTGTGTGTGGCAGCACTCACCAGTCATTAGCATTGATTTTTCCAGGAGGGGCCTTTTCTCCCTGGTCTCCGTCTCTCTCAACACTCCCCTACCTCCTCCTCCTCCTTTTGCTCTCTGGCGTGCAAATAGCTATAATTTCGCTCTCACGGTCTTGGTCACTATGGGCCCTGCACTCCTGCAGTGTAAAAGATGGCAGTCATCGATCGGGGCATCTGGACGCCTGCCCTGCCCCTCCTGCTGAAGGATCCCTCTGTCGATGGGAATCTCAGGTAAGTTACGAGCACGCCGGCACGGCTTCCAATTAACTACCAGACTCAATGCCAGCCGGCGCATGCCTCCCTCCCCGGAACGTATTTGTCAGCTGTTAGCATCGATACCCGTAGCCACACTTAGCTTCCACTGGCCTTTTATAACTATCACAAACCGATAAGTGTTGTCAAGTGCTGAAGCTCGAAGGTGAGAGGGTTGCTTTATGTCGCGAGTGCAAAGTTTTCAGGTAAAAGTGACTATTCATTAAAACGCAGTAGTTTCACATCTATATTTTTAAAAGAAATTCTTTCACCTTGGATGACAATTATCATTCATAACCACCATGGCGGTATAATCATGAAAAAATAATTGTCTGGCCATTTTTTCTTAGAAACACCCCATCATAAATGCACAGCCTATTGCTGTAGACGTGATTGCTCAGGAGGAATCGGCTCATAACCAGTCTCACCTCGACAGGAGAACATTTCCTGCACAGTCACTGGGTGGAAGGGATATTACTAAATGTGGTCGTCCCGGCGGAGATCAAATCCCAGTTGCTGTTTACGTGCTGCATGACAGTCATTGTTTGAAGTTTGTACTGATTAAATATTTAATATAGACATAAGAGACGCTTTATTGAATCAAGTTCATTATTTTAGACATCACCTTGGTGCCAGTGTTTTCTGTCTCTCCCAACATGAACACATGGACTTGTGTTCGCTAAACCTTACCCATATCGTAGGCAGGCATTCGGGATTGGGTAATGCATATATCTATTAAATTATATCAGCATCCTCTCTTGGGAATATTTGCATATATGCATATTAGTGTTGTTTAAAAAGGCATTTCATAATAAAGAAATGCTGTGGTAAAAAGACCGTAATTATTCAAGCAAAGACAGCAAACAGCCAAGCAAAGAAATCAGGAAAATAAATAATAGAAAGCGTCACAGCTGTGTGCCTACAAAACTGAAACCCTGCCTGCTCAAGCTGCAATTAATATTCCAAGACCATGGCTCAACCCAAACTGATTATTTCAAGTGCCATTGTTTTTTTTTCTCCCACCACTGAAGACGCTTAATCATCCTAATGTTTTTGGGAGAAGTAGTGAGAAGCTTGACATTTTGTTTTTATATTTCCTTCAATGTAATAGGGCCAGAGATGTTTGCAAGCTCGAGCACATTAAAACCTGATTACTCCAATTTTCTTCCATTTCCATACCCAATCCTATGCGCTCCCCCCCCTCCCCTCCCTCTTCCGAAATAAACCCTACGGTCTTGTCATTTTGCCGAGCAGCTGTTTTTTGGCAGGTTCTCTTGCCTCCCACTCCTTTCTCTCTCCTCTGTTTCTCTCGCTCCCTTTCCCTCTTCTCTCTCAGGCTCTAAGCCCACAGGGCCCAGTGGGGAAGATCTAGCAATCCGCGTAATGTGAGCATAATAACACCAACAAAACATCTCATTCCACGTCTAATTCAGTGTATCGGCTGGGCCGCTGTGTGTGGGATAGAAGACAATCCTCTCTGCCGTCCCCCACCACTACAGCCTGTGACTGGCTTTTTCAATAGGTTGTTATAGCAAGACAGTAGAACTGATGTCTGCAGCTATGCTTTGGCGTACAAACAAGACAAACCCCATCGTGATTTTTAATGTTGAGCAGTATTCTCATGGTACCGTTTCAGTTTTTGACCCTTCTTGCAGAAATGACAGCCTGAATATAAAATCTACCTGATTTCAGAGGCGTTTTAGGTTATTGCATTATGAGAAAAGCCGGTGGCATTGTAATCAAAGGCTTTTATGCCTTCTCTTTCGGAATTCCAACCCACGGGGTCCCTATTTCATCAGCTATATTACAGCTCTCATTACTTCAGAAGAAAAAACATAGCGGCCCACATTTTAAGTCACTGTGCTCTTTATGAGCTTTTTTTGCCCAAAGCATTGATATCCTTCGTTGTTTTTCCATTGCATCTCTATTGTCCATTCCCCTTTTGGTGATAGTAGGGATTTAGATTTGGTTTAGTTTTGTTAGCAGTTGGCTTTGCAGTTATCAAGAGTCAATGTTTTGATCATTTGTCTGAATTAGCAATTTAGACGCTTGAATTAATCATTTGCACCTTGAAATTACTAAATGTATTCCCTGAACGTAACAATTAGGCGCCTTTAAATTATTCAAAATAAACATGAAAAATGTAACTCTGAACTGGCTTCTGGTCAGTTAAGGAGAGTGTAACATCAGGCTTGCAGTGAAATACATAAATACTTTGAGGAAGAGATTGTTACGGTGCACATTTACAACACATCTCACCCTGAACTGGAAGACTGGGAAGCGTTTAGCTTGAAGCAGTTTTAAAAATGCATGTGAATGTATACATTACCACAACACAAGGATAACCACACTTGCAGTGGGATTATGATCATTAGCAATAGAAGGAAAGCAGATTTAAGGAAGAAAAAACCTTCACTTGGCCTGTCAATCACTCACTCTCATCAGCAAACTTTGTTCAGCGTTTTCCGAAGAGCTCACACTTCCAAGGCTCTAATTAAATCTCACACCCAAATGCTAATTATCCAGCAAAAGTATAACCTTCCCTCACCTCCCAGTGTGCCTCAGTCAAAACCCTGAAAACGCACGCACGCACGCACACACACACACACTCACACACACGCGCGCGCACTCTTCCCTTCCTGTCCCAGGTTGCCATGGTTCTTCTGCAAATCCTACGGTGTCTGGAGGAGGCGTGTACCTGGTGCTCCCTCAGCAGTCAACCGAAAACAAAGCCACTTAACATTATCAACACAGGTGACAATCACATGAAAAGATCCGTCGCTTAGGAAGGCACCCGGGGGTGGCTTTGGGATGCAACACAGTATGACTGTAGTACACAGAAATACCGTGTGCTCAGACGTCAGGGGTCTCTTTTGGAGGGATTTGGGGTACTTAGGGCCTCAGTTTATTTTACAAATGGCAAGCGATTGCCCTTGAGATCGAGAAACTTGATGTTTTTCAAATACATCCTCCATATTATTATTGTTATAAAATGAGTTGCTTAATTACCACAACCATTTTTTATGTTTGCTATTAATTGAGGCCCAAACCACACAGGTTTACTACTTCCATGAGCTTTTATCATAGATCAAAACAGCAACACAAGTCAGGCTAATAGAGTGGGTTGCACAACTTATGAAAACGAAACTTCTCAATAATAAATTGGTGCATTTCATAGTTGTTGCCACTGGTCAGTTAATAGCAGTTAGTGGTGGCAACAGCAGACACTAATGACTTTATATTCCTGTAATTCAAAATATTGGACTGTATTTCTTAATTTAGACAGCAATTTTAATCTAAAAAGGGAAACAATAGTTCAAAATGTTGGGAAGTATATGCGAAAACCGATGCCATTATTATTTACTTCTGTTAAAAATAAACCTAAAGCTAGTTAGCATATTGAAAAAGCCTCAAAACATGCGGAAGCAGTTAGCCTTGCTCTGTTAGAAGGCCAGGAAATCCCTCTACCAGTACAGATTGAACAAGATATAACATGTTAATTAGCGAGCTTTAGAGGTGCTGCAGGCAAATGTTCTTACCTTTGGACGGAGCCAGACTCTGTGTTTCTTTATGCTAAGCTAAGCTTGCCAGCTGCTAGCCGTAGCTTTCTATTGATCGCACAAATATGACTATGTGATTGATGTTTTTGCTGCTTCGTCCATAAGCTACAGAACAAACGTCCAACTCTTCCTTTCAACTTGTGTTTATGGGAAGTGATACTTGTTCAACTAATTGTGTCTCTTTGGATTATTAATAGTCATCACTAATGCAGAGTTGATTGCAACATGCACAAAGGGTCATGCCATATGTATGCACATCAGCATCCCTGATTCTTAATTTCTGGAGCTCTCTTCCATGTTGTGGCACATGGATCCTCGAGGGAAGGCAGTCCTCAAGAGAGAGGCTCAAAGAGCACCCCTCAACTGCTGCATACTAATTGACATTTCATGTTTTCACTTCTATCAATAGTCCTTTTTGTTCCGCTCATTTGACCAGATGTTTTGCTCTTTCTTCTACTTCTCACGATTTTGTCACATCCTTTTGTATCATGTTGCCTCTCAGCCTCACGGCCCACTTTACAGGGTTAGCCCTGTACACTCGTACACTCGGACATGAAAGTACGTTTTAAATATCCTCTCCAGCTTTCCGAGTCATTCAGGACAACTTGAAGCTGCCTTGCAAGGCAGTGACAATTAAATATGTGTGGTTATTTTTAAATTCATGGTTGATCAGCGGCACAGATTCATTCACAAACAGTATGTCTCGTACAGTACCATACTGAACTAAATTTGGATACAAGTAGTCTTTGGGCCTTAATTTAAAGTACCAAGCAGCCTTCGGGAAGCCGTTTAAAGGAGGAATTTAAAATCAAATTAGAGGTGATTATTATGCCTGGCTTTCTGTAGAGACTGAAACAGCAGACCTTTTGTGTTGATACAACACGAGAGAATGTGCGCTGTCCAAGGTCCTGAATCTCTCCTCAGTGAACCTCAGAGCACAGGCTTCCCTCCTCCATCTATTGAGCATCTTGCATTGAAAACCTTAGCACAGCACTAGATATCTGCTGGCATGCACAAGCCAAATGTCAACACCGTCTTTTTTTCATTTATCATGCAGTAAAATTAATTAATGGTTGCTGGATATCGACCTGCATTTTAAAATGAACATACACAACAAGCAGAACATTCCTATACTAATGCTCTTTTCATTTTCTTGGGTAATTTTAAAGCAAAACAGAGGAGGCCAGTGAGTAAATGTTGTGTCCGTTTTCTGCAATGAAATCATCTTATTTTGCCCGATCAGTGTCATTTATATTCAGTAACAGACAAGCAATCAATCACTGTACTGTGCAATAAATCACCTCCTGCGTTGAAAGCTTTTTCTCCTTTTTTTTTCCTGCAAACAGTTGGTAAATGATTTCTGCACATTACAAACTATACACATCATGCTTATTAGTATTACTTATTAATTTTAAAAGTGAAATAATTACATAAATGAATGCAGATGCAAATTGCTGCAAAATAAATGCTTTACCGTTGCTACAAATTGCTCCGGGCTGAATGCATTTAGCCTCCAATCAGTCTTTTTAATGTTGACCTTAACAACCACCTTAACTACATTTATGACATTGTCCAGAGGATAATAATTGACTTAGTTTTCTCAACCTATGTGGAAGGACAGCTTAAATAACCCCAATAGCTCCACCACATTATCTGTGTGCCCACATGAAGTCGAAAGCAGTTCCAAGCCCACTGACATGCATCCCAGCTGTGCCGTCGTAATCAGTAACTGACGTTGCTTCAGATGATGCGAGACTGGAAAGGACATCTCATTTCACAAGGAAGTACATACAACAACTGTGAAATAAAACTACAAGTTCATGCCCTAGAAAAGTATATGGTAAAAGGACATCTCATTTCACAAGGAAGTACATACAACAACTTTAAAGTAAAACCACAAATTCATGCGCTAGGAAAATTATACTGAACGTGAGATTGAAATATATATACATTAAATAAATCTCCTCATTCCTCTTGTATGTGATGTAAGTGCTACACATGCACAACTGTCTCTCTCAAATGTATCCTTGCCAATTTCATATTACCATTTGAAAGTCATTGTGTGTAAGTTTCAAAGTGCTCGCAGAGGTTTTCGGGGTCTGCTCCTGGACCTAAATATAAAGCCGTCAGTGGTCGCCCCGCACTTTGTGGACCGGCTGAGCTTTTTCAAATCGAGTCGTCCGTGCTGCTTCAGATCGTCTCCCTCCACCGCTGAAATGGAATTGTAGTGTGCAGCTCGCACAAAGCTCGGGTTATAGGTTGTCTCTCGTTTTCTGAGCAGATTCATATCACAGTTTTTCCCCCCCTGAGATTTCTCTCCCCCCTTGTGAGATTTCTCTTGCCCACTCTGCCGTGTGGAACCTTTCTCAGAGGAACCCTGCCTCCACCGTTTGACCTCCCTTTCATTACGCCCCGACTCCCAAATGTCTTTCTGTTCAGAGTGCAGGCTGCAGAGGTGGAGCTCCACGCTCCTGCCACGCGACCCCCTCACCCTATCAGTCCACTTTAATAAGGGGTGAGGATATACATAGGAAGACCGCTATCAGAGCCATAATGCAGTGCGCTTATTAAACTCTGAACATGGAAATGCATTGGAACCCATTGTTCAACGGCATCATCAATCGTACTGTAATTCTCCTGGGTTTAACTCGCGGCAATGTGCTGAATGGGCACTCGGCCTAACCCTATAATCCTCTCGCACTGCAACATGTACTACTTCCTACATTCCTCCATCGCTGCTCATGTTTAATATCAAACAGCGCTTTATTTGTGTTGCCGCGTAAGGTTCACTAACTGCAACACTCCGCTACAATTCACATCAGCCGGCCTACTTATGCGAGGAGAAATATCCACCTTCATTATGCATGGGACTCTTGACAATCCCCTCCTTGGATTAGGTACGTGTGTGACAGTGAGGGCGCAAGCAGGCAGGGCTCAGACGAAAATGAGGAAAGGAGGAAAATATGCAAGGTTACACATCCCCCTGCTCCGTCTTCATCCTTTCCGTCCTATGCTCCCCCAACTATAGTGTGTTATACATTAAACTGTAAGTAATGACAGAGCTCAAGTATATTCTAGTCAGCGATAATATGAGAGCCTCAGGGATTTTCTGAACATCTGCATGCGCAAGCGTCTGAAAATGTATAGGAGAGAGTAAATCCTGGTAGCTGATGGTGTGGTGGGACGGTACACAGCATTGTAATGACTAGAGATGTGTGATTTCTTCTCCCCATGCATTAAACAATGCAACACGGCTGCACCAGCTGCTCTGGGACATGCATGGTGATGGAGCAGTAAATAAACCAGGATAACCTTTGTATATAATTTAGCTCAGATGAAGTTGTTATCCATATTCACATGCATAGACTGAAGTCCTTTGCAAAATGTTTTGAAATATCACCATCCTAATGCAGATGCTTTTTCCCTCAAATAGTTCCAATTCATACCAGAGATACTGTGCGAGCAACACAGAAAGCTAGATAATTATCCCTGCTCAAATAAATTAGGTTCACAAGATTTTGATTTAATTTCTCTAAAAAGTATATTTTTGAGTCGAGTTAGATTAGTCAGACAGAGCCAAAGTAGACACGTCTTCCGTAATGTGATTACTTTGCAAAGACTGAAGGAACCTTTCATGTTCTCTCTAAGTGAAAATGAAGATCTCATATTTTCACACCTTGTTGAGATTTTGCCTATAGATTAACATTTTCTCCCTCATTATCACTGCATAGATGCCGTCTCTCTTCTCTCTTCACAGCTCCGAGCGTGAGAAATTTCATTAAAGTAGCTGCTTAATTATGTAGGTGTTGAAATGTAATTAATGAAAGAGGAGAGCAACTCCATTACTCTGACACATTTTTGACGCTTGTGGAGAGTAGGAGAACGATCTCGTTTCAGCAGAGCAATGTCTCTTGAACAAGTCTCTTTGTCCAGCACGTGTCCATCCCACAATACATGCTTTTTTCCATTCTCTCTGTCCACATGTCTTAAGATGAGACAATTAACGTCTCCGTTTGCAGGCATGAGTGAGAATCATGGCTCTACTTAGTCCAGGACCATCATGTGTTTCAGCCCAGGAAGTCCGTTCTCACTGGCCAATACGAATCAGAGTGGTGCAGTTGGTCCAATTTTTCTGACTTAGGTAATTAATCATATCTCAGTCAATTCTCTCCTGACGATACATTCAGGGATAGAAACTAGAGACTTGGGGACACATTGTGTTGCTGGAGAAATGTTCAGAGTTTTGGCAAAAAATGAAATACATTTGCAACTGATTTTGTTTGGATTGCAAAAGAGATCCTACGAGCAGCTCTCCACTAACAGAGGTGCTCCCGGACTTACAGTGACAGAGGAAAAAAATGCAGCTTTGAAACGGTGATGATACATAATTTAAATTGTAATAAATCTAACTTTGATGGCTGAGATAATGTGCACATCATTTCATATTGACAAGCTGCGTTTTGCAAGTAGTGGCTTCATTAGTTAACATTGTAGAAGGCGGGGCAATAATAGTTCATCGTACGTTGATAATATTATGGTGTTTTTGTGTGGATCAAATGAAATTAATAACTAAATGTCCACCCAATTTTATATTTCCTTACCATCCACTTTGCAATTGGTAAATTGGTAAACATCATAATGATATTCAAGCCATGAACTAATTGTAGCATCATATTTGAACAAGCTAGACAGCTTAGTTACCTACAGTATATATCCCATACATGTATAAGCTACTTTCTGCATTTTGGATTTTTCCCACTGTCTCATCTATCAAACTTTAGCTTGCTGTAAAGTAAATCTGTCAATCAGGTAACCTACAGTGCAATTTCAAGGAGGGATTCTGAGCCATGCCAGATACATAAACCATATGTTGTGCAGACTGGTTGAGGAAACAGGGGATCCTGTATCAGAAGGTCAAAAACTATAAGGTTATAGCGATATAACCTTTTTCTGTTTGAATCAAATAATATAGATATTACCATCAGAAGGCTTCTCTATCAGATGTCTTATGTGCACATCGTCTTGCACAGTAACACACACACACACACAAACACACACACCAGAAACCAACCCCAGGTGTCTTCTCATCTTCCCCGCAGGTGCCTGACTGGCCGAGTGCCCTGGCGCCTCCCTCAGAGAAGCATTGTGTCTCTCACAGTGTACTGAAGTGACCTCCCTCCCCTTAAGCAAGAAAACCTGGAACAATGTGAACCACATAGCGACAGAACATTGACATCTTTAGCACAGAAAGTACAACTTCTACAAAGTTGGCCTTGGATCGTGTTGCTGCTGCAGCAAACATATAGCCTGTGTCCAGATATAGGATTACACAAGTGACTAATCCCTCTGAAAGCTGGTGCATGGCCACCTCAATGGGCATGTGGAGTCACAGAATCATTCACTCACGAGCCCTTTTTTAGGTCAGACAAGAGAAAGCTTCAGGGCAACATTTGCCACAGTAGGTTGCGCCTGCAACCCTGTCCCTCAGCATGCATGTCCGGCAATGCCAGCAAGTGTAGCTATTACACAATCTGCCGCGCCACGATCTCTGAGAAACAGTCAGCAGCAAAGGGACCAGGGGCATACTGTTGTGTGTCAGAAAGCGAGAGAGCCGTTTGCTAGATGACAAGTCTGTAATGAAAGAATAGAGCTGATGGCTTTCCAACTTCACTGTGGGATGTCCATACAGTATCAAACCGTAGATGGCCATGAGTGCGGCGGCTCCAGCCAACGGACCAGCACAGCCGGGGCCGTGCCGCAGACTCCCTTTGATGTTGAGGGCGAGCTCAGAGGGAAGGGAAGGAGAGATGAGGAGGGAGAGAGTAGTGAGAGTAGCCAACAGCTGTTTTGGCCTCTCCACTGTCACAGCTGACACGGCGAGAGCCAACAATAATTATTCTCCGCAGTTCTGCGCTACAACCCTCATACACCTCCACGCGAGAAACCTCCGTGCCGGCCCCTGTTGGGATGGATGCCCGCACTGGACCATTGAATTCACACACACATAAATGCACTAGAAATTGAAGTAAAAAAAAGACTGAGTGAAGCATATCCAGACTGGCTGTCTGATTGAATATAATGCTGCTCAGAATCTGTCTCGTACAAGAGCATAAGCTGTCCAAGTGAAAATAGTGCCAGCTGATCTTCTGCATTCAATTCACTGTGTATTATTGAATGATTTGTGAGAGTGCATATCCCTAAGAAAGCACTTAAGCATACAGCTGCAGCATTGCAGTGTCCTTGTCAACCTTATGTTACATGTCCCATCCCATGTGCTGTCGCTGACTTGAAATATCTAGCTCTGGACTTTCTTCTTGTTGCTGGATGAAACTTTACCACGACCACAGGTTGATGTCAGTTGCCCCTAAACGTTCGGTGATGATTGCCATTGTTCACTTTGGGCCTTAATGTCTGGAGCACATGGTAGTACAAGACAATAGAACAAGCAAATTTGAGGTGGTAGGGCTTCCTTGGATTTATTTTAAAACGGGTAATTTGAGCAAAAGTTCATTTCAGCTTCAAACTAAACACCATTTGGCAGCAGGTGAGTATTAGCATCCATCCAAATTGACCGTTTCTTTAACCCCTGCACAGAGCAGCGATCATCCAATCACAGCTTAGTAAAAGTAACCAGGCACTGCGGGCCAGACAAGCATTGGACTTCTCCAAATGTTAAACTGTACATTGGACTGTTAGAATAATATTTAGTATATAGAGTTCTTTAGAATTAAAAAACCAAAACTATAAACATTGAAGACGTGTGTTATCTGGTCTGTCATGAACTGGGAATAATAGCATGTGCAGCTACGGTAGTTATGCAGTTATGTTGAAAATGAGTCATGTTTAAGATAACACATCCACTTTGTAGCGTGTTCCTTCTGTGTGGAAGTTATTTTCACAGTTTGATTCTCTTCACAATACATATATCACAAGAAAGGCCGAAAAAAGAACCAACCAAATATACATTATCTATTAGTACGGTCAAAGATTTCACTTTAAATTTAGAATGCATATTGTAAAGCTGTTTATTTTTCGGTCCACAGTGTTTAACTGTGGGCTGCAGTGTTACATTTATGGAACTCTGGCTGTACGAGAACTCCCTCCACTTCCAGTGACTAACATGAACCGTATGCTATCCCACCCCTACGCTTTCCTCCCTGCACTGAATGGGTGTCTGATTCATCCTGTTCTGTGTGATTTTATTTCAGGATATCTCTTTTTTTTTAAAAAGCCCTCCTCTTTGAAGTTCATTTTTAGACGCCCCGTGGATTACACTCGGCGCTCGGTGGAATAGGTTAAACATGTCCAGATGTGCTGTGAAGAACTAAATGAACTGGAGACAATTTTCTTTGTGATCCATAGATAATTCTCAACTTTTTAATGATGCCCCTTGGCTCCTCTGTAACATGATACACCTTCAGGCATTAGTACCGTTACAGCACAAAGGGAAAAGTCATCTTTGTAATAGTGAAAGCTCGTTTCCCATGGTGTTCACCAGTACCTTTACAAAAATAACAGGGTGATTGGGATTTGTGTCTCGCATGTCTTGTGTGCTTTTACGAGTATGCAAAAACTTACTGTGGATTTTTAGAAAATACCTATACAACTTCTTAAGGGACTGGCTTGTGTGCGTCATTGTGTCCCTGTATCAAAAATATGTTTGCAGCGATGGTATATTTGCAGTGTTGTTGAGGGGTTGCTTTTTTAAGATTTTCAATTAAGGCTTGTGTTTAGATTTATGTTCAAGACATTTCAATTCAAGGCATCCAATAGTTTCCATTTGTTCATGAATATATAAAAGATGCTTTAGTTATTGTTACATTATTGTCACAAAGTAACACAAGGCCGATTTAGTTTTCAGAACAATCTGCTCTTTAACTGCATCGCTATGCAAGAATAATGTGACATTGACACAAATGAATGCAGACTTGATTTTAAGTATGATGGATTACACAACTCAAGTTACTTTTACCAGTTGACTAATTATTTTTTTAATACAGAAATCAATAAAATACAATGGCTGCCTGGAATGTAAGGGATGAATAAGTCAACACAATGTAATGTGCATGCATTTTGAAAATATTCACCCAAGTGATTTCTAAAAAACACAATGGAAAATAAAAATTTGCCAAAGTTTGCCATCCAGTTCTTTAATAAAATTCGCCTGTCAGTGTTAACCATTTGTCAAGCAAGCCCTGCACTAACCTACTAACCTATAACAAGTGCAATATGTTGTGTTATTTTAGGCCTATTAATCATTTTCTGAGAGTAAGTATGTGTTTCACCCTGTTGCCAAATGGTCTTGAGCACATTAGGAAGTCAAACTCTTCAAGTGCTGGCCATGTTCAAATGAAACTGAACACATTGTGAAGCCACGTCTCAGGCTGCCCATCACAATGACAGCAGTATTGCAACATTTGCATCAGCCGGCCACATTTGTTGCCACGTTGAAGTCATGACAGTGCACAACAGCAGGCCCCGATCTGTCAGTGCAGCACCAGCTTTCGATAGATTTTGTTGTCTTTTTGACGTGATGGCACTCGCTCTCAATGCTCCTCTGTACAGTGGGTAAGACACCGCAATGCAACGTTGGTATTCTGGCCAAGTTCCTCTCTGCCATCCCAGGAGGAAGTTCATGCATAATGGATTAATTGTTGCTCACATCCACATGCAAAGGCTCACAGGTTAGTATTCCTGCAGTCTCACGTCGCTCAATAGGTCACCCAAATGGCCATGCCCAGCAATATCACTGCACATCTATTCAAATAGTTCAATTAAGTCCACAAGTGCTCTTCAGCCTCCAGTGACTGACTGCTAAAGAGCCGTAATAAGCACCTTCGGAGTTGTCCATGCTGTAAGTTTAAAATGGACACATGCACTCTGTGTCTGTCTGTCTCTCTCACACACACACACATACACCCACACGCACACATATGTAAAGGCCCGGGTCCCACTGGAGTAAGACTTTGTGAATGTCAATGCAATTCAGCGGTGACAGCGCGCCGTGTCAGCAGTGAAATGGGCCCTATGTTGAGCGGAATGTAATGACTCACAAGACAATCAGAGTTGAATATGGAATGGCTTCCACTTTGTTGTGACGTGCTGAGGACGGGTGACAGGCAGAATAGCGAGCGAGCGCCCTTCAAGGGGGTGTCCTCTCCTCTCTCTTCAATGTGTGTTCCCTTGGATTTTTATTTATGCCAGCTCCCCTGTTGAATGCTCAGGGATATTGGTTCTGTCTGAACCTGAGAGAGAGGTCCAGCTCTACTTTTCTTGTTATACCTGCATTCAGAGCGCCTGGCATTTATCTCAAGAAGATGTGGGGCCCGGAGACAAAGCAGCAGGTTGTAGTATCTCAGAAGGATGATAGCAGTGTAAAAGCCATGTTCAAACAACAGAGAATATTTCACATCCAGACAGGCCTGAGGAATTGTTGGAAACTTTTTTTCTCCCTTTAACAGAAACTTTAGTTTTTTTTATAAGTATTTCACCCACCTCTGGCAACACAGACAGCATCACTATTTTATGAAATACTGATTTGCTGCTGCACTCGGAGGAACAGAGGAACTGAAATAAAACATGACTGACATGTACTTTTTTTTGACAATATAATATTCATAAGAGCCATATAAGTATGTTTAAATGTTCTGCAGGAAATACATGTGGGCACCAAATTATTTTTATTTTTTTCAATCCATGTTGGAGCCAAGCTAAACAAAATATTATAAATGTACAGTGCTTGAATCAATGATGAACATACAGTCCAGTATGTTTGCTCTGGATAAGGAATTTCCGCACAACAAATATCTCTGCATAACAGACGCAGTACAAATAATGTTGATGTTACCCAGTGCATAAATATTTTGGTAGAATACATCCTACTCGTGAATGAATAACAACAAAATGAATGCCACATCCAGCCTTTTCCAAGCTCCCTCCAAACAGCACAATTAGACGCTGGGAGATTTGAATGCTAAACAGAAAACCTTTTCATTTCAAACGTCTCTTTGATCACCTTGCTGACAAGTGCAACAATTCAGCCCTGGCATTCAAAGTAATGAGAAAGATGCAGATTTTTTTTGTAAGCCATAATTTATTTGTGTGATGTGTCGAAAGTCAAAATGTGGAAAAAGTGAAAATATGAAAGACAAAACAGAAACTAAAAAAAGAACACTCTGATTGGTCCTCGACATGCATGATGTAATACAGATGTATAGTCTGGATTTATAAGGAAGGCAGGAAGAGCTGATTTGTCTTAAAACAATGACTGAAGCAATGCCAGGAAATGGCTGGTATGAGGTGGGGGGGGGAGGGGCGGCGGCGGCCATTTTGTGCCCTAATAAACTAAAGATAAACATCGGCAGGATAGCTCACTAGCAGGCCCGTGAAAAAAGGACGCAGCGGGAGAAAATGACTGTAAGGGTGGTAGCCGTGGAGCAGAGACATGAATCGCAGTGACGAACGCTGGAGAAACACAGGGCTGAAGAATTAACAAGCTACTTCCAGTTGTTCCACCAAGAGAGCAGCTTCCAAAGATCAAAGATGGTCATTGTTTCTGCCAAGGACATCTTATCAGAGCTATCTATTTTTTGGATCTTTTAATTGCAGAAGTTTTCACGAGAGTGCTGAAACAACAAAAGTTAACGGGCACAATTAGGTAAAAATCCAGGCTGCATCCATTTTGTCATTTTATTATAAGACTTTGTAGATGTTTTTGCTTTCATTACATATTTTTGTATTTTCTTAAATTTAGATTTAATTAAATTATGTACATTGCTAATATGCATGTTGTCATGTTTTATAGCATAACATTGTTTCTTTAGTGTCTTGTATAAAAACCTATATTCACATCAGCTTCTTATTTTGAGTGACTGTTTTCTACAAGTTTAGAGAGGTTTTGTCTTTTCTTTTCTCACCGGTTTTAAGTGTGTAGTAGTTGTGGAGTTGTTGTGACAATGTCTTGATGAAAAATATAGATTTTTTAAATTGTTTCTTGTTTAGTCACATATTTTAATGTGTAAACAAAACAAAATAAATGCATTGTTCTTACACTTTGTCCAGGAGCTTGATGTGTTGGTATCCTTCTAGGACATTTGCAGATAAATATATAGGACAAGCGAGTCAAAAATAGATACACGACTCAGTCCTGTTTTTACAGTTGGAGTCTCTGGAATTGAGGTTAATGTACAATGACAAACCTGCTGGAAAAAAGAGGAGCGTTTAAAACAGCCTCTATTATTGCAGTGCTCATCTTCAAGCTTTTCCATTCAACAAACACATACAAACACAAAGGCAACCCACTGCTGCTAATTCCCTTCAGCCGATGCGTTCTGTGGATGGAAATGTCTTTTAAGTACTCAACCACAGTCAATTACTGTTGACTTACAGTAAAAGACAAATCAATTCCCTCTCTTCCGCTGTGTGTTGTTGACTCCTGCTGAGGCAACACAATGGCTTTTTTAGGGGCACAAAACAGTTTAAGCGCTCTACTTTTCTTCTGTTCAGCTCGGGCAATTTGCTGCCGCACAGCAGTCTCAGAATATCAACAGTCTGGGCAAAAACACTGGCTGCATACATCATAAGCTCCAAACTCAAGGAGTGATCAGATGCTGTATTTGCCTCGCGAAATGCGGAACTACGGAGTGACACCGCCAATGGATTGAGCTTTTAGGCTGTCAGATGGCACCTTCGCTTAAGAACGTGACACAATAAGAGATTTTGTCAGTGTGGGTATCAGAAACAGGAAGTCATGGTATTGCACTGATAGAAGCAAGACATCTGCAAATAATTCACTGCGTTCTGCTGCTGACGAATCACCTGATGGCTTTCTGTGTGACATATCCATTCCAGTCGATCTCCATAACAATTTGTACGCTCAGAGATACAATGTCTTTATTTTGATCCAGCATGCGCTACAGTAGAAAAAACTAGATAACCTGTCGAAATCTTTTTGCGGAATAAATCTTGTGCCTTCAGTATAACAAGATAAATTGCCTTTGCTCAGAATCATCATTTCCCTAGTCACAAGGCCGCCCATAACTCTTGGCATGGAACTTAATATTCATTTTCAAAAGAGTGAATGATCGGTCACATCGTGCGTTATGGGAGTGACCCGTTTTTGAAGTGGCGGTGGGGGTCAGTTAATAGCTCTGGAGGTTACTGGGTGCATTCACACATTGCCGCTCGCTGTTGGAGCCACAGGGAGCAGCGAGTGTTGGTCGATGTCACAGAAGCACTTCCTTTGTCTCCAGGTCAGATACATATTTCATAAGTTTGAATAGAGAAGGTGGGGCTGTACTCAGGGCAAATGGCCTGTCAGATAGCGCGACCATGAAAAAAACATCTTCCTTCTGACCTTCCTCTTCCACTTCATTACCTCCCCTGGACTAAAAAAAAAGCATACTTCAAAAGGACTATGCATTCATGTTCCATGTGATTTATTTCTAAATGGACGGATGAGTCAGTTGTTGCTGTGATTGGCGGATCCAGTGAGACACAAATGCATTGCTTTATCTTCAGCAATTGATTGTTTCTTTTTTGAGTCACTGTTTCTTTCATGTGATGTGGAGTTTGGGATAAGGGATGACATGTTATTCTAGCGTTCAGTCCCATTGCTAACACTCATTGGTTCGTTGGCCATTGACATTTGATATTTAAAGCCCTTATTAAACAATCCAATGATCAAACGCTTCGTAGAATTAACTTTAAAGTCATGGTGTCATTTTTACACTTTCTTGCCACTAGTTTGATGAGAAGTTTGATATCACTCATGGTGGTATGGTATAAATGTAGTTGGGTTTTAATTTCATGGAGGTTATATGTTGGACTATTCACCCGCTGTAAAATGTTGAATTGGTGTTTATTGCATTTTCGTTTTTATACATCGTAAACCAACAGGAATAACCACATTATCTAGTGAATGTGGAGCACATTTTGTTACCTTTCCCATTTTGTCTATACGCTACGCTAAGATAACTATTAGCTGACTCTAGCAACTTTTTACCATACCGACATAGGAGTGTTGCTTTTCTCATATAACTTTCAATGTATTCCTTTTTTAAGACTAACATTTGAATACATCTTGGAAACAATTTCTCTCAAATAGGCCTCACTATAACATGACACATGCTGAAGCCGCATCCTGCCAGGTACACATTACCATTAACTATGAGGACAAAGTCAACGAAAATATGGTGTTAAGCTTACTTGTAAATAGACACAAGCCATCATCATTTCTAGTGTGGCTTATAACAGCATTACAGCAGCACAAAATGCTAATCACATTACCAGAAACAGGAATGCTTCCAACTCCGACCCAACGCTCCCTTCACAGACAGACCCTCTACTTCTCCCTGCTAACTGGGGAGGAGGCTTCCACTGAATACACAGGAGAGAGAAGGTTGAAGCATCCATCCATGGTTGGAGGTGTTTGCTTTTTGCCATGTGATGCTTCGGGTGTCCCCGGAGCATCTAGGGTCTCGAGCAAATATAATGAGGTTTGACACAGTGTTTAATAGTGTGCGGCAATAGGGTCAACCGCACAATGTGTGTCTCTATCAACACATGACAGTGTACCTGGACTTGTATTTGCCAACACGTTCCCACTCCCACCCGCAAAGCGGCGAGCTTAGTCGGGGGCCTTATGCTTGGTCGGTCTACGTACCCTATAGCATCAGTTATGCAAGTGTTAATTACCACTCTGCATAGGGGAGAGCCGGAGGAAAGTAGCGTGGTACAAAAGTAATGCTGTGATTTGCATTAGCGAGCCCATAAGAGTCTGAAGTGCCTTATGCTGCGTTCACACCAGAAGCGTTGTGATTTTTTCGCTCGAGTAGATTACATGCTAATTCAATGCACAGGCGCGAATAAATGCCAATGAGGCGACGTAACACTTGCCAGCACCGTGAAAAATCATTCAGATATGTTTCAATGAGAATTAACTTGGAAATTGTGCAGTTAAACTACATGTTTTTTTACAAGTGGAAACTACAGTACCAAACTACAAGGTGTTTTTAAGTGGAAATTATACAGGAAACAACTTGGTTAGGTTGAGGTAACAGCAATGCTTAGTTAGGTTAAGCATCGTGGTTTCAGTTATGTTTGTTATGTAGTTAAAGTTTGTTATTTATTTCTCCCAATATTCACTTTCCTGTGCATCAAGATGAAAATATGTATGGTACCTTAGTATTAGCTTCTAGTCTTGGATGCAAATGTGCTATACGTTTCCTATGATTGCTCATAATTTAATCATTCCGTTTGCTATATATCATTGTGTGTCTTGTGTTTTACCCGTGTGTAGTGCAGTGCTTGTGAAACAATATCTTTCAACATTCTGAGCATATACAATGATGATGTTAATAAGGAACTTACATAATTTAGGCTCATACATGTTTAGTTCTCTTTCAAAGTCTCCTGTTCCTCCGTTCTCTTTCCAACAGAGAAAATGGGTGATAATTAATGTAATATTGCACAACATAGATTGATCAGGCACAGGTAGCGCTGCGAAGTTTGATCACTCAGATAAAGGTTTGAAAACAGCTCTAATGTGTGTGGAGGGGTGGGGGGGGGGTGTAAAGGTGCAGGGGGAGGAAAAGCCCCCTATAAAAATTGTGCAGCCCTTATTTTCCTCCCGATTGATACTAATTGGCAGCAAAATGTCTTCCTGACAAGTCTCTCGCCCTCAGCGCCTCCCGCATGCAAGCGTGATGAACTGCCAACGCCGGAAATAATCCCAAGTTTAGCTGGGACGGATAATCAAGGCCTTTAAAAATCTGCTGGGACCTGAAAGATCTTTCCCCTTCTCTGGCATTTTCATCGACATCTCAGGCTTGTTCTCTTTGCCTTTTTCCTTGTGACATCGACTTATTAGTTATAAACTCAATTACTCGAGGAAAGGGGGTTAAATAGTTTTCATCATGGGAACAGGACGGTATTCTTATTAGCATCACATACAAATATATATATATATATATATATATATATATATATATATATATACATATATATATATATATATATATATATATAAGAACTTTAACATAATATTTAGATTTTTAATTGGAGCACATTGATTAGGATAAAATAAAAAGAATAAACGTCACTTCATCCTGTAAAAAAAGTCTTCTTTAATGCTTTTATTTTTTGTGCAGTTCTACCAAACATCCCTGCATATAGAAACTAATTAATTTACCACATCTTGGGGGAGCAATTCTCATTCTTCACGTGCTTAAAAATTGACTTCATAGTACAAGATCATTCAGGGCTTCGGATAGATTTTTTCTGCCGGTGCGTAATTTGACACTTGACAAAGTGCAAGGGGTTTCATGGATGAATGAGTATCTATCAGGTCTTCGAGCGGTGCTTTCAATCAACCATACAGTCAGTGTGCGGTAGTGCTCTCTCAGTTGAACCTTAAACAACTTTTTTTCCACGGTGGATATTTACCAGGTAAATGAGATGTTTTGGCTTTCAGAGGATAAGATCAAAGACCTTTTAGCTTAGAATAATGATCATAAACTTATATTCCGGAGAAAACTCCTGCTAAGTAATTAAAGATTGACAGTTTTTAACACGGTGAAGAATAATTAATACGAGGTGATACATTATTAGCAAACTATAAATCACTGTCAAGAAGTGATGCGGAGGCAAAAAACCCTCAAATTTTATGCCTTTGGATGCACTTGGAAAGGGTCATTACTCGAAGACGCGTCGCGGTTCTTTTTCCCCAACTCTTTTAGGAGAGGGCAGGATAATGTGCTGATGATACATTGAGTTTATGCTGAACTGCTAAACTCCATCTCTGGTGGTAAATCTCTCGCTCTCTCTCTTTCTTGCTAACTTCTCTCATCACAGAGAGTTCAAGTGAGGGCACCATTGTGGCCCTGTTGACATTTGAAACAAATCAGCTTTGACAGGTCAGGATCCCTTTAGAATCACTGCTCCACAATGAGGTCAATCACTTGATGAATGATTTATCTCAGGGAGAATAAACTGTTCCTTTCCAGTGGAAACAAGACGTATGCTAATGTCATCTGTGAGGAACCTCTTGGTTGGCGGAGAGTTAAAATATGCCGCGCGCAGCCTGACTTGGGCAACAATGTGTTGAGCATGCTTACAGTGCTGTTAATACTTAAAATAGGAGGCTCTGAGTGTGAAGGTCACCTTTCTTTCTCACTTGACTGACTTTGAACACAAATCTCCGCCAATAAGGGAGCAGAGGTCTATCTCAGCACAGATTCAAGCCGATGTTGTCGGGAGCCTGTGATTCTCCCAAAGGCCATACAGTACACCATGCTGCCAAGCTCTCTTAAATGTGCCAAAATGCACTCTGCCTTGAGGTGCACTGTGTCCAAAACCATGATGTCTCATCCAGCTAATGATGTAAGTCCCCCTTAAGAGCAGTGTGTGCAAACTGGATTTGTTCTGACCTGCTCCAGTAGTCTGGCAAATCTCTCTGTGGCATGCCCATTGATGAAATGATTTTGCTTGTGCATTGTCCATGTGCCCGTTTAGCATAGTGTGATGATGTGGTTTTATGTCGTCAATTAAGTTCTGTTTATTTCTCCAATGACGGCAGAATCCTCTCCAGTATAGATGATCTCTTTTGCGGTTAAAACACCCTCAGCTTTGAGCATTTATTGAGGTCATGTCCTATTACCATCTGTCTTTAGATGCATCAGGAGTAATCCTTGAGCCCACTCCCTTAACCTTATTAAAGAGATCGAGTGCAGCGAGCAACAGCTGCAATTTGCATTTGCTTGAACCAACTGCTAATTTTATCATACGGGTTAGTGACAATTTGCTTTCCATTTCGTCTGCCTTTATTGCATTGCTTTACTTTCATGAAGGAAATACATCTAATGAAATTGATCTATTTTAAATACATAAACTATTGGTAATTTATAGGTTAAATTATGGGCAGTGGATGGAAAGTATTTGGAAAGTCCCAACAAGACGCATCAGTGCCAGTAGATGCCCGTCATGGGCTTCTAGGCCTGTTAGCTTGTGAAGCTAAGCCTCATGCTACTAGCGGTTCAAGACATCAATCTGCATTGACAAACAGTAGAGTGGGTCTTGTTTTTCTCTTTCTTATACGGTGCCATACATTACACAGTGCTTGACTGTATGGTATCCAACAACTAATGGCTCAATCCTTTTATCTAGGGCAGAGATGAAAAAGTTAAGTCGACTGCCATAAAACCATGTGGCGAATTTATATAACTTTAAAAGTCAGCGGCCATATAGATCCTCTACCGTGCCCTTTGCCCTGTAAATAGAAATCGACTCATCTGTAATCATTATACATTAAGATTTAATTAAAGCCGGACACCATGAGCTGCCTTGAAGTAAAGGCTTCCTCTGTTGGATCCCTCTGAAATATGTATCGGGTGTATCAATCTACCTGTCTGCAGTCTGATATCAAATGTGATGGATGATAGTCGGCCAATGCTAAAGTCAGCTATTTTGGAGGAGCTATCTGGTTCAGACTCAGTCAAGCACAAATCTGAATGTCACAGTCCCGCTCACATCAAAGGGCCCCTTTTGGATTCATTAATTCACAGAGACGGTCCTCCTTATCAATTATAGCCATGATTAAAATGTTTTGGAGTTGTCTTGCTCATAGTTGGAATATTTTCACCGAAGGCATGACTTCACAAGTATGGATCCTTTCTTCAGAGAAATGAAATTCTTCAAATATTCCGTCTGTTCTGTGGTTCAGAAAATAAAATACACTACAACAATTATACTGCCACTGAAACTAATTTGGTATGGTGGTATAGCTGTAGGTGCATTTAAAATAGAACTGAAAGTACTCCCAATACAACACCACTGAAAACTATACACGATATAGCGGGAAAAAAACATAACAATATCCTGTGTGATAACATTACCACGATAAGTTGAACCCAATTTAGATGAATTAAGAAAAAATAAAGACAAAAAGTTAGCCTCGCTGTCTTGGAATTATTGATTTCAAAGTGTCCATATTCCGAATATTTTTAAGGACATGGCATCCATGTTGGCTTAAACATTGAGATTGAAAGTTTCCTTTTGACCTTGGAAACAGCAGTTGGCAAAACAATATCAATAACTATAAAACTAATGGCCCTTGCTGTGAGAGTGTTTTGCCAACTGCTGTTTCCAAGGTCAAGGGCGCATTTTCAATCTCAATAAATCACTGAGCAGTCTCAAACTTGGATTCAACATATAATCACCAAAATCTGGAGACACAAAAAGCTGTAAATCTGCAGATTTAGTTGGAACAGAGACTACCTATTTGACTATAATTACTTATAGAACGACAATGTACCAAATGACAACAACTATGAAGTAATATACATTCAAATGACTAGTCTTAATATTTTTATATAAACAAACAGATGAAATGACAATATTTGTCTCGACTGTGAGAATGTGCGGCCTGATTATCAAACCAGAGAGAGAAAAGTAAACTCTCAAATTAATGTTACATTTTAGTGGCACTTGCTTAGAGAACCGCCGCCTCCTTCCTGCCTGGTCAGAAACTCATTTTCCTCATCCATCCATTTCCCTTAAAAGACCCTCTGAAGAATCTCGTCTGAGCTCGTTTGTGGCTGATGTTTGTGATGTTTATTTCTGCAGCGTACTGGCACAGCGCCACAGTTACTTTAGTGGGAGTAGAAAATAAATTGATTGATGACAACTCCGGCTGTATTTTGACGAGAGGAACACCAAAGGTGTTGATTGGTGCGGGTCTTTGTTCCCTTTTTATTTTTAAATCGCCAACATAGTCGCGAGTGTCATCATTTCCAGGAGCTATACAGTGTCGTCATGTGATGTTTCCTCTGCGTGCACAATGTCAGCACCCGCTCTTTCCCATAAGCACTGAGAGCCAGGTGTGAGTCCGTGCTTAGCGTTCTTTTGCAGAGTCCTTCGTTTTCTATTTAGCATCCACACCAAATCCAATGGAAGACAGCACAAACAGTGAAGCTCTTTGTGGGACTGCAACACACAGCAATTTCCATCTTTGGGAATGTTACTTTGCCTCAACAGCAAGACAAAGTGACGCTTGGACTAAAAACAACATGCTAATGTGCACATCGCTTCTGTGTTGTCTTCTTTGTTTTCATTCGCACAGTCCAGAATCTTCAAAGACTAAAATGCTTATCCATGGGAGTCAGCGATCTGAAACAAAACATGGTTCGCCGAGCCAGAGAGCACAAAATTGCTTAGTGTTTCACTGGATAGGTAGGCGTCCCACTGGCCGTGACGCTTCAGACACACTGGGCCTGATTTCATCGAAACGCCTGCTTCCCAGGGTGAGACAAAGCAAGTTCTGAATTGCACAGCTTCATGTTCAGAGACACTGTGAAATAGCATGAGCGCATAACAGTGAGGATGCCATCTTTCATTCGGAACTACAGAGGAGGATTTTTTCACTTCAGTGTGTGGAATGACACGCTGTACCCAAACTGTCAAAGCTACAAAACTACATAGAATTAAATGGTTTTTTGGAACGCAAGACATCTTGAACTTGTGTTTTTATTGTCGGCTATTTATTTTTTAAATAGTCTTGGTTGGCTCTGTAGAATTTCCTTGTTAGATTTGATCATATTTAGTCAACCTCAGAGCCATTTTCTTTCTCCCAAGCCCAGTTGTTGTCATTGTTGATGTTAATTTAAGTAAATAATTTACTCCTTTTCCGGAATACTCCATTTTGTGTTTTATTGACCGTTCAGATTTTGCCTATTTTTCATTTTAATGTTTCACCATTCAGAATTTATTTTTTTCCTAATTTCTATTTACATCATCTAATAAATACTGCTTGCACTACTGAAAAAGAAAATCCTGTCGGGCACCGCTCTGTCACATTAGTGATGGTATGGTCCTGGCGAACCCAATATTAGGAGATGAACCATTTCCTCCCCCCCATTCCTCCTTCCTGTCTTTACACCAGAAGTGTTCCTGGAGGCGAGCAATCAATAGAGCTCTCACGCTGAAAGGCTGTAAACCTGAAATAGTACCCATGACAAGCCCTTGCAGGTAATAGGTCAGATGTATTGATTGATCTGTTCATAAAAACACATTTAAGACAGCCTTCTGTGAAATGTGACATCCATGTATACAGCAAACAGCTAGAAATGTATGTGATCTATGTGTGTCCTGGAAAAAAATAAAATTTCTCTCTGGCACTAATTTTACAGGAAAGGTTTGTTGGCTGAGAGGACCTGCTATATAAATCATTTGTGGCAACTTTAGGTTTCCGAAATTAGAAAATGCGTTCCCAGCCAAACCACAGAGCCAGAAGTGGGAATCATACGTCAGACCACATACCATTGTCTCACCTCTGCTGTCACTCTCGGAGATTTTTTTTTTTTTTGGTTGGATGCATCATGAGGATGCCTGTCTAGTAATAAAATCTTGAGGCTATAGTGCAAACTTACATTTATTGCTCACTTAGTCGTGTGATATTTTCAATGTGCAGCATCATTCCACTTGGGAGAAGCAGACCTTTCTCATTAAATAGTATTATAACCCCGTCTCAAATGGCATTTTAACTACTTCCACATCCCATTCTACTTTTGTTTTCTTTAGGGACTGTAAGCAAGTTATTAGGTCCGGGGGTTAACTGTTAAGTTTTTCTTCACCAGCATTATTACATCCTATCTCGGAACCCATTATGGGTAAGCTTATCTGTGGGCAAGGCATAATATTTCTGGGGTTGAGGTGTCGCTAGCGGATATCTGGGCTCAGACTTCCTTTTTCCAAGCTTATTGTTTACAGTACGGTTAACAAATTGGAGTTATGAGACGACTTGATTGTTTCACAAGTAGCCAGTTTATGAGCTAATTTCAAACCAATACAAATCTAAATCCTTGTCAGACACCGCTCATGGGTTCCCAGATTGCGTTCGGCCTCTTGCTCCGTCTTTCTGAACGTGAGTACGGACGACAAATGCTTCCAATGACAAAATATTGTACATGTGAATGCAAAACTTCCTAATAGAGATTATATTACCCCCACTATTTGAAGATAGAAAGTCTCTTGTGATCAGATCTCTGCCAGCTGACCACATTTAGGAAAATATAGCTGAAGAGCCAGTTCATAAATCACTTTACTCCTTCTCTTCTCACCTAACTTCACCTCTGCTTGCTGAAGCAAGGCCGGCAAAAGCTTTCCTCGAACGGGGCTGCCTTCGTACCCGCCGAACTGATTTGCATTGTTCCACAATGTGGACACAGTCGAGATACGATAATCTAAAGTCAGGTGTCAATGCAAAGACACATGGAGTGGATTTCATTACAAGATACAGGATCTAGATAGAGATATCACGTTAATATCAGATGTAAATGGTACTTATATATGTATATAATGGGCATACTGACACCCATGCAATACAGGACAGCCACTATGGAATTATGGAATTATTTGTTATTGGAGGGGTGAAAGTAAATAGGAATAGAGAGTGAGAAAAACAAATATAAAAGGCCCTCCTCAGCTCTACTACCTCCGCTTAAGCCAAACATAATTATGACAATAAGTTGCCCTTTTCAGATTTTTGTACAGTCCCTAAAGTTAACTTAATATGCACCTCAACCACAATAGAATGGTTTTGCTGACATGACAGTGGTTTTGCATTTGATCCTGAGGGGATATGAGGGCCGAAAGGAGTAGATAACCCTGCTCAGTGTCACTACTGAATTGCATACGCAGACCATTTCAAGTCACGGCACATTTTCACCGTACGCCTTTGAAGTCTTAACCATGCCAACGTGACATAGATTTCTGCTCATCCCGAGGAGACACTGTGTCCTTCATCAAACTTAAATTGAGACGATGCAATCTCTGTTTCTCCCCTTCATCGTCCTCCTCCTCTCTCTCTCTCTCTCTCTGTCTCCCCTCACTAATAAACAGAGCTCTCTTCTTCATGGATGAGGGGCTCGCGATGGCTCCCCTCCCTCAGTCAGACAGATAGCAGAGGAGATGGATGTGTCAGTCAGCGCCGTCTCATCTCAGTCAGGTGCTCTGTGCACATCAGGTTGTTTAGAGGCCTGCTGGCTGGTAAGCCACACAGCTAGTTTTGTGAAAAGCCTCAAATTTGTCTTGGGTGAAAACAGAAGTAATCTCATTTTGCATGGATGTTTTCCTGCTGTTCACGAGGCAGTTTTTTGGCTTACATATGTCAACTTCCAATTCAGCACGATATATAAAATACATGTAACGGATAAGGAGGTAGTGTTTTCTTGAGGTCCCTTTTGCTACGACCGAGCCACCCCGACCCTCCAGAAACTGAAACAGTCAGTTCAGTACATCTCTCCATCTGCCTCTTTGCAGTGTCATGTCAATGAATAATAAGCACCCGGCCACAATCTCCAATTATGCAAATCGATGGCGGGATCCTGATATAGGGTTGTTTGTGGCAGGTCTAAATGCAGATGCACTGAAGGTTTAGAGTTCTATCACATTACAGTCATGAACAAAGGACTGTCATCTTAGACTCTCTGCTCAAGCGTGTCTGTAAGCTGCCAGTACGCATTGTACACTACAGCGATGCTATTAAAGGAGTACAAAGGTCTGAGAAACATAATTCTTCTCTCTATCGACCCTATTTATTTTCTACAGATTTACCAGCGTCTGTATGATGACAACATGGTACAAAACAGGCACCAGTTGATGGCAGGTGACATGTTTTGCGATGAGTTCCTTTCATGGATAAAGTATCGTTCAACACAATTAAATCCCAATCCTCTGTCTTTTTTTTTTTTAATCGTCCTTTGTTGAGATTCCTGCGGCCCAGGTCCACTTCCTGTCTGCTAATGACCAATAAGTGCCGGTTTAGGAAGTAGACTCATTTGTTTTAGTATTGAGCTCATTTTCAACATTGGAGTAAAACAAACAAAATAGTTTTGGTTTTGAAATTACTATGCACTTTTGTTGATGTAGCACAGTTGAATGAACACTAAACTGCGTATCACTTTTAATGGAGGTTCTGAAATGTAATTTGTATAAATTTTCCAGTCTGTGGAGTTCAGGCAGGCTACACCAGAGGCTAAAGAGAAGGCCAAGCTGTTTCTCTCTCAGTGACCACAAAACACAAAAGAATAGGATGACTTCTAACATATTGTGCATATTAAATATACTCTGTGGCAAACTATGCTGGACTGTCTGCAGGGGAAGCGCAAAAAGAAGCAGCCAGATGTCAATCATTTCCTACCTAGTCTGTTCCACAAGGGTTAACTTGCCACATTTTATTTTTGAGAGAAATTTCTTTTCTCAACTAGTGCATCTCTGTTTCGTCTCGAGAGCTTAAGAGTGTAGCTCGTGAACCTTCCATCCAAAGTCTCGAGCTGATAAAAAAAAATCTTCAAAAATGTATCTTCTATTGAAGAGCATATATTCACTCTTCACCTTCAAGTTACTGACGTCACAGCAAAAAAAAAGAGAAAAAAGTTTCTTACTTTCACACTACAAAAGGCTCATCAGCGCTCTCTATTCAGGTCAGAGCTCTGCTGCAATCACAGCCTGAGTAATGGCCCGATCTCACTTAATACAGTCTTGCTTGAAGAGCCCCGTGGATCTACAAAGAGCTGGCTGCTGGTGATCGTCTGACTGGTGGCTAAATGCAGCAATTTGATCGTAAAAAGCACCACAATAAGCGTAGCATATTTTTCTTCTCTTTTTTTGTGCACTCGCATCTGGGTCGCATCCATGCCAACGTTCTACTTCCTCTGGGTTTGATTTATTGACCAGCGTTACATGTCGACATGGAGTTTATTTGTATTCACTGAGTTGCCGAGTTAACTTTTGCATCCAATAAAACACCTCATTGAGGCTTAGACTTCCACACTTCACATTAAGATACTGGCTGTCACACAATTAACAAAAAATACCATACAATTATGTTAACATATCAAGTAATCAACCTTAATAATCAAAGCAAGGTTTTTACCAATACATGCAGCTCCACAAAGAATGTAAAAAATTGGCCCATTGTTCAAACTTCCGATGGGAGCAATGTGGCAAAACCACTGTAACAACTCAAACAATGACTGTAAATATGAAGATATATTTCATCATCTCTCGCTTGCTATTCTCCGACCACTTTTAAAGAGAACTCTTCCATCATCCTCCCCACAGAGGCATCTCATTTAAACACGCAAACCGCTGGGAGGCCAGCCACAAATGCCTAATTGAAACCCTTTTTAGTTTATGAATAAGAAAACACCCATGTGCCCTGGACGACAAAATGTCTTTATCGGCAGGGCACGATTGCAAATGCAGGGCGTGTTGTGCGGCTCGCCGCCGGCCGTGTTACATAACACCCCACTGCAGGTACAGCTCATAGAGAGCGGATATGAATGGCAGCCAGCAGCTTGTAAGTGACCATCAGCTTGTGAGAGGGGAGGGAGGGGGGGAGGGTGCGTCAGAGGCAAGGGAGGAGTGTTGTATTCTGCTGTGCATGCTGAGGTGGAAATCAGACATGATAATAATAGTCAAACTATTTCTAGTATAGCAAGGCAGGTGCGATCTTGTCAAAACACCATCATGGAAAGGGTGAGTATGAAATGTGTGAGAACAGCTCACAAAGCAAATGTTTTTTTTGTTGTTCTTTTTGTTGCTCTCACACGCAGACAGAATCTTGCAGCCTGTAAATGATGGATGATAGCCAATCAAAAGATGAAAAAGGATGAAAGACGTTCATCACAGCAGACACCCAGTAGGACTGAATTTGGAGGGTGGTGGCATGTAAAAGGTTTTTGTGTTGCATGGATGAATACTGCATGGGAGTCATGCCGCTAAAATAACGCCGTCTTGTGAAAGGAAAATGCCGCATCAAACACCTCGAACAGATCTCGGAGCAGTTGGATTAGAAGCTGTAAAAGATGGATGTGGTGAGGGAGTGAGCTGCTACACATCCTCAGAGTTCCTAGCAGCTGTTCAGGGTAGGGACTTGGCAGGTACAGATCACGAGGGAGTGAGCTAGCAACCCTCTCCTCCCCTCCTCCTCCCTCAGCCAGCGATGGCCTCATTTATCTGTCACCACCCCTCCTACTCCCCACCTCCCTTCCACTCCAGACATCTTTGTCTAACACGCCTTCGCCGTCGCCGTTGAGCCGAAACAACTCCCGTCACTTTTGTATTTATACCATCACTTACGCTCCTGCCAAATGCTGTGATCGGCCACTCTGGAAGCTGCCTGCTGCCCCAACAACTTCACATCTTGCCTGTCACAGAATCCTGTCATTTAATGACCAATAGTCTCAACATAAAGCCTATATAATTCATTCATATCCCCTGTACGGCGCCGTAACACGGTGACAAAGAATATCTATGGGCCCCCAAAGCCCATATTGTTGTTCCCTGAAATATGCCTTCAATTAGAATGTCATATTGCTGCGCCTCAGTCATCTTCTGGCATTGCTGAGAGTGATGAGAGGGAATCGGGCATTAGTTCTCCATCTGACGGATGCCTCCCCTCAGAATTTGTCATTAGTGAAATGCATCTCTCCTCCATCACAGGCAACTCACATTGTTGACCGCGCATTCTTTTGATGATGACCCACACCCCTTGCATTTAAAGCCCAATCAATTATCATAGATAGTAGTCGCATAAATACTTCACCGCAGCAGATGCCAATATTTCATACAGTGCATTTAGATTTACAGTCAACAAGACATCTTCCTTTCAATAGCACATGTTTAGCTTTTTTTTACAAGGAAGACCGTGAAGTAAATCTATAAATAACAAACTTCCAAGTTTACTGGTTCACATGCAAGTGACCTTGAATTTGCACTTGGGGGAGGGGGAAATATAGTTGATGTTGTTAAACCGCACTATTCCAAGTAATTTCTCCTCAACAGAATATCAAATTGACCACATGAAGTCTCCATCTCCTCTCCCTGCTCAATACGACTCGCTGATGAAAACAGAGTGCCGCACCATTCGGGGCGGCTCACGTCAATAACGGCGCTTTTGGTCTGACAATCGGTCCAAGCAGGTGTTTGGCGTTGTGTTGGGGGAATGGAGCAGCTCAACAGCACATTGGAGGATCAGAGGAGGCTTCAGATGCACCTGGTCACGTGCCAAGGCTTCCCTCCCCACACAATCTGGCCTGTTCTGTTCCCACTCAGTGGCAGACGCACCTCTGCTGGCAGCTCTGATGGACGCTAAGCTCTGTTCTGGTGACAAATGCAGAGATCATTCGCTCCGACCCACGCAAGCGTTTAATCATGATGCACTGCTACTGCTGCTCACACCCCAGATATTATATTGCATGAAATCATGTTACTCTCACATTCCGAGAGCTAAAAGGGTTTTGGATATGTAAAGCTCATTAGTGGCCATTCCATACCAGGTTTGCCTGGTAAAGTCCTACCTGGAGATTTATCAGGCAACCATTATGCACAAGAAAGAAAAAAAAAAATCTGGTTTATAAGTGGAGTCACTTAAAAGTCCCTTTTCGACACATACAATTCCCTGCACGTTCTGCACATGTCCTCTGCTGAGCACATGAGTAATAGGCATGGAAATCCCTGGATAATATGTGAATATTTCTGTGTTGTATGTGCGGCCCTTTAGCTGACGATTTCCTTTTCTCTTGCTAAATAAATGGTCTGTTTAGATGTTCAGACTGCAATACTTTTGCAAAGTGGAATTTTTATGCATAAACTTGGAGCTGGGTAATTGATCCTATAACGGAATCACGTTTATTCACTGTGTGAGGAAAGTGTTTTTCATTGGCTGCTCTTCATTACATACAACTGGCTGAATTTATAGTCCTTAATAGTGGATTCCTGCTCCCAGACTGTATTTGTCAGAATGGTTACGGAATTTCCTACCATACGCGCATGCTATGAAGTTATCTCTGCACCTGTGTGCAGAGGAGGTTACAACAATATCAAAGGTAGCCTGAGCAATGGGAATGAGAGCATCCCAGAGGGTCTGGGAGCTGAAATAAGACAGATACAGCTGAGTGAGCCTTGATGGAAATAGAAAGAGAGAGAGAGAGAAACAGGTCAAAGAGATGGGGCTTGGGCCCTGGGGATTCTTGGAGATGGGGGTGAACGCAAGACCCTTTTCACCAAAGCCACGTCTTCAAACAGTAAACAGTTACCAAGTGACAATATATAGAGCTGAAAGACCCTTTTTATGAATGGGAAGTCAAAATAGAGTAAGCGTTGCATTAAGCTGCCAATATTGTACACACTCAGCAGGAATAGGACCTTCGGGTTGTCCTGCTAACTTAGTCAGCCTGTCCTGTATTATGAAATGCAGTTAGGAAATACATTCCCAGACTCAAACTCAAAATAATAGTTAGATACATTGGTAAATATGTTGCATTTTTTTGTAGACAATCTGATAAGATGATCAATACTCTCATATTTGAAATTGTGATCAATCTCCTCACCCAACTCTGTGCAAAAACGAAAATAAGCAGATTTTCTAAATTGTTGAACTTTTCCTTTAGCAGAGTAAAATTAAACAGTTTTTAATACAGAGATATGGGTGATTGAGCCTTCTCCTCCCCAGTCCCCACAGCAATTAAGACGGCTGAGCACTTCCGGTCTTTCAATCCAACCTGTTATATCTTTGTTCCCGAAATTGCAACTCTCATTTCAAGTGTCTCCCTCCTCCTAATCTGTAAGAAAAGCCTGTCATGACAAATACACAAGTAAATGCTCTTTTAGGATTTTGCTGAGGACTTGTCCCCGTTTTACTCGGGCAGGAATCAATGAGGGATATGCTCGTGTGATAAGATGATTTAATACATTTCTCAGTGAATCAAATGCTAATTGCCGCTTTATACTCTCGCAAATGAACTGAGCAATTTGCTGCTGCAACACAATGTTCGCAAATTTGCTCCTCCAACAAGCACATAATTATAATGTTATTCTGTCCTCAATCTAATAACACTATAATTTCAGCTGTGCCACTGACACCACCAAGATTAAAATATCAATTTTCATCATTTCCTTTTCTTTCTTTAAATCCCATGCATGTATTTGTTTTTTCCCCAACGACTTCTTCTTCACTGTGAGTCCTTGTGGAGTTGATAAAGCTGTGGGATATCAAGGTGATGGGTAGTTACTACGCCCTGGTGTTTCCTACAGAGCTCAAACCTTCGCTTAAAACAGCGCGGTGACAGAGCGGAACTGTCATCTGAGAGTCGCAATTACTTCCAGGTTAGTGAAGAATATAACAGCCAAAAAAACAGGCCAATTTTAAGACGCGACCACTGTATTTAATTATCCACAATCCCTTTGGGTTCATATTTCGATCTTCTCTTTGGGACTTTGTTGCTGTTTTTCGTGGCAGCTTTTCAAGATGTTTTGCTTCCAACTTTTCCTCAAGAGCCATTGATGTGCACGAAGCATAAAAAAGTGGACTAAAATGCAGCTTTTGTGAATGCCGTCTCTTTAACGTTGTGAAATGCAAAGTGAAGAGACAACTTGCGTGTGAAGTTTACTCAGCACGTATACATGCAATCAGATGTGTGGGCAGTGTGTCCATAAGGTGTTGCGTGACGCTATGAGGCAGCCGGGCTGTTTCTTGCTCCAAGGCCCGACTGCATTTTCAGTATTCAATTCCACTGACACAAATGTTATAATAATAACTAAGTCTGAGATAGATGTCCCAAAAGGGTATTTAAACTGACACACACAGGAAGGCACGTGAATACCTATCGGCATACCGTCCATACGGTCAGCATTCAAAAACGACTGTTCATCATCTGAGTCTTCCTGATGTTGGGCAGAACGGTGACTCGCCGCCATCCACTTGTTCTCGGGACTCGTGGACAAAACTCTGCACATTTGATTATCGTTCCCGCAATGATCTGAGCCACGGAGCAATTACTCGTCAGGAACAGTAATCACTCAGAGCCTAAGCATCCATTTAATTACAGGAGTCTTAACAAAAAAATAATCGCTCTTGAACACCAGTCACACAGAATGAGATTTGGCGAGGGGACTGAGATGATTACTGCCTGTAAATCTAGCCATAAAATTGGGGGCTATTATGTCGCGTGCTCAAATGGTTTGTTCAACAAAACTCTAATCGCATGCATAATTTTACACAGTTCATTACTGTAGTTCATTAAGAGACGAGAGGTGCTTTTTCAGAATAGATGGTGTTGGTCCAGTATATAGCGATGTAGAATATTCACTGCCGGCTCTAAAATGAGGCTCATGTACAGTAATGGTAGTGCACTAGTTGTATAGCAAATTGCTAGTTCCAATCACCATCGTTGTATAAAGCCACCCACATATTGATATTACCCCTCACATAAACCTGTGAACATGAATTAAAACAGCTGCATAATGTGTTCAAAACATTAGCCTTTGCATACTGGTTACCGCTGCCTCGTTGCTGCTGCTTTGTTTTCCCCGTTTGAGTCTCCCTCACCCTTTCTTAGCGATGATAATGTGTGACAACACACAGCGCAGGGTGCCGCACGGCAGGTGGCCGCTGGGAACCTCGGCGCCTCTCGAGCGACCGGCCTCTGGCAACCGTTGACCTCGCGACACGCGCACACACTCATACATACTAACCTAACCGCCCAGTGTGTCAGCCGAGGCAGCGGAGCAACCCAGGGAGCTTGTCCGACACGCTGAGTCGACAACAAGGGGAGCTCGAGTGGCAGAGGAGGCCTTGAGGGTGAGCTCACCGTGTCCCTACGTCACCGCATACACCGCGCGGTGTTGACGGGGCAAGCGGAGGAAACGCAGCGGCGAGTGTGGAAAAAAAAATAATAATAATCTTTTAAAGTCAAGTGTCAGAGCTTATTACTGACTGTGCGGGAAACCAGGGAGTACGGTTGTTCTGTTTGTGTGATTGCACTTTTCTCAAGTGAATTATTCAAATTAGAACATTATATGGGTAGAATGTCTAAAGAAATAAAGTTCTCAAATGACATGTATGTGTGAGTTTGAAACTGCTGCTTCAGTTATCAAGCTCAAAGTATAAAAAAGGCATTCATCTCCAGAATATACCAAATGTGTGAATGGTAACGAGGGACAGCGAAAGAGGGGTGTATTGTAGTTCAACCTATGTTGTACTTACATGGCTCCAAAGCCTGAGGACATTTTCTCATTAACATTTAATGACAAAAGTATTCCACATTCAATCCCACACTCAGCTTTTTGGGTAGAAGTCAAACGAGAGCTCAGACTAAAAATAACGGCCACACAGAAGGAGGAAAAAAACAAAAGCAAAGCTTCTTGCAGCTACAAGAATCGACGATGATAACTCTTATCACACTTGGCAGTCTGTGTTATGTTTATATGCAGTTATACAGTGAGTGCCCTTCTCCCCGACGGCCAGGCAGCTCCGAAGCAGAGAGCATATATTTCAACGGAGGATGCCCGCTCGGAGGTTTAATGGCATGGGGCTGTATGTCCTGTCGTAGTATAACAGTATTTTATTGGAGATTACCTTCAGTCTAATCAGATGCAGATGTGGCAACTGATTGATTACATGAATCAAAACACATTAATTGAGCTGAGGTGTCGGTTCCTCTTTTGCATTTTTCAACATATTTTTCACCATTTGTACTTCAAGAAATTTAGCCTGCAGCATATATTTACATTCCAAATTGGAGCCATTATTCCTCTGTTAGTGCTGCTATGAACTGCTCACACCAGGTCTGCTGTTTCTCTGACTTTTTGACAGAACACTTTAAAATTCATGCATGCAATACATACACGAAAGTTGATGACAAAGAGAGGACAGACAGGGACGCGCAATTCCCAAACGCTACATGCTGTCAACAACGTGAATGCTGCCCATTATCCAGCGCACTTCACAGAACTTTTACAATGACTAAATGGCCGTAATTCAGTCGCAATTTTTGCAATATAAAACGTGGACACGTGCCTCAATTCAACTTCCTTTTTATCACATCCTCGATCAAACGACACAGAAATCACTTAGCCCGTCAAGTGGCAAACAGTACGCTGTGTCATTGTCCATTCATGCAGCGAGTGCTGAAGTGATTGAACCACCGGAAATCGTGCCAGATTGCTGTGGAATATTGAGACAAACAATGCATCTGGTATGTTAGGGCTTGGATCCGCTTTTACGATACCCGGGGACTAAAGGTTTGCTTTTACCTTCAATTGGCTATTCATTTAGTAACTAGAAGCGTCACTTTGAGGGAAGATTACAGCTGAAGAGCACACGTCACCACAAACCATTTCCAGCTCTTAAAAATGCATTTGCTGGAACCTGCTGCGCTGGAATAAGGAGGGCAGCTGCAAGAGGCAGTGGATTGCAAAACAGCCGCTTTCCCACGCTGCACATGTTCAATAAGAGGTTGGATCAATACTAACCTTTATTTTCTGTCAAACACTGCCTTACACAAAGCTTTGTTTGATCCACAAACGATGCGAGACAATTAACCAGGTCTGACCGAACCAGGTATCGGGTTTGAGGACGGGTGAGTCGAGGTGGGTGCTAAAAGATGTTTGGTCTTTTTGTAAAGGATCATTTCATTTTGAAGCAGGGAGGGAAAAAAAAAAACAATAGAGTCCAGTAGGTGGTGTGTCACGTAACGGTACTTCCATCTCCACAGTTCAAGGCAGGGTGAACGCTTATCCAAAGTGATGACTCAAACCTACTGTGTCTGACCAAGGCCAGTGTGCTTATATGAACACACATGGGGCATTGTCTCACATACTGGTGACAGCACACACAACAACCTATAATACATTTGTGTTCTGTAAAAATTGACAAGGAAACAATGTCCTGAGATACAATGTATCTAATTGGTCGGAACAAGTGTGGTGATTTTTTTTTATTTTGGCCAGCTTTTTGTCTTTGTTAATCCTTCCGTCTTGGCTTCATCATATTTAAAAGAATTTTCACACTTTCACATGAGTGCTTTTCCATTCTTCTCTCTAAGCCGCCAATCTGAGGAGTACAGAGAGCCAGCCACCGGCTCTCAAGCACGCGTTTACGGACCTGCGTCGTTATTTTCATTCATCTTTGGTTTTGTTTTTGTCAGATTTCACGCTGTTAAATGATACAGTCTGCTCTGATGTAGAAAAAGAAAAGAAAAAAAAGGAGAAATCTGCAACATAATGAGGCATCATTAGCTGGCTTGTTTCCCTTGACTATCCAGGCCATGTACCGTTTTATGTCGCCTCTATAGACAAAACTAGGTGCTGCAAGGAAAACATGCAATTTACAATTGCGTTAAATCTACAATGTGAACACAGATTGAAAGATAATTAAAGTATTTTTTCCACAATATAAACCAATTGGTAATCATAGTATACATTATTTTCACTCTTTCTATCACCTGCCGATGGCAGTCACCTTTTTAAAAGCTACCTGTAGTATATCAGCGCCACAGGGATGCGGTACAGTGGGCGTGAATGATGATAATACCCGAGGTGTGATCATACCATGTTCCTGCCAAATAAAACTGACAGGAGGAGACAGTAATCCCGGTTTGTCCCGCTGCAGTTTTTGACTGTAATCTCAGCTTAATGTCCAGGAAATGTCCTGACAAGGTGATTGCACACGAGGGCAGATGTTGCAGCGTGTTAAATCCCATGTTGCACCAGAGCAAATAGATGAATGAGTGCTCACGTTCTCTGGTGTTTCCAAATGCACATATTCTTATCTGCTCAGGGATTTCTTCCTACAGTAATGCATTTAGGAATAGATCTTTTTCTGAGCCCGTTTTGTTGCAGTCCATATGAATTTACTGGTTTGCAGTTTCACTACGGGCTATTCCTGAACTTCAATAGCAGACATGGAGAATACTGTTTTCCCTTTTTCATTTGATAAATTATTTAAATGTTCAGAAAATGCTCTGTCAGCAGGTATTGTGTTTTGGTCTTAAAGGTTACGGGTATAGTAAGTAAGCAATGCTTGTATACAATCATTTGGATCTGAAGCTGAAATTATGTAGCGGTTTAATATCATGTGGTTATCAAACAGTTCTTCTGTGTGAATTCATGTTTTAATCAATGAATTGTAAAAGGGCACACACAACTTTACATTCTGCACGGATTGTTATGTATTCATTTCATACAGCTGTTGTTTTAAGACCATATTTTCCCCATATTTATAAATACATCATTAACAAAGCGCTCAAGGACACTGTAACACGTAGAGACAGAGACAAACGTATTCTTCAAACAGTAAAGGATTATAATGAGTAGAGTACATTCTTGTTTTATACTGAGTAAGTCAGTAAAGGGTTAAATACACACAGCTGCTCTGGCCAGTAGCAAAGCCTTGAACAATGACTTAATGCACTCCACCGAGGCTGCTTCACATCCCTCTAATGGATCATTTTTCACCTGGCACCTCAGCTCTCTTAAGAATAACCGAGAGGGATCAGCTTAATCGATTCCTTTCCTCTACACCGATCTGGATCAATAAGGATTCCTGCAGTATAAACCAACAACTTCATTTCCAGTGCCGTTGATCTCACTCTTGTCATTTAAAATTGCATAATGATTTACGTTGATGCGACTGATTTGCCTTACGTCTAGCCCCATGTTCATGAAAGGCAGCTGCATGTATTTTAAGCGATGCCACACATTATAGCTAATTTCTTCCCGTTCTCTTCTCATTTAAAAGGTAGTACTATTGTTAAACCCTTATGATGGCCATCCTTAGCCTCAACTGCAGGGCTTTAAATGACAATTAATCTTGCAAGTTATCTTCATCGACGCCCAGATCTATTCCCTGAGTGCACATTCTGGCAGATGATTCACAGGCATGTTGAAAAAGCGGTTGGAAGTCTGCAAGATTGTGAAAACCTGCGGGGGATAAAATGCATGCGCCCCATCAGTATGCAATACATCAAAGATGCCGAGACGCCTCAATGACGCGCTCGCTGGCATGATCAAAACAGCGCCCTTAAAATGCAAAAATCTCACTCTGCGATGGGAAGGAAGTACTAATACAAACAACAATCTTCAGAAATAACAAAGGCAGAAACGAGAGCCACCGAAGTGGAGTACCTTCAAAGGAAATATGAATATGCCGGAGTGTCATTGTAATAATAACCCCTTAACTTGGATTCAACCTTCATCCAGCTACTTACTGGGAAGAAAAAAAGACAACACATTCCCAGTATAATCAGATAACGTAGGTGTACGACGAAAAAGTAAGCGGTTATTTATACCGCATGTTTACACAGGCATCGGCTACTCGGGGAAGGTGCGTTTGGTGTGTGTGTGGTGGGGGTTTGAAGAGGAGAATACAAGCTCCCTTTTACCCACGACATCGCCAGTCCTTTATCATGGGAGGCTATGCAGGGTTAACGGCACAGGGATACCTCTACGCCCGTGAGGATTATTGCCAATACGCTCCCACAAAACAGCTGCAGAAGGCAAATAATTGTCTTAAGGTGAATAACAATACCATGTTATCCCAGCGAGGGGAGAGGGCGGGGTGGTACACAAACCAAATAAAGCTTATTTCCCCAACCTATGTTTCATTTATGAGATGCTCATATGAAGCCTGTTTCTCTTGGTTTGTATTCATGGCTTAGGCACAGAAATGCGAAGGGGGGAAACAGGATTTAGCAGAATGCCCAAGGAAATGAACAGAGGTTGCAGGGCCATGCCAATATGCTCATAACACAGCGATACAAGGACTCTCCCCAGAGTGAGCTGGGATTTTGTGAATGAAACCCTTCCTTATCTATTCTACTCCGGCTGCCAATCAGTAAACGCTGCCCAGGGGGAAGCCCTCTCCGCTGCACGCAACAGTCAAACACATATGCAAATGTGCCCGTTTCTCCAATCTAAATAAGCCGAGCTGAGCGGAGACAGAGGTGACGCGTATGAGACCGGCCCGACTCGGTCTTTACTTGGTGGTTGCATGCAGTATCGCCTCAGGTTGGTAACTGAGCAGGGCGGCTGTGACATTGAGACAAAGAGCTTGTGTTTCTCATCAAAGCTGGGCCAGTTTGTGGCTCATGTTAGGTCAGACAAGACTGACAGCTTAACCGCAGACTCTCCAACGGCCAACCTGCTACCTGACAAATCACAAAGAGATCTGACTGCAGACGAAGGCTGGGTTGATGTGTGTGTTACCGTACACATATCACTCGGAGTGCTTCTATTAATGGTCCCAATGATGATGAACTGAAGAACATTTTTACATGATGTAATGTTAAAAAAAAATACTTTTCTCTCCTGTGCCTCCCCCCCATTCCTCCTCACCGCTCCCTTTGTTTGTAATGTTTTGTTTTAACGGCTGTCTCTTTAAGCCCCCTCAAAAAAAAAAAGCCCAGTTTGTTCTGATGGCTCAGCGTTTTCAGATCTTCTGTGTTGTGCTGTTACTGCAGCCGAAGACTCACTGAGTTTGTCAACTCCACTGAGTTCTGCACTTCTGCAATGACTGGACAGTTTTGATGTCACAACCTTGTGGAAGTCCCAACAGCTAAAAGGCCCAGTTTCTGAATATGAATGTGCATTTCTTTGTGGATTAGGAGTATGGATATTTTAATAGTAATTATATAGCACCTGCTTTATGATTAAGAACTTTTGAAGGATTTAATAATATACTTCATGCTTTAAAATAATACTGTCTTGAGAAATGATTGAATGAAGCCCGGACATTGTGAAGGGGTTTAAGGTTTTGCAGGACAAAGTTTGGACAGAATGCATAATTTTCTTCTGATCTCTATGGAAAACTTTACCATTATTTACATTTGCAATTTTCAGCATGTTTGAGTTAATCTCCTCATCTCGTCAGCTCTGCCCTTACACTCTTGTGCAGGTGCTATAATTAGTGCTTAATGGAGATGATATGATTAGCAACCGCAGAAATTACTGGAGCACTGAATCTCAAATTAACAATTTTTTCATGGAATAAGGAAACTCCACATAGATTTACAGTGTATTTATGTATATATATATATTTATCACACGGCTACAACCACGGGCTTAGCAAAGGCAAAATCAATAGTTCATCTACGAGTCATATGCATTATTTTAGCCTCTACATCCTCCAATTAAACAGAAGAAATTGAGCAAAAAAAGCTTTTTGAAGTTCCTTTTGTGAGGGACTAATATTATTATTCTGCCTCTAAAATTTGACAACTTGCATTTTCTTTTTTTAAATTAGAGAAACAGTTATTTCAGTCATGATATTTGTTTGACCAAAGGCAATGCTGTCTGTGCAGAAATATTATTCCCAAGTTGTTGTTGTTTATGGGTTCAACAGCGCATTTCATCACACGTTCAGTTACACATTTTTGCGACTCCAAAACATCACTTTTTTACAGAACTTTTAAAAACAATATCTGTTGCAGACTTATTGGTTCCAAATGAATGCTGCTGAATGAGCTAAAACAAAAAAAGGAGCTTTTCTTATTGCGTTTGTCAGCGCTCACCTGCTGCATCGAGACCTAATCCTGTTCACACGTTGGAAAGCCCGGCTTCTTTTGCTGTTTGATCTGGTTTTTGCCTCGAGTCACATGCTTTATTTTTGACACCCATGTCTATCCAGAGTTTCCCTTCTGTGGCAGCAAAAAAAAAGGGTCAATTGAAGAAAATGAAGAAAATTGCAATTTAAATATTCATAAGGCTCTTTGTCTTTTCCCTCCCATCTGTGTCAGAGAGAGATCATGCTATTCCGCCGTGGATTTTGGCAATTACCTCTCCTTGTAACCTCCCCATGTCCAAAGTCACCCGTGCGATCTTAAGAGGCATGAGCAACCTTAACATAATTGTGGGGTGAGACGAGGATGCCAACCGACCGGATTCTGCTCCAGCTGACATCATTTCACTGTTGTTGAATTAGAGCAGACCCCTGCATTGTCTCTTGCAAATTAATCCTAATGCCATTGCTGTGCAGTCTGAAAAAGATTACATTGTATAATTGCATGTCTCGCTCTGGCAAAATGAGGCATTTTGAATGCCAAGTAGATCATGTAGGTGTGGGAAAACCTAGATTGTCAAACTTAAACTATTTGAAAAATTCAAAGCCAGTCCCCCCAAAAAACAATAGCTTTTGGGCCAGTGTAATCTTTTTTAAAATATGACGTACCTCACCCTGAGTGGTGACAGCAGTGGCATCCTGGTCTACACAGCTCAGACAGGATTTTGGCAAAAGGCTTGAGCGAAAGGCCAGCGCTCTGTCACACTATCACTGCAGTATGGACCGTCGGGAGGCAGCTCCCCAGTGTCTTTGTTCTCTGAGTGCCAATTATGTCATCCAATTGAATTATGCCCTTGAGTGGTATTATACGCAGTTGTGGAGGGATCCAAACATGTGTATTCATTAAGGTTTGTTCACAGGAAAGATTGAATGACTGGCCTGGTCTAATTAATATGAATAAACACAATGCATAACCAATTTAAATGTGTATGATCGCCATGCATTGTAAAAAAAAGCCACGTTTGGTGTAATTGTTCCACCTCAGTAAACTTAAAAAAATCTTGGCCTCTCTGCCATTACGTGCCACTCAGTTTGAAGTACTTCCACACAGAAGTGTATTGATTTTAATGAAGCTGTGAATCAAAGAGCCACCAAGTTACTCCAGTGAACTGGCACTGCAGCTAAAGTATTACCGAGTAGTTTCGCATGCGACTGACTGAGAAAGGAGCCAAGGTTTCTGTCCCCAAACTAACAGACCATCATGCTTGCTCCAAAGTAATCTTATTATGAATATCTCTGGCAACAGATTGCACTCATGGAGCACCCTTTATCAAAGCTTTCAACACCATGCTCAGTCAGGTTTTACTCATTAAAAAGTGCTGTTGACACCAGATGGGAAACAGAATTACTTCAGCGCTTCAAATGCTGCCCGTGAGCTGATACTCGAAAACAAGTCTAAATTCATTTGCCTAAGTCAATCAATCCTGAAAACACTACTTTGACGCTTTTCTTTCTCTTAGCCTTAATCATGCCCTCCTTCCTCTCCTGAGGGTCTCTCTTTCTCTCTATGCTAGATCTCTTTCTCGCTAGCTCTGTCTAGCTTGCACTAGCTCTGTCTAGCTTGCACTAGCTCTGTCTAGCTTGCACGAGCTCCCCCACTGTGCCATAGCTGATTTGGCTACTAGTTTGTGCTGCAAAGCCCTCTCAGTGGGAGCCAGGAGTCGGTTGGCAGGGTCCTTCCCTTCAGCGAGACACCTTAGGTCCCTGCAGGCTCTGGTGGTTTTGACCCCTTTCATCCCATTCTCACCCTGACGCAGTGACATCCAGTGTACACATCTTGTGTTGGTGATTCAGAATCGGCATTGCTATGTGGGCCAGGGCCAAAAAAAAGCAGCATGCACCTTCTTATGTGTGATGTAAACCTTGCAAAGGAAGATTTATTTTGTTCTCTCTGGCTGTATCTGTGCTGAGCCTGAGTCCACCAGAGGCCGCACAGGCAGCGCCTTCCTCATTCCACCCGCCTGCGAGGGAGTTGGTCATCTAAAACTGTTCACAAATAGTCGGAAGGAGCCACATCTTTCTTTATTACGTCACACGACAGAGATCTAAACTTGGCAAATCTCCACACTCAGAGACAAAGGAGTTTGATGTAAAACACATCAGTGTAAAAGGAAAAGTCAATGTCACTTCATGTATTGTTTATAAATTAATATGGTTTCACGCATTTGAATTTCCTCAAGTGCAGTCATTTATTTAGTCAGCCACCAAAAATCAAAGGTAGACAGCCGCAAGATGCGAGCTTCTAACTCCCCCCAAATCATTTTCAATTTAACAGAACTGCTACTGTACTTTATGTTTAATCCCTGGCCTCATTCCTCCATAACAGTTCCCCTATGCGCACACACATAATGGAATGAAGTGTCTTGTGACAAATACTGGCTTAGGATGGTCCTTCAGTTTAACAGCCATAAAGATTGAATAAGCAGGCTGCAGAGCATTTTTGGTTCAATTCATTCTATACAACTACTCATCTTCTTTTAATGAAAAAAACCCAGACACAAAAACCCAGCATCCAGTGAATTACAGACCAAATTATCTACTTCAAAGGTTTCAGCAGAACAGCCGAGTTGGTACCATTGACTAGAGCCGAGTTTACGTTTCACTCGTTCTTAGCTCCAAATTCAATTTACACAATTAAACGTAATCCAGTGTTGGGAATGCAGGTAGCACACAGAGGTTTGATTAAAAATGTAACAATACCATGATAGGAAAATCGAATTAAGAACATGGCTGCCTCAGTCAATCAAGTGTGAGGCTGTGGAATCTCATCAGTGTCTCGCTGAGGGAGCTTGTGTTTGTGTGTGGAGGTCCTTGTGCGTGCATGTGAACACGCATGTCCACGACCCTGCCATCTCAGTACACTAGATAATCCACATCCTGGACAAGCGCAAACTGCAGTCTTCCAGAAGACTGCAGAAGGTAATTACAAATTAGGCCAGCCCTTGGATCATGAGGCAGACGGCATTCTCCAGTGCATCCTATCGCCCCGACTCTCCTAGGCCAAAACAGGCTTAGGCCAAGTGAACAATGACTCAGACCTCCCCGCTGTGACAAAAACGCAAGCAGGCGTCCTGCGCTAAGCCCGCTAGGGACTGTTGTCCTTGGTGAATGGCTTCCCGGTGAATTAGCACCAGAGGTCACTGGTTGGCTTGTACTCTGAGGGGAAAATCTCCGGAGGTATACGTTCAAGCGGCTACAGTAGGTGTTGCTATACAACTTCAAGTCACTCAAACCCTTTTTGCCCTGAAGAAAGAAGAATTTGATGTGAAGCTTTGACAAGTGGCACTCTTCTCAGCACTCCTAGGTGTGGGAATAAATGTCTGTCTTCATCTGAAGATACGTTAAGCGCAGGCAGCGGCAGCTTAGTTTTCCAAACACACAGGCACATGTAGACATCTCTGACTGTTTTGATGATCATCATCAAGCGTCAAACTTACATCTAGTCCCCTGACAGGATGTGCACGCATGAGCAGGAGAGAGCTTGTAGCAACTTAGACAGTGAGCCTGTGATCGCTCTTTTTTTTGTCGGAGGGTGTGTGAGAATGTGTGCGAGGGAGCGAGGCGAGGCGGCGTGATCATTATCGCGCCGGTGTGCGCGCGCACATGCATATGCCTCCTGTCTTCACGGTCATCAGGGCTGATGATGTGTTCAAGGTGGCACGACAGCTCGGGGGATGGCGCGCTGGGCGAATGCTAAGGGGAATACCAGCCATCGAGACGTTCCAGTTCATGAAGTGTGCAAATCAGGCGGCAAGGGAAGGGGGAGGGTGCGGTTAGGATGGGGGGTGGGGAGGATTAGAAGGGAATGGAATAGCCAGGCCAGGGCCAGACCACCTCATCTGGGAGGCGAGGGAGGAGGGGATTAGAGGGATGGAGAGGACGGAGAGGCAGCGAAGGGGAGAGTAGTAAAAGTAGGGATACAAAGACAGAGTGAAATCCAGAGATAATAGCTGAGTGAAGGGATGCGAGATAGGGTGAAGTGCAAAGAGCCAGCGAGTTGATGGCGAGAGTACTTCCCTGTATCTTCAATGGAGCAGACTAGCAAACAGCTTTGCTTTGACTGCCTTCCTCCAAGACTTTTTTTTTTTTTGGGAGCATGAATTAACAACTGCACGGAGCAAACGCGATACATTATCGGCTCTGCCTTGCAAGGAAGTGTTAAACAAGTCTGTGTATTGACTTGTCATGCATGTCATTTTGGCCTCGGGGCATCAAAAAGAGTAAAAATCTGTCTTCCGTCGAACTGTAGAGACTTTTCCAACATAGTGGCTTCAAATAAGTCTTTGTATACTGATTCCCCCCTCTTACCCGCTCTCAGTTACCATGGCAACAGGAGTTGAGGATTTGGTTAAAAAGAGAAAAGGCGTTTTAAGAGTTGCCAACATTCATAGACAAGTTCGTGGATCCTTTTACACTTTAGTTTTTTTCTTTTTCTTTTTTGCAAAGTAAGTGTTTTATTTTTTTCTTTAAACCGCCCTCCATTTTTTTCCAGCAGTTGTCCCGTGCTTTTCAAAAAAGCAGATTAGTCAGGAGAGCAGTGTTAAAGTAGCGGGTGCCAACAATAATGTCTGGCAATTCCACTTCTCAGAAACAAGGCACATTTTAATCCGCTTGCATGATACAACTTCTTTTGTAGAAATATAAATAAATATATTTATTTAGTGCTGAGGCAAACCCTGTACATTTGCTCGATGCAGACATCCTGTAGAGAGCCATCCTGCACAACAACTCATAACCACTTAAGCTTTACATGTGTGGAATCATAAATTAAACGTCCCTTAAAAAAGCACATTGTATATTGTACATTATAATTGTATCAGCTCTGAGTATATCAATCTACGCTTAGCTATCGCATCTTTAAAAGGTCATGCAATTATGTGTATTATCATTTCTTATCATGACTTACTATCTATCCCCACAATTTGAAGGCCTGACTAATATTGTTCATATTTTTGAGCGATGATAATGAGTGACTCCTCCCTATTTTGTTAATAAGAATGTGGAACTAAATGGGCAGATCGGCTGAGTGATTTTGTCAGGGCTAGGGAATTTAGTGTGTGTGTGTGTGTGTGTGTGTGTGTGTGTGTTTGGCAGTGGTTTTGTGTAATAGTGCTTCTCTCTATTAGATCCCATGATGTAATCCATCTTCTGGATAATTAGCAATGAGGGGATGGAAGGGAGGAGGAGGAGGAGGAGGGGCTGGCATGCACCGTTATAGATGAAGGCTCTTTGTCTTTACCCTGATGGAGGGTGTGTTTAATAGATGTGTGACATGTTAGTCTCCCGTGAGTAACGCAGTGTCTTCCATATTTTCTTAATACTCTCCTATACTATCTAAGAAGCCCCTCTTTCCTTTACTAGAGGTGTTGTTTGCATGCATTTATTGGCGGGTTAAAACAGGGTTTCGTTATATGCCACCCGAGTAAGTCTGCTTCTGTGTATCCGTCTTCTTTAAACAATGGAAAACATGTGCTTGAGAGGGGAGCATCGTGTAAGATGACAACGATACTGATAAGCGTGGGTAGAATTAAGACAACCTTGTTGCAGTCAAATACGCGGCACACAAATGTTAAAATTTACACCCACAGCCATAAAACATACACTCTGGTGTAAAGACACAGTGGGCTAATGGTACAGCATGCATTATACAGTAGATGAGTACTATACTCAAAAGTGGGTAACTTTAAGATTCTCTGGAGACTTCGAGGATACCACGTCGACAGGAAGTGGACTGAATGTCAATGCAACGCCTCTGGGGCAATTACCGTATCCAAGCTCCATCGGGGGAGCCCTTGATTGCTCCAAAGAGAGCTCTCTTACTTTCTGATTCGCGCGTTGCCTCATGCCCACTTGCACCCAAAATGCAAGTGGAGAGCGTCCGCGTGAAGGAATCAGATTTATTACTGGAGCCTGAGATTAAATAACCGCGCACAGAAATGGTGCTGACCAACGCTAGAATGAGGCTGCATGGGGAATAAGCAGTGCGCCGCTTCTTTAAAACTCACAAATGCCTCACAACAGGTGCACTTCAGGTCATCTATATTTAATCTGAGTGGCCTTTGCTGGATGATGAACGTAAACAAGAGTGTGCATGTGTTTGTGCCGTAAGCGATGGCCAATACAGTCGCCCTCCCCTGTCGATGCAAGTGAAGCTGCTGCTTTGCTTCCTCTTCAGAAAAACGCTCATTAAACCCGCCTCCGGGACTGCATGTGTATGAGTATACCGACATACGAGCATTTGTGTGTGTGTGTGTGTGTGTGTGCTTTCGTGGGTGTGTGCACTTTGCGTTTGTGCTTGCGCCTGCTCCAGCGAGGTGCTTGTCAGGACTCGCGGGAGAGGTCAAAAGGGAGAGGTCGTTAATCAAGACGGACAGGAGCAACACACTGGCGTTCCCGGGATGACAGTGTTGCTGGGAGCTGCCGGTCCCTCAGCCCAGATCCCTCTCTGATCAGAGCACCAATTAAGAACCGTGCTGCTCCACTCCTCAGCAGAGGCAAGGAAGACAACCTTTTGTTCCCTGCCTTACATCCCACAAATCAGACGAGAGCCCAGGAGCAGGTCCGGCTGGGTTTTTAGTACAACAGGAACACGAGGGTGTTCGGCGCGCGCTGATGCGTTCCAGAGAACGGGCTCATGTTGTACTTTGCGTCGTCATCATGTATGAAATGACAAATAAGGCAGAGAATAGCTGAGATGCAAACTCCAATTACACTTCATAGTGTAAAGCACAGACAGTTGTGCAGCAGCTTTTTTTGTTGCAGTAATTAGACTGCACTGACAAAACCGAGCTCAGTGTCATCACTGACAACAGAAAGCTTCTCTTAAGGTTCGTCCCATGCTTCGATAACACTCATCAAATTGCAGGACCTCTATTCATGGTGTGTTTTTTTCTTGCCTCACCCAGACAGCACTAATGATCAATTCCAGCCCTCAGCATGTTTATTCATGAGTGTGTTACACCTGGTTCCTCTTTGTTGCCGATGCATTTCCTCAAGTATTGTGTGACGCCTTACCTCCCACGCGCCTGGCTCAGATGCCATTTCTCTCGTCTCCTTCTCACGATCGGGCTTTGTTGGACACACACGCCCACGCACACACACAGCTATTGCTTGCTAATCTGAGCTCTTTTATTTAAATGTTTGTGTTTTTTTTCCTTTGGTTATCTAATTAGTATTTTTTTTGTCACATTTATTGTGTCAATAATTAGTTTGACTAGCATTAGTATTATTAGTATTTTAATTATTTGCTTTGCTGTTCAGACATGTTCTCAAGTCGAACATGTCCATCACAAGTTCCGAGAGCTAAACATTTTCTAAATCCTTCTCTTCTCCAGTACATTTTACACTTCAAGAATAAAACACTAAAGCATTTTTGCATCAAAAATGACTCAAACGCTCAGTCAACCATTACCATCGTTGCGCTTTATTTTCTTTTTGACTGACTAAGGATTAAAAAGATAGCTTCCCATATTTACTATACAAAAGTAAATGTGCTTTGAACTTTCTTTCACTGCCTAAAAACTCTCGATTCAAAAATGCTTCTGGCTGCGAATGTTTTAGATAATTCTAAAATCTCAGTTTCATTTAAGTTCTGATGTTAATTACTCTTATTTATCTTTATGGTCTTGGACAGCTCTTGGGCTTGTTTAGGTTGTTTTTTTAATCCCGTAATCATATCTGTTTTTGGTGTGTTATCTTCCTCATGTTGTTTGTCTGTATCTTTGCCAGAAAACTCCTTAAAGTCGTTTTCCTCCCAGTTAAATTGCTTTTCTAATCAATTAAATGAATAGTGTTTCATAAATAAGCCCAAAAACAACTCACTGATCCAGAAACTCAAAACACATTCAGTCATTTATTCATCCATGCTCTCAGTGTTGGTGTAATGGCCTCCACGTGGCCAACACAGGACACTGCATTGTCTACAGACAGCAGAACTGAACGAGCATTATTAATTCACTCGCCTTATCCGTGCAATATTGCTGGACGGTGTAGGATGCATCACATCTGTGACTTGGTGCGTGTAAACACAGCCGGTATGTTTGTCTGCCTGTTTCATCTCCTCACAAACGCTTCAGTGAGAGTTTCTCGTCTCTCCATCGCTCTCCCTGTTTATCTCAATGTCTCGCTTCCTCCTCACCTTTTCTTTTCCGCTTTTCTCCTTGCCAGACTGATGCGATGCACCATTTCAGGGCAAGCTCGGTGGTTAGAGTTTCCACCCACTGATATGATTAGGTGTCATTAGCCGGTTCAGCCCGTCAGGCAAGGCTGACACTCAGCAAGTGAGAGAGGTCTGTGGTATTGATTGCTTCTACTTTAGAGAGCTTGACCCCATTCTTCAGCCTTGCTTCACTGCTAGAAATGAGCAATCCTACTATGGCATGTGCTGGTGAGTTCAAGCTGAAGAGCATGTATATGTCTCTACGTATATATCTATCTTTTCTGCCATCTATCTCCTTTGACTCCTCGTCTGGATGTCCTGCAGCCATCTCGTCCCTCCGCTGTGTGGTCGCTGAAGAATATGAAGTTTTAGTTGCAGCTGTCTCGCTGGGGAAATATAAGTTGACTGTCTATTGCATTACTGTTTCTAAGCCTCACATCAGGAGGTGATCAGATTCCCTGAGGTAGAAGGACCACGGGAAATGGAGAAAGGGAAGAAAGAATGTGTGTGTGAGTTTGTCTCTCTGTGTGTGTGTGTGTGTGCCTTGATGATTGTGGGTGCACTTTTGGACCAGTACTGTTCCCTAAATCAGATTTGTACAGGCTGTTGTGTTCATGTATGTGTCTGAGCCAGGTATCATTTTCTGCTGTGCATGCAGTCTGTACACAGTAACCATTTTGTTCGGGTACAGTGCGTTCTTGTTAACTCAAACAGTCAGGCTGTAGCTTGGCTCTGTACAAAGAATCCAAACAGACATTTGTTTTTTTTCGAACAAACATTAGCATGAACAAGAAACATGACTTAGCTGACATTACAATTATTTGGTTGTTGCTGCCCTGACAATGTGGATCCAGTACTGCAGGTACTGATGCTGTCCTGAGATTTTCAAACACTTTTCTTTCGTGGATGATGGCAGTTAAAAACAAAAAAATGCAGTCAGCAGTTTATTGTGGGGAAGGAACAACAACTTCTCACTGAGATATGTTGAAGGAAAATGGCCAGGAGCATGCAAATAATAGCTCAGTGCAACAGCGATCATCTCTGAACTCATGAAACCTGTGAGTGGGTGACAGAGGCAGCATACTGGTACACTACACTGATCACCAAAACAGCCTCAGATCAGGCATCAATACAAGGATTCATCCTGTGTCAAAGGTAGTTTATGATTGTGTAATGGCCATCAATACAAACTGACCACTGACTTACATTTTTATGGATTTCAAAAACAATTCAAAAACTGTAATATGTAAGGCCTGAATAACACATACTATGGTAAAAGTATGTGAATGGCCAAATTTAATATATGTATTTTACTTGATAAATAGGGAGTTATAAATATTAAACACACTTGATGACAGTGTTTGTTTAAATGAGCAATGCCAATGAATACATGTTACTCTCATGTGTTCACGCATACAGTATGAATTAGAAGCATATTTATTAATCGCGAAAAGGCAGGCTCAAAAGTCATGGGTTGTTATATAAAATATTTTACTTCAGAACAAGTATCTACAACAAAGTAAAAATATTCCATTACAAGTACCAGTCCTTCATTCTAAATCCTTCTTAGTAAAATGTTTTAGAAAATGTATCAGAGGATAAAGTACAGGAGCGCTGAGATTAATGTGGTGACAAAAAAAAAAGTTCTGCTCCACAAATCATTTTTTGAGGATTTCTTGCTTGTATTGAAATATTACATTGGTGATGTTCGAGGCGGAGATGTCTCTTTGGAGAAAGTGCTTACAACTCACAAACAACTGAAACATTGAGAGGGCATGAGTCCTGACCAACCACTGCATTAATATAACGGCCACAAGCCAAAAACGATTGATGAAGATCAACGATTGAGGCTCCTTCACCATGTGTTGTATATAAATATAAAGTACTGTATGTTTTTCAAGTAAACTCTACAAACAATAGCTCTCAGATATGATGGTGTGGCGTGTTTCATTCATAAACGAGGCTACCTCGTGCAAGATTAGATTCTGCTGCAAAACCACTATCAGCAGTTGGCAAACCGTCTCTCTGACCCGACCCGAGTTCTCTCACCACTCCTTAAGGTTGATATGTTATCTCATCTCTGATTGAATATATATCCCCACCAATCACAAATGAGGTCTTTACTATTTGTTTTTTCTAAATCAGGGTAAGCACTTCATCCAGTGTCCTATAAAGGCAAGGACCAGCCTTACCCAGAGTGCCCAGAGCCCCGCTTTGATGCTGAGTAGCAGCTTAACAGGCTTATACTGGGGCAGGGGAGCAAGTCAATCAGCTGCTATTGAGTGACTGTGATGGCCAGCTGGACCATCACACTCCCCAGAGAGACAGTTTTGTTTTTCCATTAAGATCGTTATTACACAAGGAGGCATGACACAACCTCCAAGTGAGTTTCCCTGTACACAGGAAAGATAGAAAAAGTAGTTCTTATGAATGAAGTTGGCACCACAGCTGTGGCAAAGATGGCAATATCTGTGAACTCAATGCTTAACCCGAGAACACTAACGTCGGGTGATTTTTACCCGAGCAATTGTGGTAACATCCTTTCCATTGCGTTGCTTTTGTCAGAGTTGCGTGGATCTTTGTGTAGCTTCATGCTGCTCAATGATGATATTGAAGATAGGCCGGTCTCTCTGCTCAAATCCCTGTTTTTTTTAACAGGCACATAGTAGCAGCGTTAGTAATAGAGGGTGAACATTTTTCGGATGGACATTACCCTTGGAGGGAGAAAGGCTCACATGTCACAGGAACGGGTGGACCAAAGAACATGACACCTGTTTTTCGTTTCACGAAAGGTTCTATAGGCTAAAATAAAAGAAGAGTACTGCAATTTGCTTGTATTGTTGTATTTTAATACATTTGGATGAGAAGTATGCTTTATCAGGTACATTATATCGGGTAAAATTAGTCAGTGATGCTGTTACTGTTTGTAACGTTAGTGTTCTAGGGTTAAGAAAAACAAGGCATCTAACCAACAGTGCTTTAGTCTTCATGCTCAAAATTAGATTTCTCGTATACCACGCATGCTTGAGATTTGCATTCAAAAGTGAAATGAATGATTATTGGATTACTGAGCGAAAGAAAACTCCAGTTTTCATTTAAGCTCACCAAGCGTCCTGTACCAGCCAAAGGGGAATTTGATGGCCTCCCCCTTTGTCAGCTAACAGGCCCAGGAGGGAGCGCCATTAGTTTTAATCAAACGCCACTCTAATCGAGAGCCCTCCCATCTTCATAAAGATAATTACTAGAAATGTCAGGATCTACAAGAGCTCCCCCCCTCCTCTTGACCTAAACCATGAATAGCGATAAACCACAAGGCTGGACATGTATCTTTATAAGAGGGTAAAGCCATGGCATCTACTTGACTGGATCAATTACTCAGCATTAGCCGCAGATGGCCTCCATAACAGAATTATATCCCGGTGAGTAACTCTAAATCATCCCTATTGAACTTTTATGGACCAATCAGCTGAGTTAGCGAGTAATAGAGCACAAATGGGAGAATGAATAAACTATCTTCTGAAGAGGATATTCTGTGTTTATTGAGTAGTTTGTATTCTACTTAAAATGGTAACATGAGGACAAAAATATTGAAAGTATTGTGCTCAGGATAATATTTTTACTTGATATTTTCTGTATGCAAAGAGAATTCATAGAGCCCAGCGAGGCTTTCATGTGATAAAACCTGGAGGGCAGTCTGGGTGCGATGTCGAGGCAGACATTAAAATGAAATGAAATATACTGCATGTTGGCAATGGCCGGATGGAATTCATAATTATTTATGAGCATTTATACTTGTGAGGAAGAGAAAGTAATTGAACTGAAAATTATTTTGAACTTAAGTTGGCATTTCATTTTTATAATGTGATTTTGGGTCTAAGTCCATGTAATGAGCAGTGATGAGAGTGGAATTACAGCAAATCTAAGTATATTAAAACAGTGATGGCCAAGTGACAGCAGTGTCATGTGAGCAGGGTCAAACACAGGTTAGACCAGACAGCAGAGCGGCTCACCTGTATACAGAGTTATTATCTCAAAATATGAACATCATCAACTCTAGTATCAATACCTGTATTTGTGGTGATGGGAGAAGCACTGAGATCCTGCTCGAGTTAACACCCCAATGTCAAAATACAAGTTCATTAAAGTCATGCCTTAATTTTACTAATGTTTGATGTCAAGACATTTATATTATTAGCACATGTACTTCTACATTCTACTGTCAAAGTGGAAAATACCTATTATGCATATGTGAGTGTCCCTTTGTTTTATTACTATAATGATATCATTGCATAGTTCTTACTGATGGATTGGATAATTATTAGTGATGGTCTCAAATTTAAAGATATCTTGCAGCAGGTTAATTTAGGGTGAATTTATAACAATGTTGTATAGTGCTAAGTAGTTTATTGTACAGTGATGCAATATATGTTATACATGGATCTTTACACATTATGTTAAATAGTATTCTGAAAAGTAACTACAGCTACCAAATACATTTTAGCGGAGTTAAAAATACACCATTTTCCTCCAGGTGAACAAAGTATGAGCTGGAAGCACCTCAAATACTCAAACGTGTACTTCAGGAGCGGCGCTGCCGTTGCAACCATTATAAAATAAAGACCAAACTTGATACAGAGTCCCAAGATTCCAAAGTCTCATCAGCTCTTTGATGTGGCGTCGCTGTCTCCTGAACTTTGACTGATCGCTCTCTCTGGGCTCTTGCAGAGTGTCAGGACAATGGATGAGGTGGCGGAGAGTGACTGACAGCTACCGGGCAGCGGCTGCTCCCCAAGCAACCACCCTTCAGGCAGCCCATCTAAAAAAAAAAAAGCTGCTGCTAATTGAATCATACGTACGTTTTAGGATGCAGGTAATGTTCGGTAGATGCCTTTATCAATTTGAAAAGTGAATTTTGCCACTCAAAGAAAAATATTCATCTGAGTTATTTTTTCCTCCGGAGGAACCGTTGCAAGTCAGAGCTAGGCCTTTAAATTCCCACCACTGTATTATTACCATGTCTATTATGCATATTGGGAGTGCACGAGGGACAGCTGTCATGAATATGGGTTTTAATTTGTTAAATACTCGCCAATTCTCTGTCTATCAACACACCCGGCATATCACGCGTACGGCACCGAGCACAAGTGAATTGTTATGGATCTATCATATTCCCCAGTACAAGCGTTAATTTGGTCCGACCCACGCACAGGATATCAAGAAATCAATATTGCTTTCCCGTGTCTGTGGCGGCGCTAGGTGGGCCTAATTGAAATGTATGAGGGAGCCTGCTTAAATGATCTGTGCAGGCAAGGGAGCCAGAGTGATTGCAAACATATGGAACGATTCCTTAGACAAGAGAAACATTTGTACAATGGTGAGATAGAAGCAGAGCAAAAGAGTTGAAATGAAGGACAGAAGAAGAAAGAAAGAAAGAAAGAGACAGAAAGAAAGAGACAGAGACACAGCAGAAGAATAATGTTTCTGGACTCAGGAGAGACGTTTCATTAGACTTTGTCAGCTTTTCAGTTGAACGCTCGAGTTAGTTAGCGAGCGAGAGATGAAGGTAGAAAAAGCTCAGAATGATGTGGGGGTTGGCACATTATTAAACCATTAAAAAAATAAATGACAGCACAAACATGGGACTGAGCATCAATTGCTTTCACATGTAAGCTGAAACAATGAGCCTGACCTGGATACCTTTGTTTTGTAACATTGTAGTGACAAATGACGGTTCATTTTCATGGTTCCATCCTTCTTTCCACCTCCTCCCCTCTTGTTTCCTCCCTCCTCCGTCCAACTCTCTCCCCATGTCTCTCTCTAATAAGCTATTGACATTTTGCTTAGTAATGACTGCAAGACTAATCGGTTTGGCATCGTCCAGAATCAGCAATGAGTAGAAGTGTCATTTTCTAACCTCCACGACAGGTAGACGACTAGGCTCACTCAATTCCAATTGGTCAGTTTAATTATCTCCTCTGGGTAAGGGCCACCATCTCCTGTGCTGAACTGGCTCTACCGCTCCATGATGCAGTGATTAGTCAGGACCATCTTGCTCTAATGTGACGAACACAAGTGAGTCATGTCCGTAAACGCAAGGATACACATACAGCAGATGTGTTGAGGCGTCAGCGTTGCACTTAAATTTGGAAGGATGAAATGAGGATCTCTAAAAACATAATGATAACCTGGACAAACAGTATGTCTGATGTGATTGTCATTTCAGCTAACATACGATATTCTGTGTTTTAAAGAAAGAACAGAGTTGAAGTCATACAGTCAAACAGCAGCTCTCACTTCAACAAAGATATAAAAAGAGTTGCTGTTTGGTGACAAACATCTTTTTTTTTTCAAGTGGCCCTCAAGTCCTTCACACATGCTATGTTATTGAGAGTTTACACCATTTCCTAACTGGCAGAGAGGGCATTTTATGACAGCCAACTGGCAATAATGTTTCTTTACAAATATTGCTTGAGGCTAGAAAACAAAGCTCGAGCCGCATGCTCACAGCCTCAGGAAGGTCCATGAGCGAGTGTCAAGTGTGCTGATACAACTCTTAAGTTATCTACACCTTGCACATTGCTTTGCAAATAGAAACAAGAAAAGTGCACTCAGTAGATGGCAGATCTTCGCCAAGTGTGTCTTCCGCGACCACTGCTGTGATCTCAGATTGAATGATCTCAACCACAATTGCCCGCCGTCGCCACCGCGAGTGCATCGCATTTTTTTCACACTTGTGACGCAACAGACACACTGACAGTTTTTTGTCCTTCTCATCTATGCAGCTCACTGCACCGGCTCTGTGCAGCTAAACTGCAGCTCACGATACAAAGCTTCATGATGACTGTTTAATGCTTCCTCTGAAGAGTAAAGGTCAGCCCTGCTGTGGGTTTTGTTCTGTTAGCTGTTAGCTCTGTTAGCCAAACACACCAGAGGACTCCCACTGACTGCTAACAATAGCTCTCCTTCTGACAAAAGAGGACCTGTGCAATTGTAGTCTGCTTTTGGTTTGCTTTGTCATTTGTTCATCAACCGTCACTGGAAGCAGAAAGACATGAATACATACATTCATGAAAGCAATTGTCTCGCCTCGGCGTGCAAATCAACTGATGCTGTTATTTATCACTCGCCCCAACCGGGCGGTTAAGAATAGTGAGGAGTCAGCAGTGAATGACGGTATAAATCAGTCAATACAATGTCAACCATGTGAGGTCCTTGCGCATACAGTCCTAAATGACAAATAAATAAATATTAGGCCACCTTTATTAATCTGTCTATATGACACAAACAACATTAGAGTGATATTTCCATCAGCTTTTCTGCTAAATAACACACATTCCACACGCATACGAGCCACTCAATCAGAGACGGCGCCTTGGCAAAAGAATGCCACGAAAGGGAATCGATTATCAATGTATTGACATGCACATCTCCGGTGAGCACGAGGACAATGTCGGGATAAAAATATACAGGAAATGGAATCTGAGAACAACACAGTTTGGAAGAGAAATAGCAGATTCCAGGAAATATCTGTCAAGTACAATGTGTTTGTTTTGAACGCGGCCACTAAACACTGAATAAAGCCTTTTTATGTTATGCTTTAAACATTCTGACATCCAGTTTTAATGCAAATGTATGGAATATTATTTATGTGTAAATCCTCTTAAGAGCAGTTGATTGTCATATATATATATATATATATATATATATATATATATATATATATATATATATATATATATATATATATATATATATATGAAATATAGATGTAGATGACATGTAGATGTAATAGCAAGAGTTGAGTGACAACCAGAATTGCTCTCGTACAGGTCTTATATCCTTTTTATGCAGAAAATGCAAGAGTCTCTCATATCCCGTTTGCATATCTCCAGCAAATGTCTTTTTCATTCATCCTTCAACTCCAGACTGTTAAGTGTTTTGGAGCAAGCGCGATCCAGCCGAGTGTGTACAGATGTGGTAATCCATTTGTTTAAATACATCTGACATGTTCATTAAGCTGCTAAGCCACACATCCTCACATCCCCCCCCCCCTTTTCTCTCTCAATCCTTCTACCAAAAGCTGCTTTTTCTTACCGCATTGAGACGGTAATTACCATGCAGTCAAATGAGAGGATGGCAAGCAGAAACACAGTGCTGTCTGTGGCTGCCTGCCAGCCAAGCTACTTACACAGTGGAGCACACAGAGCCCAGACTCCACAGGCCAGGAGACGGGCTGGGTATAACTCTAACATCCTGAGCTAATAAAGATCATCTCTCAGGCTGAGGATTTTCGATAGTGATATAGTATGGCAACAATTTTTCCGATAGATGATATGCTTGTAGAAGCATCACACAACAAATACAGAGCCAAAACACACACAAATATATTTCTAAATAATGCAAGACTGAGGCATGGCACGGGGTATTAAGCTCCTCTAAGTGAGATGATTAAACATACATCATGGTACACAGAGCATGATGTACCACCACCACTACTCCTGACACCGGCAAGTTAAAGAAATCCGACAGGCCTCGCACCAGGCTGTGCCATTTTCATGAATTCTGGAAGGAAAATGAAAGGTTCACCACCATTTCTGCACTCCAGGAGTGTCAGAGACTCTCTGCCTGCGTGCCTGCCTGCTTTTCGGGCATGTCGCTGCCAACTTGGCATCTTACCCGGGCACTACACTAGTGTCGGCATTGAGCCATCTCCGCCAGCTCCATGATTGCCATGATCTGGGTCGGCAAGAGTATTACATGGCCACCTGGAAAGAGGCGAACACCTGGACGCAGCTTAACGCTCGGCTCAGCCATAATACAGGTCTTTTCTCTGCCAGTATACACAAACCTCCCTTCTCTCTCGCTCATATGGTGCACACACAAATGATTCAAGTGATTAGGTATTGTGTAGGCCTGCTGTTGGTCTACTGTAGGAAACATTTTGCAAAATCAAACTGCAATCAATGAGGCCTGCTGAAGGTAGTGATGCTGCCAAAGGATGCATTGTGTGATACACAGCAGGTTATACGCTGCACCTAACAGGGACTTCCTGCATAATGTGTCCACATTATCAATAGTGCATTGTACAGCAGGTGAGCCTCAGGAGGGACATTTTGTGAAGCAGGGAGTTTGGCACTTGCCTCTTTACTTGTGTTGAATATATATATATATATATATATATATATATATATATATATATATATATATATATATATATATATATATCCTTGCATTATGAATCACCCAGCATTGTGAAAGCCAGTTGAGTTCTTGGTCATTTTCATGACAGCCCTGTCATCCCACATTGTGCAGCAAAAGTATTGTGCTCTTGACCTTTGTCACTAAATTCCATTGTATTTTGATCAAATCATCACTGTGTATTCCCTCTTTGTTGATTATTATTTTTTTGCATAGACTTAACCTTTGCTTCTCTACTGTTGGCACTGAACATAGACTGGGAGGATCCACTTGCTGCATCATTAAAATACATCTACACTCTGTTCCACTGAGGTACCAGACTGATTAAATCCCCTCTCTTTATGCCAATGGGTAACACCTACTGTACCCTAATCCTCCTGGCCATGAGCAATTCCATTGTTTTGTCAATTGTCCTGAGTAAGTAGGCACCTGATTTGACCAGTTTTCATTTGTCCCTTTGCTATACATTTATTGCCACAAAGCAAGTTCTGTCCTTTATTTGAGCATTCTTAAATTCTATAACATAATCATTTATTTTTGTTTACCATTTGCCTTTGTTGGAGAACCAGTATTCATTAAACTCGATTCCACTTTAGTAAGAATAAGAGTCACAAGTCACAGTGATAGTGGCAGTCGAAGGAGAGGGACAGTATGCGACACAATAGGAACAACATGAAAAGGCCACATAAGCAGAAGGTGTTGGGGGAAAAAAATCCACGCACAGCAAATTAGATGGGAGAAAAGATGACTGAGTTAATGATACCGCAGAATGTGTGCTAATTAGTGGTCCTGGGGGTGGTTGTTAGTGGGGAATGTCCACTGCTCATGTGTGCTTATATAAGCAATCAATGGCTTTAATTAGACTATTAGGTG